>NW_024543068.1:21212500-21800000 GCF_018167655.1 Microtus oregoni | reverse complement strand
GCACCCTGCTGGAGTCATAATTACAGTAGACACCGCTGTCTGTTTTTAGAACAGGACATTGGAAATCGGGTTTTTCAAGAAAGCTGGAGGATGAGGAGACAAGGCTCTTTACCCATCTGTGTGTGATACTTTCTATGACAAAGGACAGGAGAAAGCTACCGTTCTGAAGCAAGTTAGTTAGTTCTACTCGAGGACTGTGGGTGACTTTCTGAAGGACGGGAGTAGAAACCCTACGGGTATGCGGTCCTCACCACTTCAATCCTCAGGAGCCTCGGCCCTGCCTCACGCTGCCTTCACAGCGTGTCAAAGCATCTTAGGTTTTATTCCACATGACAGGTGCTCTGTAAATATGGCATAATGATAAAATGAATAATTTACAACACTGAAAATGGGAACTTGGAGAAAACACTAAACAATTTCCATCTGGCGAAGAGGAAGAACTAAACTGAGGGGTAACTTATGGCTTTAAAAAAATGGAAAGTTTAATAGTAATGGCACATGAAGTGTGTGGTGTGGTTTTTAAAAAGAAGAAAATAATTCCCCTTTTCCTGAGATACATATACCATAGAGTAATCATACGGCTAAGTGCTTTGGGTGTGGGAGATGTCTTCATCAGTGGGCAAAGAGGTTTGGACTGAGATCTTCTCATTTTTCAGAAGTTAGAGGCTAATTCTTAAGCCCTGCAATATATGGTGTAATGTAGCAGACGCATGCCAGCCCACTGATCTCAGAGAGGATCCAGAAAAGATGACAGAAAGTGTGGAGGGCTCCGGAGACAGTGTGAAGAGAGAGAAACGAGAATAGTGTAACGCTGAGTGTGAGGGACAAACAGGAAGGAGAGTAGGTGATTAGTGCCCCGCCAGCGCTAACGAAAACAAGTCCTTACACCAAGCCCATAAACTGCGGGGCTATTTCTTTTATATTGTCGTTTGGTTACATGGAGATTCCTTCGTCAATACCAACTGGCTTTTTCAAAACAAGTTTTAAAAAAAAAATACTGGAACTGTCAAGCAAATTATTAAATGACTGTAATCTCAGCACCCTAGAGGCTGAAGCAGGAGGATGGTGAGCTCAAAGCCAACTTGGACAACCTGGAAAGTTGAAGAGGAGGAAGAGGTGGAGGAGGAGGAGAAATCTAGTTATATGAGAATTGTCCCCCAAGAAACTATGTTTTCAAGGAACATCATTTAGTTAAATTAATATAAGGCCGGTCGGTGGTGGCACACACCTTTAATCCCAGCACGTGGGGGGCAGAGGCAGGCAAATCTCTGAGAGTTCAAGGCCATCCTGGTCTACAAAAGCTAGTTCCAGGACAGGCTCCAAAGCTACAGAGAAACCTTGTCTCAAAAAAACAAAAAAAAATTAATATAAGGCATTTATGATAGGATTCCACTGTGTTTATGGTCTCATTTTTATATGATTCCTTATACAAGGGGTGTCTGTATTTGCTACAAATGCTTTTAACAGTAGAATAAGTATATAAAGCCTTTGATGTCAAATTCAATACATAAAAAATATCCTCTTCCAGTATTTCACCTGCCCCCACTCCTTCTTCAGAGAACTCGTGAGAATTAATGACTGATATAAATAAATGCTAGGTAACGAAGGGTCATGGAAACAACGGTGACATTATTATGAAGGATTCGTGATACCTACAGGGGCTCGTGAAATGCTCCTCGTGGAACAGTCAAGTGCAGTAACCATTCCTAGATGTCTGCTGTCGCTCATTCTGTGGTCATCACTTACTCTGTGGCCACTGGGAGTCTCCATTTAAAACCAGATCCCAAGCAGTAACTAAAAAATGTTCATCTATCCTCAAGCTTTCCGGAAAACCAAGAACCAAAACTCATCGGCATCTTCCAAAGTCTCTGAAAGAGCCGTAAATTCTCAGAGGCCCCAACAGGGAGAGCTGAAGGCTTCTAATCCCATCGAACATGCTGGTCTTATTTTTCTATTTTAAACAAATGCTCATCGCCTGTCTCTGGGCTCACATTCAGAAGAATGACTTGCTAGTCGGTTTTTTGCAGCTTTGGGGACTGGGGGTGGGGTGGGGTTTACTGACATAAAGGAAAGAAACTATAGCCAAAGGACTGGCACATGAACCACTTGGTCTGCGCTTTTTGCAGCTTCAGAGGTGACAGGGGCATCATTAGCCAGTTATCTCTGCTGAGCCATCAGTGATGCTGCTAAGAGGAAAAGGGCCAACTCCCAGCAGAGCCACTGGAACATCAGCCAGAGACCTGCAAGGGATCTGAAGGAGCCAGGGATGGTGGGACCAGCAGCTAAATGTCAAGCTGCTTTTTCTATTCAGGAGAGTCCGCCGACTGAAGACGGAAGAATGGGTGGCATGAGGGCGCCATCTTTAAAGACCACACCATTCTACTCTGGTGAAAAATGATAACCAACAAAGCAAATCCTTTAGGGGTACATGAGAGGAGGAGGAGGCTTCGCGAGCACTGGGAAGTGGAAGGACACACTACGCGCATGGGAGTGTACCCAGGGCGCCAATGCAATTCAAAAGGTTACTTGAAATCCTCGGTTTTATCTTACAGTCTTCAAGGAACTCTTCTTCATTCTGCGGTGAGGGCGAAATACGCTGTCTCCATGTTTTGCTTGACACTGATATGGTTCAAAGGGGCATCTGTCACCTATGCCAGAAGCCTTGGCCAGAGGAATACACTGGCAATCACCAGAGGTCTCCTTACCAGAAATCTCCTTATATAAGCCACATTCATAAGTTCTCGTGCAAGCTAAAGACCACAGCCAATGGACCAGTACTCTTAATTGTGCTGAGAGTAATAACTCGAGGACGGAGCCTGAAGTGGTGACAATATTTTGCACTACACGGGGCTTTTGTATGAGTACAAAACTCCAGCAAACAATTAACACTAACGGTGCATTTTCTGTTGAGCTTCACAGTTCAAATCTATACACTCTAGCACCTTCGTGACCAGATGAAAAGAAACTGCTGGGTTCTAGGGCCCCTGGAAATGGGAAGGTCGCCAGAGAGAGAACAGCAATCATAGCCTCTTATAATTTTTTAAATTGAAATGACAAAAATGCCCAAGGGAAAGGGGAGATTATCCAAGCCCTCCCATACTCAATCTGAACAAGACCTTCTCAAAGCAAAGGGAAAATCTTTCTGCTCTCAGCTGGTATTGTTAGTAACTGCCTTCCATGCTGGGGGGATGGGCCACAAGCAAGGACCAAAGCCCCTCCCTCCCGATGCTCTGCCCTCTGGAGTGGCATAGTGACATCGAACAAGATGTCTGATGCACCAGACTGACCCACATGACTTTTTTTCCTAAATGGCAAGGGTATCTTAATAAGAAGTTCCTTGAAACAACATGAGTGAGGAAGGTGTGACCTCTGACCCCTTCCCATTTTAGGGATTATCATGGCCATCACTACTCTCAGGGTCACTTCTTGTGAGACCATTAGAGATGTTACCAAATCAAAGGAATGGTTGTTTGAAAAGTGACTGTTTGGGAAATTAATAATGTCTCCATTTTTGAACATCTATGTAATCTGAAGACATCGGGCATATCTATTAACACTGTCTTCAATCCTTATACAATACCACAAAAGGATTGAGATTATATTTTTAAAACTAGGCAGATGGCCTGGTCTGTAAAATGCTCATCTCAAAATCATGAGTGCCTGGGTCCAGACTCTAGAACACATACAGAAGGACCCAGTAGTACAGACCTATAATCCCAGCACTGGGAAGGCAGAGACAGGAGGACCCTGGGACTCACTGGCCTGCCACTCTAGACAAACCAGTGAGCTTCAGTTTGGGGTGAATTCACAGTGATTCATGGGGACACTGTCTCAGAAACTAGGGTGAAGCGTGATAAAAGACAATGCCTCTGGTCCCCACACACATTCTCTCTCTCTCTCTCTCTCTCTCTCTCTCTCTCTCTCTCACACACACACACACACACACACACACACACACACACAAATCCATACCCACAGATCTCATTTTCAAAACTAAGGAAACTGAAACTGAATAACCTGCCCAAGGCCGTGGAACTATGTAAAAGTTCATTTTTAACTCATAAAGAAGTTTTCCACTAGGCGATAGAGCTATGAATTCATTTTCCTCATCTCTTATTAGATACATGATCGTGTGGCTATTTGTATGTACACACATGCTCACACACTCTGAAAACAGCATCATGGATACAAAAACAGCCTGAATTTTGAGTCATGCAAACATGAACAGTGCCCTGTGCATGACCTCTGTGCTTGTGAGAGATGCTGAGGTCCAAAGTCCTGCCTTCCAGCCAGCTCAAGGATGTCTTGGAAACACTAAGCCCTAAGTATTCCCATCTTGCTCTGGAGAGCTGTGTGTGTGTCCTCTTAAACCGGCTCAGTGTTTTTGTTTCAAAGTGTCCCTGTGTTACCTTTGACGCTTCCTAATACAGACTCCATCATGGACAAAGTCCAGGGCTGGCTTCCTTCATCAGAAAGAGTCTCAGAAATGACAACTGTCTCCACCAGTCATTTAGGAAAACAAGGGTTGTTTTCTTTTCTTTTCTTTTTAACTGTACAGAGCTAACCTAAATCTAGACCAGCATAGGAGTCTGGAACTCTGATCTTTTTATGAGTAAACACAAGTGGAAGGATTTGGAAAATTCATAGCCACCCTTGGGACAGACATCATAGACTCTGCAATAATGACAGAGATCAAAAGAAGAGGGGGCTGAGAGCCCAGGTTTTATGTTCAAACAGACTTGAATTCTAATCCTAGCTCTTCGTCCACTCCCTGGGCAGCAAGAGTTCTGCTTAGATGATTGATGATCGTCTTGTAAACCAAAGATGCTCTCTTGCACAAGGGTCCGTCATGTTTCCAAGAGCCAGTTTAAAAGATTCGGCTTCCTTCCCCACCCCTAGCTCTTTCCTGGCGAAGAGCTGATGGAGCTGGGCCAGGCTCCAGGGAAGGGCGGAGCCCTGCTCTGTTTCCCATCACCTGCTGAAGAGCTTTGTCCCTCCTCCTTTCCCTCTGTCCTCCATCCTCACCACACCCCCTTTCCCCTTGGTCTTCAAAATACTTTTCTTTTCATCTCAGGCGATTTCATTCCTCCCTGCTTTCATGCGTACCTGAGAAGCATAAACTGCGATAATGAAATGTGAAAAATATTAAGTCCTGAGCATTTGAGGAAATTAGGATTAATTTCCTAAGCAGTGGTGCTGAGGGCCCGCAATTGTCCTGTGGAGTCTTCATAGTCTCTATAGACGGCCTAGAGGAGTAAGGCCTGGGCTTCGCAAACAGACATGACCCGCTCTCCTCTCAGCCCCGCCTCTCACTCCTAGTATACTCGTGGGAAAATATCCAAAAGCCTGAGATTTCGCTCTCCTTCACTGTGAGAGCAAGGAACTAGATGAGATCATTCGCATGGGACACTCAGTATCTCCAGGTAAAGCGTATCTGTGAACTCATGATTACAAACCCCAGCTCCCTTCTCATAGCCCCCCAAACACTGATCGCTTTTCATTGACCACTAGAGTCCACGTTACAATTTGTGATAGAATATGGAGCAAGAAAACTCTCTCTGGTGTTCATGTGTGTTTATTGTCTGCTTTAGCGTGTAGTGCTGAAAGCCACTCTTGGAAGATAAACACTGGGAAGAGGTGGGGTGGGTAAATACATCCTAATTTCAAACGTTGGCAGATAAACTAGATGACAGCCTTTCCACAGGTTTTTATGAGAAGGCTTCAGAGTCGGCCCTTCATCAACAGAGGCCCGTTTGTCCACTTCTACTGTTCCAGGGTTCCAACCCAGCTCCGACTTACAACTTTAGAAATAAAATTGGGAGGCAATGTAGAGCCAGTGTGGGAATCAGAGAACCGGGACTATGTGGGAGGCTTCCAGGAGACATTCGGATCCTGGGGGAAGGGAAGAATTAAATGACAAAGAGAGCCACCAGGTCCGAGGCTGCATGAATGTCTGCACAGTGCTAAAACCGCGCACAGGTTCTCTCAGAGTAGACGCCTGTGTGAGGTGGGCTCTAGGGCCGTCAACAAGTGTCCTGCACCGCGCATTTGTAGGTTCAGGTCTGAAGCAGCGCCTCAAATGAAGGGTGTTTGCCCTTCCAAAGTGTGTTTCACAACACAAAATTGGAAGTCTAAGCCTCTTCCCTTGCCTTCTCTTTCTCGTTCTTGTAGCCCTAGAAACTAGTATGCTCTGGTGAGTGATTTGTTTGTTTGTTTGTTTAATAAAGAAAGAAATCAAGAAACAATCAGCTTAAGGGAAGAAATGATGAAATGTTTTGTTGTAAATGTCTTGGAAGAAGTGGATACATTTGTATAAGCCTATGTAAACTGTGCTTCTGGCTCAGGGAAGCAAGTGGTCTTGTTTTTCTTCTTTGAATGCCTACAAACGCATCACCTCCTGGACCTTCCTGTTTTGCCTTCTTCTTGCCTGTTTCTTAAGGGAGAAAGTTAGACTCTGTACAAAGCATCTCTTCTTAGTCTCCAATAAAGGATCATTATAATAGATAGTGCTGGATCTTCAGCTGAGTATGTCAGTACTGGGCAGTGCATCTCAGAGCACACATGGCTTCTTTCATGGCTCAGCAATTGTACAGATTCAAATATGGGCAAATTTGGATAACTTAAGTCAAGAAAGATGTGATTAAATAAGATGACAGGTTTATAAAGCCGAGGAAACAATACTTGTTTGGGACTCCATTGGCTTACGTGCCTTCCCTCTGAGTCAGACTTCCCTGAATGTCAGTGTTATGGGAAAAGAATCTGTCCCTCCCATCCACACCAGCACCGGACTTATTACTGCACTTTTCCATTTTAGCTGTTTGTCTTTCTAAGGTAATCAAAAGGGAATTCCACAT
Source organism: Microtus oregoni (assembly GCF_018167655.1). Taxonomy (NCBI): domain Eukaryota; kingdom Metazoa; phylum Chordata; class Mammalia; order Rodentia; family Cricetidae; genus Microtus; species Microtus oregoni. The sequence continues at coordinate 21,793,146 of NW_024543068.1, read as the reverse complement.
TTGTTATTTTGAGATTTCAAAGACGTAAAAGGGAAGAGAGTTTGGCTCTTGATATAACCATGTGTTTTTTTTCTTGGATGATAAACTCAATACTGGTTTCTAGTTCCCAACATCATCCTCTCCCCTCCCTCCATCTGAGAAGCATGTGCTGTCGTGTACTGGAGCCACAGAGGGAACATGGCAGACACAACCCCTGTGTCAAGGCCAGCTACACGCAAAGTTCTACCTGCAGATGAAGCCTGACTTGCTGCTCCCATGACATGGTCTAGACCTGCCTTGTTGAGCTGGCTCCATTCTCAGGTCCCTTTGTGCAGCTCCATGATGTCTGCCAGTCCCAAGGCTCCCTCCTTCCTCACTTCCAATCTGAAAAAGACCTATTTTCCCAGGTCTCAATTAAAGGGCATAGAATTAATTCTCTCTAGTGATATGGCTTGGATTACGCACTGCCTCTTAACAAAAGTGTGTGACCAGGGCCGTAGGAGAGACGGCGAGACTAAACCAACCCCAGTTCACATTTGCAGCCAGTGAGAGCCCAGTAGGTGAGGCTGAGAGCCTTCAGTACAAAAGAGCGAGATGTGGCCACAGAGGTCCCTGTTCTATTCTTTTTTTTCTTTTAATTTCTGTGTGGGGTGAGAAGTAGAATGCACATATCCAGGTATATGGAGGCCCATATCAGGAAATAGCCTCCATTTCTACCTTATTTGTTGAGGAAGGGCCTCTCAACCAAACCTAGAGCCTGGCAACAACGGCTAGCACGTCCCAAGACTCCTTCCTCTGCCCTCTGAGGTGTGAATTACAGGCAGGCCACCTCACCCACCCAGCATGTCTGCATGTTTCTGGGGATCGGAACTCTGATCTTCACGCTTGCTCAAGCACTCTCACTACGGAGCCAGCAGCCAACCCAAATGTTCCTGGTTTTACCCGGACAATAGCTTCCAAAGAGTGGCCAAGATGATGGGAATTCACCAAACCCACACATGCTCGATTCATTTCAGTGAAGTGAGACTGCCAAGTGTGGCGCCCTGGGACTCCTCCCACAGCCACAGGATGGAGATCACGAGTCCCGCAAAGAGCTACCACTGAGCAAGCGCCACACACTCAAAGCCGCTGGCCTGGGGCAGAGATTTAGAGGTGAAATCTTCCCCGTCCAATTAGCCTGCCCTTTGCTTCATGCCATACTCAAGAACTCATCTTTATTTATAAGGCTCAGGGTTTCAGATATATTGGACAAGAAGCTCTGGAAGTTAAAGTGTTAGCAAGGATGGCAGTTTCCTCAATTTGTCACAAATTAATTGTCCCCATGTAGAACTGGCTAAAGAAAATGGCAATTGCTCAGCTCCATTCAGGCTTTGTGTAAACAGGAGTAATCCCCATTCCTCCACCATGTAAATCTTACTAGAGAAAATTACCAAGAGCTGTGTCCCAACTTCATGCTAATAGAAATTGTCTTTCCCATCTTGTTTCCTACCTTGAACGCTGGATTTAACTTGACTCTCACCCTCTCACCCAGCCGTTGCTCTAACACTGTGGTTCTCAACCTTGGCCGTACGGATGGACTCACTTGGGGAGCTTGAGCAAACAGCAAGGCCTGGGTCTAACGGATTTGCTTGTAACGGGTGCAGCTGAGGCCAAGGACTGTTGCTCTCAGTAGACCCTTATGGGAAATGGAGATGTGTCTCCCAGCAAACCTACCCTGCTTGGCACAGGCAACTAATTTTGACAGTGGAAGTCTTCTTACCCTCCCAGCAAATGAGGTGGGGCACGGAGAAGGGTACAAAAGCAAGCTACCTGTATGTGCTTTTGCCCCCCCACCGTAGACACAGCTTCCACCTCTCCATGGTTACCGCTGGGTTCGTGATACCTCCTATTTTATTGCGATAAGCAAGCAGCACACACACAAACTCAGCTTCATCCTCTACACTCCAGCCACACTGGCCCTTCCGGATTTCCCCATCTTTCCTGTTTCCAGGACTCTCTGCAGCTCCCTCCACCTGGAACGTGGGCCATGTACACCTGACCTCTCCCCATCAAGTACACACATGCATTTTGACTTACAAACTTTCTTCATTGCTCAAGGGTCGGCTTAAATGTCACTTCCTTAAAGACTTTGTCCCTGGTGCCTACTGCAAAGTTATCCCTGCTACACTCCCTCTGCCATCTGTGTTCCTAGCGGGGGTTTATTTGTGCTGTATCTGGCCCCGCCCTTGAAGCTAGAAGAACCCTAAATATAATGATGCTGGTTTTGCTCATTTCTACATGCCCCGGAACCCGTCCTTCCCTGACTCATAGCATATGCTCAGTAATTATCTACTGTGCATGAACTAAATATGTTCTGTTTGCTTACTCGGAGGGGCATGGTAAAAATCCGAAGGTTGTACAAACTCAAGACAGTGTTTAGAACAATGTTTGCTATAAGACGTAAGTGGTCTGTTTAGGAAGCCCTTAGAAAAGAGCTGGTCTGGGTCCCAGGAATGGTTACATTTTTCTTGGCTGTCCAGCTGGCATTTTGCTCCATGTTTCATCAATCATGAGACTTTGATTTCGTAATGACTCGAAAATTATTCGCCAATTATGTTTCTCACTTTTCTCTGGATGGTGATGCCCAGAGCCAGGCATGTAGAACTTGCCCAGCCCAGCACCAGGGCAGCAGGAAAGAGTCTGTATCCTCACCTCGCTCAAGCGTCCCCTAATCAGCCATTCCTTTACTTCTCCTACGCTCCTTATTGGTAATTCTAATATGTCTTAAAGATAATTTCATTTACTATCTGGAGCTATATAAGACCTGGAAAATAATTAAACAATAAAAACCTACTTATTCCACTGGAGGGGGTAGTGGCGCACACCTTTAATCCCAGCACTTGGGAATCAGAGGCAGGTGAATCTCTGAGTTTGAGGCCAGCCTGGTCTTCAAAGTGACAGCCCGAACTACTTAGAAAAACCCTGTCTCAAAAAGAAGAAAAAAAAATGGAGGGGGCAACTTATTCAGGCAGCCAGGTGGTTTGTCGGTTAAGGCATTTCCACGGTGGAAGGAGAGAGCTGATTCCCGCATATTATCCTCAGACTCCCACATTCCAGTCATGGCAGGCACACATTCAAATACAAATACACAATGCACACAATTAATTCATCAGATAGGTAGTTAAAATAATAACCTATTCAAGGAAAAGAGAAAATATCTATGTGGCAGGGTCTTAGGTTTGAGATGCTCTGAAAAACACTTCTTTCTTTCTCCTACTTGAGAGTAAATGCAGATTCGAACAGAGAAAGGTTGGAGAAAGCCCTGGCACCCAGCAGTGAGCGTCCAGATCCACTCCTCACAGGCAGCACTGTCCAGCAGAGGCCCCGTGTGTATTGGGGAGGGGGGTCTAGAGGGCTGTGGTTAGCAGTGAGCTTCAGGAAGCTCTGCAGACAGAACCCCCGAGGGAAAGGAGAGACTCGGAACAGCCGGACTGTGCTGAGCACCACAGCTGTGTCTAAGTCACACGGCCGAGCTTTTCTCTCAACTGCCCTGGAGGCAGTGGGGCCAAGGGTCTTAACACTCAGCAATTCCCTTCACAGGGATGCCTAAGTCAAGAGAGAAACTGTCTTCCCCCTGAAACATAACTGACTAAATGACATTTTCCTTCTCTAGGAAACGTTCAGACACCACCTCACTGCAGCTAGCCAGCATTCCAACACAAACTCACTCCAGTTGTTAATGGTTGCTATAAAAAATAATCCATATCTTTCCATTCTGGTGGTCAGAAGTCCACACTGTGCCTCAACAGGCTAAAAGCAAAGGGCCAGCAAATAACATTCCTAGAGACTCCAGAGGAGACGCTCCAGCTGGCCTTCCTAGAAGCTGCCTGCACACCTCGGCTCATGGCTTCCTTTATAGCATCCCAGCCTCTGCTCCTGATCTCATACCTCCTTGAACACAGACTCTCCTACATCCATCTTTCCCTTGTAAGGATGCTTCTGGTCATCTGGAGCCCTCCTGGGGACCCAGGATAATTGCCTCAACTCAAAGGCTTTTATTCAATCACACCTGTCGAGTCCATTTAGTGGAATTAAGGCGTGCAGGTCTTTGGGCACCTTTATCTTCTAAGTTAGTCATCACCTGCGGATATCCTGGGGTTCGAATCTGAGATGAGGTTAAAATCAACATCAAGAACTATCTGGCACTACCATTCATCCGTTCATTTCATGAAGTTGAATCATGGATGCATTCGAACAGTTCAGCCTGAAGATGTGATATAAAATATCCTACCTGGACTGTTGGCTCAGACACACTCCAACACAGACAACTATGGAGTGTTGGATTAACGCCCAGCATTGGCTACAGAGGCTTCTCTGGAAAAGTAGACCAGGAATATTTTCAAACACTGATTTCAATAGTAAAAATAAATAAATAAATTTTAAAAGTCACCATGGATTCCTGTTTAACTGTTTGCCAAGGGCCCAGCGGTTAGGATGGCCACTTTGCTGTTCCTCCTGCCTGGAATTCATACCTCTGTGTTGCCCCTCAAGCCCTCTCTTCCCTCCTCCTTCCATTCCCCATCCTCTGCAGGGATCTGAAGATGAGATTAGAACAGGCACATGGTGTGGATGAGTATCACCGAAGTCAAGAACTTCTCCATAGCTTGCTCAGAACAGATCTGCCTTAGTGTACAGGCATTTTCTTCTAGCTTTGGTACTAGCTCTTGATTTTTCAATGTATTATCTAGCCCTTATGACCTTTCTTTCATTTTCATATAAAACTCTATCAGGGCCAGGCTTTGATCATTCTCCATGTGAATGCCCTTCAGAAGCTGAATCTATGTCCATCAATGGTCACTTTATAAATGTGTGTTCTTTATTAGTCCTGAGCTTGGTACTGTCGTCCACAGAGGCACCAATCCATAATCCTCTCATCCACTGGAAGAGCCCCTCCCTGAATACCCCAAGAGCAGGCAGGTTTGATAATATTGTAAGCCCTTTCTTCAGTATTTTGCTTTGCGCTGCTTTCTTCTTCCATGCACCCTCCACGTTCCTCCAATCCTTTCTATTTTTAGATGGGTCAGCACCGCTGATGTGTAAGGCTACTCCCTTCTCCATGCTTGTGAGATCCCACTGGGAAGACAGGAAGCTGTAAATACTCTACTTCCTGGTTAGCTGGGACATCTGATTAGACACCGCAGAGGAATAGAGAAACCTGTTGCTGACAGCTGAAGTGTCAACCAATGGGACAGCTTTAAAAAAAATTGACACAGTTCAAATTTGTCTCAAGAGATACAGGCAGCGGTCCCTTGCATTCTCTACTTGACTTGCTTTTGCTTGTTTAGGATCTGGGACGGAATGAGCCAGCCTTCCACTGTTTCTTTTTCTCTCTGCCGTTTGGCTGGAGTCAGATTTGGAAGCAGAGCCATTGTAATTCCAGAACCATTCTGCTCTGGTGCTCCAGGCATGGTAATTAGATCGCAGGTGCTCCCAGCCCCTTGCAGACACTGGGGTTAAGAGCTTGGGCTGTACCCCAGGCCCTGGGATTGACAACTTCAGCAGCTGCCTTAGGTCCTGCGAGGCTGCATCCGCGTGGTCCCGCTGGCAGCTGACCAAACAGTCCATCGCTCTCTGTCTTGGAGTGTACCCAACCCCATGCTCAATGGCCTTCCTTGTTTTCTAGAATTGATCAGTTCCAATCAACAACTATGTCTCCTGGCATCCACACCAGAAACTATCACAAGCACCTTCTGCTGCCATTTCCTGCACGCTGGGAAAGCTGCGAGATTTGACACATTCCCCTCCCACCTGCCAGACGCTCCTCAGATCCCTAACAGAGATCCACCTAATGGCTGCAGCTCTCCTTGAAACAGATGCTCTCCTGAAGGCTGCAGGGACATTTAATCTAGTCATTCATCCAATATATGCCCACTGCTTAAAATCGCGTCACTAGCAAAGCCTTCTGGCTTCGTCTTTGCCTGAAAGTGCACAGTCCAGCCAGTTATTAATCACATCTATAACGCCTGGGGGGGGGGAATAGGGAAACAGAATAGACTTTGAAAAGAGATAAAGAGATAGTGCCGATTACCAGACCTCAGCGGAGGAAACAGACTGAATGGAGCTCACCCACAGAAGATAAGCGCTGTGGCTTCAGCATTTGTGTCCCCATGAAGCCACATCCATATAGGCTGTCACAGAGAACAAATGGACAGATAGCCGCAGTAAGGCTTTCCGTGGGTCCTGAAGCACATTAAAAAAAAAAAAAATTGGAGCCGGGCGATGGTGGCGCACGCCTTTAATCCCAGCACTCGGGAGGCAGAGGCAGGTGGATCTCGGTGAGTTCGAGACCAGCCTGGTCTACAGAGCTAGTGCCAGGACAGGCTCCAAAGCCACAGAGAAACCCTGTCTCGAAAAACCAAAATAAATAAATAAATAAATAAATAAGAAAAAATTGAGTTATAGAACTTCAAAGAAAGGCCTAAGTCCTCATATAGAATAAGCCACACCGGGTGCTTATGGTCAACCAAGCCATTGGTACAATCTACTGAAACACTGAAGTAAATAAGTAAGAAAGTTGCCCTTCCCAGGGTGTCTACCATTGCCTCCCCTCCACTAGGGCTCTCAGATTTCAAGAGTCACATCCGAGGGATGGCCCAAGGGACAGAGACATTCCAAACCCCAAGATGACTTGTTTAGATTTTCATCTTCATCCTTTTTTGGCCAGAGTCCCTTCACATCTCAAATCATCACTGGGGACACGGAAGAAAAACCCCTGGGAAGCTTCCCCAAACACAGAGCCCTGCCACTCTCTACAGGCCTGGGGCTAGGAGTTTGTCCCAACCTCCCTAACTCCTGGTATCGGAAGACTGGGAATGGGCAGGTATGAACTAGCAGCCCAGACCCAGTCTCCCTTCTGCATGATCTCCATGGAACACACAGCTCCTTCTCATAATGGATCACCTGTCAATCACCTGAGGCTCTCCACAGGGTGATATGGAGGAGTGTGAGAAGGATAGATCGCATGATCTGCAGAAGGGGACCTTCCTGAAACGTTAAAACTGTTTGGGCTCCAAAAGAGAAACAAGGTATCAGTACAATGAGAGGATTTAGAAAATGACAAGTTGGCCTGGGGAGTGCATGCCTATGTTACAAATATGTCAGGGATGCAAGAAGAGCTACAAAATTAAGGAGTTTATCTTCTTTCCTCTCTGTGTCCTGTGGAGGAAAGAAAGTACTCTCAGCTGTCAGGGCTTCGCTTACTGGCTCTGCTCCTCTCCTTATATGATGTCTAGCAGGGCATCCTGTGTTACCGAGAAATGGCCTTAGATAGAACTGCATGTTTAGCTTCAGGTGGTGTTGGGGAAAACAATTTTAAAAAAAAATATCTGGGCAAGGACATAAAAGTGGTGTTTGCCTAATGCAAACTCTCACAATATACTTAATAATAAAGTTACAAGGGCTGATGACCTCCCGTGTATTTGTCACAGAAAGCATCTGAAAACACTTAGCTCCAATTTTCACATGTATGTCTAGATATGTAGATATATACACACAGTTTCACATGTTTGCCTAGATATATAGATACATACACATATTGCCATGTGTATGTCTTGATATACAGATATACATATACATCTGTCTGTCACGTCTGTCTAAATATATAGACATATATACACATACATATATACACACATTCAATTGTCACACGTTCTTCTAGATATATAGATATATATACACACATACATTTATACACACTGTAATTACCCATCAAATATTAATCAGCAAATATTTGTATTTCCTCTTATTTCTTTAGCATCTCTAATACGCTTTATTTCACATAGAGACTACAGCATGCAGTAGCACTGAGGAATATATATGTTATAATATATATAGCTATTTAGTATTTATATTTCTTGACATATATTAAGAAGAATACCATAAGGTTCTTTTTTTTAACCTGAAAAGAAGTCCTTTATTGGTTATCTGACAGGAAGCTCTATTCACTTAGGAATATTAGATGATGATAAATAAAACAAAGAACAAAAAGCTTAAGTACATAAATCCCCAAACTCTGCACACCAAAGAGGAGGGTGAAAACATATAATCTAAAGAATGGCTTCCTGTTCTCCAGATTATCTTGCAACACTGCAGCGAATACGGTGAAGAGAAGAGAGAAACAGTGAGTCCTCTCTCACCTGGTTCGTTCGCTTGCCGCTGTGCCCAGTTGGTAACGAAGGGATGTGCTTAGTTCCCTACGGCTCATACGCTTCTTTCAGTTTTTGCATCAGCACACATCAGGAGATCCCAGCATTCTCAAATGCACAACATTTCTTGGGTCTCTTCAAAAGCAAGTGCGGGTAGAGATTTAGGGCTTCTCGTGGTCCTCTAAGAGAGAAAGCCTGTTCTGCAGCCCAGAGCACACCATGGTAGACCTACCCTCAAACACTCCTTGTAAAAATGCAGGGTCCGTCTACAACCTAAAATGAGTGCAGGTACGCCTGACATGAAAGCTTCAGAGGGAACTCAGAAGGCACACAGTTTGACAAGAGGGGACTTAGATGACATGTAAGCCAGGCTGTAGGCAGCCGTTACAACAGCAGAACATTCCCACAATTCCGGAGCACTCAGTTGTTTTAAGACCCTTTCACACGCCCACAATAGCAAGCATGAGAACGTAAGACTGTTACATGCGTATTTTCCGTCTGCAGTGCGGCATCTTCTGCTTCTCTAAGTGTGATGTCCTCAGTCTCTCACCACGCTCGCCGTTGTTCTTACCAGGTTCCTTTCTGAGGGCGCTCTGCAACTGATGAGAACCTGGTCTTGACTGTTGACCACTGTAGCCCCCTTCCAGCCAGTTGCTGCTATTAACACGCCAGTGGTGAATATTCTTATGCATACATTACTATGCACTTGTGTGCTTATTCCTTGAAACACATTCCTGAAAAGAGTATTGAGCACGAAGGAGGAAAAAATTAGATTACATGTTCAGGCTCTTCATATATCGCCAAACTGCTTTCCAGAAAATCCTGAGCAAATTTACATATTCTTCAGTAGTGTGTGAGCACCCACATATTTAAGCATTTGCAAGTACTCTCTCTAGTGCAAGTGTGTGTGTGTGGGGGGGGTGTTACTAGGGATGGTACCCAGGGCCTCAACATGCTAGGCCTACAAAAGCCCGCTATCACTGAACTCTGCCAGGCTGGCTTTGAACTTAGAAACCTTCTGGTGCAGTCTCCTGAGTAACTGAAATTACAGACATCTACCACTCAGTCTGCCATTACCATTTTATTTATATTTGCCAATTAATGGGTCCAAAAGTGTATCTTTAATTTGAAATTTTCGACTTGAATATTCATTATTCCTTTGTATTTTTGTCAAATATCTATGTTCTTATTTCCTTTAGCGGTCATTGTTATTGATTAGAAAGCATGGTTTGGGAGCTAGAAAGATGGCTCAGCAGTTAAGGGCACTTGCTGCTCTTGCAGAGGACCTGAGTTCAGTTCCAAGCACCCACAAAGGGGCTCACAACCATCTGTAATTCCAGTTTCCGGGGATCCTATGCTTCCTTCTAGTCTCCATGGATAACACACACACAGTGCACACATATACATGCAGGTAAAACACTCATACACAGAAAATAAAAATAAATATTTTGAAGCATGCTTGGGGCTAGAAATTTCTCAGTGATTAGAAGAGCTTGCTGCTCAGTCATGAGGACAGGAATTCAGCTCTCAGCATTTATCCCGGGCAATCCACAACCACCTGGAACACCAGCTCCAAGAGACCCGATGGCCTCTTCTGGACCTCTCAAGAACTCTCACACAAACAAATAAAATAGGTTTATAAGAAGAAAGTGTGCTCATATACAAAAAAGAAGGCTTTTTTACATTAAGAGCATTTGGTAGAGTCAATCCTTTTAATTTTTTAATCAAATATATCAGTCATTTCCTTACAGGTTTCTTCCCTCGCTTTTATAATTTTTAAGTTCTTTTTATTTCCAAATGGTAATCAACTATCTAAACTGAGTATTTGGACAGCTCACCTTTTCCTACTGATCTAAAATGTCATTTATTAAAGACTGAAATTTCACATATGTTACACTGAGTCTGACATTTTTATTCTGCCTTATTAATCCTTGCACTGGAATAACTCTTCTTCAGGAGAATTTTGCAATATACACTAACAGGCATCTCATAATATATATGTTTTCATTATTAGCTGTTGTCTCTGAGTTAGGTTTTCATACCCAGTATAGTTACATAGTCGCTTATCATACCCACAACTCAAAAATTCCTGAAGTTACTTTAAACAAATTAAATTGGAGAGCTCCAAAGCCTTCCCGGTGTGGAAATTCTTACCCAGAACACAGGCTATGTCAGAATTTCTCTTCATTTAGGGATGTCAACAAGTATTGTGCTATTTTTTTTCACCGTGAATGTCTTCTACACTACAGGACACTATAATTGTGTGTGTGTGTGTGTTGTGAAAGGCCATTTTCCAACATATTTCCTAACTTGTTCTAACCACTACCCGACAGAATTTTTGTGAGCCTAGTAATTCTTACAAAACTCTTCAAAGGCGCATGCTAGCACCCCGCCATCACCACCAAGGCGCTTGGATGTCCTGAGTGCTGTTGCTTGACAAAGACTGAAGGCTGTTCCCTCGAGGGCGCTGTTTCTGCATTGTGTGCTGGGCAGGATAGAAAGACACAGTCCCGTGGGGGCACATTATGCATCTTAAGGTTTCCTTGCATGGGATTCAACTAGCCTTCTGACCACCTGCCAAGTGGGCAGGGTACTAGAGTATTCAAGTTATTATGATACTACTCCTAATGATGAGGGAACTGGGGTCAGAGGGAAATCACTTCCCAGGAGACCCGGATAATGATGCAGACTTACCTCCTCAGAATGTTCTAAAAACCAAGGGAATCTGTGCTTTTAACTACTCCCCCTGGAGACTGCTTCAAAAAAATAGATCATGAAATCGAAGTCAAGGCTCAACTGGGCAGTGCAGACCTAGACAGCAGGTGTTTACTCCATTGTGTTTCTATAACAACTTAACTATGATGAGTTTCCGGCACTTTATCACTGATTAAAAAGGCAAGAGGCTCTTTTTAAAGAGCTTTTCTGTGCAGGGGACCTTACAGTAAGTACACTCTGGTTTGTGGGCCCCGGCCCCCATGAAAAGATTTTGCCTGTAAACTGGTCACTTCTTTCTAAAATCGTAGGTGACGCGTCTCATGTATTTTGTGGCTAAAGTCAGACTTATCTGGCTCTATGGGAACCTCAAAACACACGGTCAGTAGTCCTGTCCCTCCTGACAGAGACGCATCTGCCACTGTTGATTATCCAATTGGGGGACCACCATGGGCACAGATGCCACCCAGAAAGGCCAGGTTTCCATGGCATCCCTCACAACCTTGGACCAGCCGCAGTGTGGGACATCAGACTAGTGACCCCATCCTGCCATTCAGTGTCCAGCAAAGTTCACGGTGACCTTTTGGAAAATACCAAAGATGCCTCAGAGAAAAACTTCACTTTGGCTGGAGTTTAATGTATGTTTCAGCCACTCAGGCAATATGAATGTAGCAACATACCCAAGCTTTGCTGGCATCTGGCCAGGGCTGAGAAGATGGCTCCGTCAATACAGTGTCGGCCTCGCGAGCACAAAGACCTAAGTTGGACTCCAAGAACCTCCCTTAAAAAGCTGTACATGTTGGTGCATGTTTATAACCCAAATGCTGGGGAGGCAGAGACAGGCAAATCCCTCAAACTCTTTAGCCAATCTGCGAAGCCTATGTGGTGATATCCAAGAGACACCCTCTCAGAAAAAAAGCCGATAGACATTTCTTAAGAAACAGTCTTTGCTGTTTCCTCTGGCCTCCATGCACACACCCAAATACATGAGTGCACCAGTACAGATGTAAAAACACACAGAGACCAAAAAAGAAAAAAGAAAGAAAGAAAAGAAAGAAGGAAGGAAGAAAAAAGAAAGAAAGAAAGAAAGAAAGAAACTGATATAATAATGTCAATTCTTTTCTGACCCAAAAGGAAGACAAGCACAGAGAAAGCTTTAGATTCCTGGAAGACAGGAAGGGTTGGTTAGGAAAGCAGATTTTTCCAGGCTAAGTGTGGAGCCTGTATTCCAGAACTTCCTTCCCAGGATCCCAAAGAGCTCCAGCAAAGGCATCACAAGCACAACAGATTGCCAAAGCTTTTGATCAGTTCTGGGTCAGAAAGGAACAAAGGAGAATGAAGTGGGGAGCCAGGCCTGGTGACCAGGATTTTCTGTGCTCTTACAAGGTGTTTGGATCTCAGTCTACGTTTAATCTAGGGGTACTGAGGAAGCATAGAAAGTGAAGCTTGGAGACCAGGATACCAATTAGGGAATGGGACCTGCATGAAGACAGTTGTAAGAATGGATAATAATAAAAATAATAATAATAATAATTTATAATAATAATAATTTTTAAAGGAGAGTCTACAGATATCTAGGGGCCAGAAACGGGCAGAGGTGGACTCCAAAAAAACACTGAAGAAGGAAGGGTGGGGCCAAGCAGGACTGACTGCCAGGGTGCGGCTGTCTGGCTCTTTCTCTGGCTTGGCCTCATCCCCAGACCTCAGTCAGCTGAGTCTTGAGTTCTTCCCAGTCGTCCTCTCCTCCTATCTACCCCCCCCCCTTTTCCTTCTTCATCAAATAAATCCTGACAAGGAGATATTTTCCCTGAGCATCCATCCCACACCCAGAACCGTGGTGACAAATCTTTCCAGGAAGCCCCAAATACTGTTCTAGTTATCTTAGAGTAGACCTTTAAAACGAGGAGGCAGAGCCCGGTGGTGGTGGTGCACACTTTTAATCCCAGCACTCAAGAGGCAGAAGCAGGAGGATCTCTGTGAGTTCAAAGCCAACCTGGTCTGTACAGCAAGTTCCAGGACAGACAATCCCTGTCTCAAAAGAAGAAAAGGAAAAAAGAAGGGGGAAGAATGGTGACACAAATCTCTACTTCCAGAAGGGGCAGGAAAATCAGGACTGTAAGTCCATCCTTGGCTCTAGAGTGAATTAAGAGCAGCGTGAACTATGCACACACGGTCTCAATAAATATGGGGGAGGAGAAAAAAGAGGAGAGAGAAAGCCTTCTGTTCAGAATCCCAGGGAGTGCTCAGGAAGCCTCTCGGGTTTTCCCCTATGCTGACACATCTTTGAAAGCAGAGATGTCCCCCACGGACCTTTGTGTCACACATGCATACGGTCTGATGCTCCAGTAACAAAAGGGACCCTGGCAAGGAAGGAAATGAGCCGCTGAGACAAACTGGTGCGGATGGGCTGATGCCGGCCTGCAGGAAGGGGCCAAGCAGTGCTAAGAGTCAGACAGACATTGGAAAGATGAGCACACACACACACACATGCACATGTGCACACAAAAACACGTGTGCACACGCACAAAGGAATCTCCCACCACTATATTTAGGAAGCAGTGTTTGTGTCTAGCTTCATACAAACTGGCTTTCTAATGGTTCTACGGGAAGATTTCATAACTAATGCCCCCAAATTTGCCCCTTAAAAAATGGACACCCACATTTCGGAGGCTTGGGATAGGTGTCGAACATGTTCAAGCAGCCTTCGGAAGGGAAACACTGTTTTGGTTTTGGTTTTTTGTTTCGTTTTTGAGGCAAGGTCTTGCCTTGAACTCTTGATGCTCCTGCCTCAGCCTGCCCACTGCCTAGCTCCTCAAAGTGGCCTTTGGACACAAGTTACCGTCTTGCTGGCCCACTCACTCCTCAGTTCATCCATCTTTGACATGAACAGAGATGCTGCGTGTTTAAACGTTCTTAAAATTCTGTTTCTTGCTGGATCTAAAAGTTAGTGTTTCTTCCTCCAAAATGGCACTCCTGTGCTGCAACCCACACCACACAGTCAGGCTTTATCCAGCCACTGAAAGCGTACATTAGTGCCATGGCTAGTCAGCTGTACCCCCAGAGAACTGAAGGGCAAAGGGGCTCCCCCTAACTGAGCTGACATTTCTACTGTTGGAATCATGGATCTTACCTTGCTCTATCACGCTGAACTTCAGAAGACTATGTGGAGCCTCTGAGAAAGCTACCACCCAACAAGGAAGAGGTTTTGAACCCTATGCCTCATGCCACCACTCCTGACTGGACTGATGGCATTTGCAAATCACACTGCTTTAAGATGTTGAAACGCTGAGGGAGAGGCATAAATCCTGGCTGGGCTATTTTTTCTCTGGGTTAAGTTAATGATCCTCAAGGGAGCAAACTTGTATCCTGGCTGACACGCCTCAAGAAATGAACCACTCCAATTCACCCCAGAACCGACACAAGGAAGCAAAGAGTTTGATGGAGTCGGAAGAAAGTCTTTGTTTTCCCTGTTTAACAACAGGTCCTGGCCAGCTTTCCACACTTTCTTGAGAAAACCATCCATTCATGTCATTTGGTCTGCTCTCTTTAAAACCCCTCGACGCCCAGAAAACAGCTTTCAAAGCATCCAGAACAGAAGGCACGTTGGGAAGACAACCTTGGTATGGCCTTCCTGGTAGCTTTATAGTCAGTGTTTAGCCAGGGAAGAACTAGTCACAGTCCCAAGGACCCTTGTCCCCATGACAAGGAGTGGACCCTGGGCAGAGTTTCAATCCTGAGTATTCAATGTCTACTTCAGATGGCAGAATTTGCACTGGGCATGGGGACTCTGTCCTCAGTGAGAACATAGGACAGATTTAAACACCTACCATTTAGGGTAGAAAGTAACTCGTGGTCCATAATTAAGATTCTCATTATACGACAGTTCATATGCATTGGGTACTCGGTAGAGAGACTGACACCTGTCTTCAGAACGGACTAATTATGCGCTTGTTGGATACATTTATTCAGCACCTGCTGTGAACTAGGATGTATGTCAGATATTTTCCCATCACACAATCTTCTCACAGATATTCTCTGATCCCATTTTTTAAATATTCTTGTCGCAATCATTTATGGCAGAGGAGGCGTATGCCACAGCACACATGGAAGTCAGAAGACAACTATGGTAGTCAGATCTCTCCTTCTGCCATGTGAACCTGCACTTTTAACAGAAAAGGAACACGAGACATAGGGGTGCTAGATGATGTCCCCAGGGTCACCCCAATGATGAAAGGCAGTGGTAGGACTCAAAGGCAGAGTTGTCTGGGGAGAGCAACCATGCTGTGACCTCATTTCATGGATGATTAGCTCTGGGTGGCAGCACCTTCCTTCCATGGAGTTGTAACTAATTCTCTGCCATATCATAGAGTCTCCTAGGACACAGGCTGGCAAGTAGTAAGACAACCACTGCCCGTCTAGGACTCTTAAAGCCACGTCTTGTAGAACTGATGCTGGCATTTGTCACTGGCGTCCCTTAATGTCCTCTAGCGGAAACAGGGAAGAGGGACAAAAGTGAGTCTCAAAGACAGAGACACAATGTCACGGCCACCCTCGACCCGCAAGGATGATGCGACACCCGGAGCTCTTCTCACTGCAGTTTTATTCAGGACTTTATTCACAGCAATCTTTCTCTCTCTCTCTCTCTCTCTCTCTCTCTCTCTCTCTCTCTCTCTCGGTAAATCTCTCCCAGCCCTTAAAAAGGCACAGGCTGCCAAACCCGGATTGCCAGGTGGGCACTGCCCATAGGTTCACGCATATGCAGGCAGCTGATAATCATTGCGTGATCACTGATTATCATAGAGAGCACTCGCTTTCGGGATTGCGGAGGGCGGGAGCCAGCACCCTCAGGTGCGCTCCACGCAGCTCTCTACAACACAAGCTCTAAGTCCTGCTTTTAGCTGGGCTCGCAGAGCTACTGACGGCAACCTGAAAACTCACCCAGTTTCCACGCCAACAGCGGTATCCTCCCCTATCCTGTACCACCATTTGGCTTTAACCCAGGGAAATTCTCTTCATTCTTTTTCTTTCCATTTCCTCAGCCAAAGGACTTTTGAGAGTGTGAAAAAGCCTTCAGAATAAAGGCTGAGTAAGGGAGCCACAACAGCCTGGGAAAACTCAGCGCCATCGTTGCAGACTCGGCTTAGACATCTCCCCCAGGAAATCTCCTCTGACCAAATGCTAGCAGACCGTGCAAAAGCATGCCCACTAAGCCATGCTCCCAGCCCTCTGTGTTACCCAGGCATAAGTACGCTACACTGAACATAGTTATGCCTTTCACTTGCTCTGAGCAGGTGGGTCTGCATCTGGCCTGTCTGTTTCCAATTCTGAGCTCAGTCCAGGAAGCCTGCAGATCACTGGAGAAGAGAAAGGCAAGAAGAGGGGAGAAGATCCTGTGTAGACTCTCGGCTCCTGGCTCAGTCTTCCTTGCTCACAATTGTCTTGGATCTGGTGAAGCATCCTGGAGTCCCAGCTGCCAAGGAGAAAAGGATGCGGCCTCTGAAGGAAAGGGGGCTACAGGGGAGGGCTGTTCTCTAAGAAAAGGGGGGCAATGAAAGCTGGGCCTGCAGGGCTCCAGTGACAAAGGTCACAGGCACTGCTTAGGAGTGTTTGCAGTGTTCAGTGTGGCCTCTGAGATGGCTCAGCTCCTATGACTTGCCCCCTATTAGCCCTGGGCCTGTGGGTCATGGAGCAGTGCACAAGATCTCATGAACAGCAGCCCTGACCTCCATATACCCGGCTCACCCGTGGCAGGAAATTCCATGTTGTAATAGCTGGATTTCTTCCATTCATTCTTGATCCGTGACTAGGTAACCAATTGGTCATTAAAGAAACCATTTAGGAACCTCAGTCTAGGCTGTCTTCTGCTAATGGGCACAAAGAAGGAAGTAAAACGGGACAAAGGGCTCTGGGCACCCCCATTTCCATTGCTAGCCTGACTTAGGGACAGAAGTGAAAATATTTAAGTGCCCCCACCCCTGCCTGTCAGTGTTAACCATGAGGATTTCGTAGAGCTGGTTTTGGCGTTGAAAAACACACACTTAGAAGCACATCTGGCTGCAGTCATGTTCTGATACTGAACACATGTGAATGTGAGTAGATTAGAAACACAGTCCCCGGTGTCTGGGGAGACTCTGCCTTTTCAAACAAGTGCTTTGCAAAGAGCGGCATTAGGAAATGTTCTCACACACACGAGGCCCATCGACCTGAAAATAAATCAAAGTAAAAATGGGCACCGAGTCAGTCACCCTGAGCAGCTGGCTAGGGAAAGAGGCTGACACATTAGCCACCATCTAGTCACCCTTCATTTCCTGTGCAGCTGATGGCAGAGGGGATCAAGCCTACTTTTACTTTGTCACTGCCTGTTTTTTAATCAGCTTGGGGGGACGGGTGTTGCTATACGCAGGCTTCCCTAGTTCCCAGCAGAGATTTGGATTTTCTGGACGTTTCACCTTGCTCTTCCCACTCGCCAAAAGAACCATATCCCTCCTGCGTGCAATTTGGTCCCTCTCGGGTGAGCAGCAACTTGAGACTTGATGTCATTCCCAGACATGTGCGGAGCGGCTGGTATTTCCACATCACTCCTCACTTTGGGCACAATTGCTTGGCAAGGCCTCAAGCCTGCTGGGCAAATCTAACCCTGTCGGTATGTGAAGTCACATACCTAAAGGCGCAGGCCCAGGCAGCACCTGGATTTTATTAATATCTCAAAGTTGGATTAACAACAGATTTCATGTGTGTGTGTGTGTGTGTGTGTGTGTGTGTGTGTGTGTGTGTGTAGTATATGGTCAGGTGCATATGCACGTACGTACATGTGTGTGCAGGTACCCATGTGTGGAGCAGAGGTCAGAGGTTGGTGTCTGATGTCTTCCTTAGTGACTCTCTCCAGTCTCTTTGGAGACAAGGTCTCTTACTGAAGTTAGTGCTCACCAACTGGCTCTACTGACTGGCCAGTGAGGTCCAGTGCCTATCTCTGTCCCTTCCCTGTACCCATGTACAGATGCTCACTTAAGTACCTGTGAGGCCAGGTACAGATGCCTGGCCATTTTGCATGGGTTCTGGAGACCCCAAGTCAAGTCTCCATGTTTGCACAGTGGGCGCCTTACCCACGGAGCCATTTCCTAGGCCCAAAGAACACAGGGGTTTCTAATGGCTAATTACCTGACTCTATCCTGAAAGGAAACTCACAGTAAAGATGGTGATGACATAGCTAGAGAAGGACTTAGCATCCTTTTTCTTCAGGAGCTTAGCATTGCAGCGCCCAGTAAAGGCCGACAACCTAGAGAGTACTTGAGTAACACCAAAAATATCCATCTCCATTGAGAGATTTGGAGTTGGCTCAGACCATCTGCTGTCACTGCAGCCCAAGGTTCTCTTTCATTTGGAAACTATGCTGTCAACTTGGTTTAGAACATACACCAATGAGACATATGCTCAGCCTCCCTGCCTAGAGAGATGCTGGCATGAGACAGTCTACTGATTGAAGCCTCGTTTATGAATTCTCTTCTCTTCTCTCCTAGTGACCGTGACAGTGGGAGGAAAGCAGCACTTGCTTGGACTGTACGACACCGCAGGACAGGTATGAGCTCACTGTCTCCATTCATTAAGGGTTGGGGGAAGAAAGGGGTGTAGGAAAAAGCATGGTCCATTTGGCTCATCATGCAGGAGCTAACAGCATGGGCATCTCCCATTCTCATCATTTGGGGCCCATATATACTCTACCCAAACAACAACCAAATGCACATCCTTAACTTTAAAATATTGATATATATAACTATAAAAACCTAAATTGCTGTCCAAGATACTGATGATATGACCAATACTGCGAAACCGTAAATACTCAAAACAACAAAGTAATATTTCTAGCCAAGATTTTCAATTATCTCCAACCCAACCCTGTTCCACATCCAAGATGTACAGGTTTATTTTATAAATTGTAGCTTTACCCTTTTTCCCCGTGCTATTTTCTTTGCTTATCCTTTATTTGATTTACCTTAATGAGCTATGAAAAGTCTCAAAAAGAGATTGGGGTGGGGGAATATGATGGGTTAAGGACTGAAAGGAAAACAAGGGTCTGAATGCATCCCACAGATGAAGGTCAATCCCGAACCATTGGAAAGCGACTCTGAGTTTTCTATGATTCCCCAGATACTCTGATTCTGTCACAAGTGTTTCTTTGGGCTTGAGACTCGAAGAGCATGGACTTGAACCCCAATAGTGAACCTGCACATGGCTGTCCTTGGGTGAAAATACTGGGTAACTGCCTTTTCCCCACTTCACACAGAGCTGTGGAAAACATCCAGGGTTAGAAGTTTGCCCGGTGGAGGAGGGGATGTGAAGGAGCCATGGATGGCTGTGGCCTAATTTCTTGGATAAAGCCTGTTACCATATGTCTTGAATCATTTATTTAGGTCAAAACCAGCGGGTTGTTTAGTCAGTCCAAATTTATACAGCTTAAGTCCTTTGGAGTGAATATTTGACCGTGATCTTTCCCACTGTGTGTTTCTTGGTAATTGTTAATAGCTATGCATTTGTCAAGGCCTTTTCTCACAATTATCTGGAGATATGTCATTTTGTCAACTTGAAAGCTCTCTATTAGAAAATAAATAAATGGGATCTCTTCAAGGTTTTCAGTGTGCGTGTGCAAGGGCCACCACCAAGTGTGGGGGGGGACATAAAAGCTGTCGTTTTACAGCCAGAGCAGGGGGCGGGGTAGTCTAGCATCAGACACAAGGCTCCTTTCCAGGACCCTCTGGATTCTACCGTAGCCAGGTGACTTGGAAAACCACTGTCAGTAGGGTGACCTCTTCCATCAATATCAAGAAACAGAAACATAACAAGGGAAAACATATGCCCCTAGCTATTCAAGGGGAAGAGTCACTCTGTGTCCTCTGATACAAGAGAATACAGCTCCTAGCAGAAAACATCCCAGCCAACGAGGCATATGGATTCAGGGGCTGGAACTGCCTACTCTAACTCAGTCACGTGATCAGTGGGCTGTCTCTATTGTCTGTGCATGACAACCCCCACCCCCACCCCCCCCCCCCCCGTGTGTAAGGTCCATAGACTCCAGCTTGCAAAGCTCTGTACAGAATGGGCTCTTTCACACTCGGAAACTGCTCTGTCCCCCTTGCCTCCTCAGAAAATTCTGGAAGCCCTTGCCCATTTGGCTCTCCCCCTACTTCTGTAGTGATCCACAGCAACTGTTGGTTCCTATATATAATTGCCTCAACAACAATATCCCTCGATCTCTATTTCAATCCACACCCAATAAAACTGTTTAAAAGCTCTTGTAGAGCTGAGTTATTATTTCTTACTCTATCCTTTAAAAAAAAACCACTAGGGTAATTGGAAATGATAATATATTGTGAAAATACCTTTAATATGTTGTGAAAATACCTTTAATATATTGTGAAAATACCATTAAACTTCAAATTGAAGGAGAAGGGTGACCCAAACCTCTGACACAGGGTGAGGAACGCTGTAAAATATAGTAACAAGTAGATTCACGTTATTTCTTCCACTTAATTTTCACCTTATTGCTTTCCTCCACTTATTTTGAAATCTCCGGGCAGACAAGGATCACAGGGGGAGCATGGAGATGGGAAATCAGAACACATCTGAAGGTTCTTTCTGGGCCTCAGGTTCTGTGATTAAGAACTTTAGAAGGTAATTTCAAGAAACCCTGAAAGAACTTGAGGTAATTAATCAAAAAGGTTTGAGTTGAGGCTCAAGGGAGGCCTTTCAGCCGCGGAAGATTTTGAAATACAGGGACGTGTTCCAGCGGAGGATAGACTGTCGTTCGCCTCCTGGACCAGCGATTCCCAAACTTGAGCATGCACCAGAACCACCCAGGGCTTGTTAAAAACCAGCCATGGGGCCACATGCCACAGCTTCCAATGCTTCAAGTCCAGGGTGGGTCCCGGGAATTTGCACGTATGATAGGTTTCTGCTGCTGCCGCTGTGGACAGCACACTTTCCAAGCCACCGCTTTAGGGGCTGTCATTAAAGGGCTGTCCACTGGCATAGCTTGTACATGGAGTGTCTTAGAAATGCAGATGGTGCTTGGGGAGACTGAAGCGGCAGGGTCAGAAGTTCAAAGTCATCCTCAGCTACGTAGGAAGTACAAGGCCATCCTGGGCTACCTGAGACCCTGTCTTACAAAACACGGCAGAAACAAATGCAGGACCTTAGATCCTGGCTCCAAGTTAAGGGATTTAAGTCTTTAGTGGCTGAAGAATGTTTCCAACAAAATAACTACCTCTACCTCTACAAATTAGCCAAAAGAGCTTCACAACACATTTAATTTAGAAGGTGTATTAGTCCAGGTTTTCTGGAGGAACAGAGCTGATAGGATGAAAAAAAAAAAATCAAACATTGGGTTAGTAAAAGCTTTACCCCTCAGATCACCAGGCAAGCAATAAGGCCAGTCCTCCGAACTAGTCTCTTCAGGTCAGGCCAACTCACCTGTGTATAATATGTGTAATACACACACATATATACATGTATATATATGGGATCTAATATATACACATGTGTGTGAGTGTGTGTGTGTGTGTGTGTGTGTGTGAGAGAGAGAGAGAGAGAGAGAGAGAGAGAGAGAGAGAGAGAGAGAGAGATTTAATAGTATGACTTACAGCCTGTGGTCCAGCTAATCCAACAATGACTATCTGTCAATGGAAAGTCCAAGAATCCAGTAGTTTTTTCAGTCCATGAGGCTCAAATGACTCAACTGGTCTCCATTATGTGCTGAAATCCTGAAGACATAGGCTCTACTGCCAGTGAAAGAATGGGCTTGCCAGTTAGGGTAAGACAGCGGGCAGAGAGCAAGCTTCCTTCTCCCATGTCTTTGTATGTTCCGCCAGCAGAAGGAGTGGCCCAGATTACAGGTGGATCTTCCCACCTCAAAAGATCCAGGTTAGAAGTAGATCTTCCCACTTCCAATGGTTTAGATAAGAAAAATCCCTCACAGGTGTGCCCAGTCTCTTGGGCTTTAGTTAATTCCAAATGTAGTCAAGTTGACAACAAGAACAGCCATCCCAAAAGGTATATCCCAAAAGTCCCAGTCCCCATTATAAGTAGGATTGTCGCCCCTCCAGTGATACTAGCAAATGTGCCTGAAGTTTCAAGGCTGAAGAACACTGACAACTAACTAAAAATTACCTGTTGAGTCTATTACTAAATAAGGCAAGAGAAATGACCTCAGAGCATATCAATAACCCCAGAGCCACAAGTGTAAAAAGGAAATAAATCTTTGTCCTGAGCTAACTGTGCATTGGAGATAGGGGTTATGGAAACAACTCGAGAAGCAAACTCTAAGAAGTACACTTGAACACACTGGCACAGGGAACCACTTCCTAAAAATAACCCAGCAGCACAGACACTGAGAGAAACAATTAATAAATGGGACCTCCTGAAACTGAAACGCTTCTGTAAAGCAAAGGACACGGTCAACAAGACAAAATGACAGCTGAAAATAGGGAAAGATCTTCACTAACCCCACATCAGACAGAGGTCTGATCTCCAAAATATACAAAGAACTCAAGAAATTGGTCATCAAAAGATCACATAATCCAATTTAAAAAAAAATGGAGTACAGACCTAATCAGAGAACTCTCAACAGAGAAATCTGAAATGGCTGAAAGACACTTAAGGAAATGTTCAACATCCTTAGTCATCAGAGAAATGCAAATCAAAACAACTCTGAGATTCCATCTTACATCTGAAAGAATGGCCAAGATCAAAATCACTGATGACAACTTATGCTGGAGAGGTTGTAGGGAAAAGGGAACACTTCTCCATTGCAGGTGGGAATGCAAGCTGGTACAACCCCTTTGGATGTCAGTGTAGTGATTTCTCAGAAAATTAGGAAACAACCTTCCTCAAGACCTAGCAATACCACTTTTGGGTATATATCCAAAGGATGCTCAATCATGCCACAAGGACATGCGCTCAACTATGTTCATAGCAGCTTTGTTTGTCATAACCAGAACCCAGAAACAACCTAAATGCCCCTCGACTGAAGAATGGATAAGGAAAATGTGGTACATTTACACAATGGAGTACTACACAGTAGAAAAAAATGACACTTTGAATTTTGCAGGCAAAGGGATGGAGCTAGAAAACATTATTTTGAGTGAGGTAGCCCAGACCCAGAAAGACAATTATCGCATGTACCCACATAAACATAAAGCAAAGAAAACCAGCCTACAAATCACAACCCCAGAGAACCTAGACAGCAACGTAGACTCTAAGAGAGACAGACACAGATCTAATATACATGGGAAATAGAAAAAGACAAGATCTCCTGAGTAAATTGGGAGCATGGGGACCTTGGGGGAGGGTTGGAGGGGGAGAGGAGAGTCAGGGAGGGGAGCAGAGAAAATGTAGAGCTCGATAAATATCAATTTAAAAAAAGGAAATAAAAGAAGAAGAAGCAAACTCATTCTGAAAGGTTGGGTGAAAGGAATTTGTTATCCCCACCCTTGAAGGCAACCCTGAGCGAAAATATTGAGCCAGCTTCCCTCTACCATGTAGCCTCTAATATGGCTGTGTCAAAGACAGGCTCAAGACTCTCCTCCGGGTTTCACAACTCAGTCAAGCTTCTGTTGAAGACAGTTTGTTTCGGTTTTGCTTTGTTGGTTTTTCGAGATAGGGTCTCTTTGGTAGCCGTGGCTGTCCTGGACCTAGCTCTGTGGACCAGTTTGGCCTCGAACTCACAGATAAAGATGGTTTCTAATGACGTCATGTATATGCTGCCAGCACATGGAAGCTGGCTTCCTTCCCAGACCTCTGAGACCAACTATCATTTGGGCTTTGAGAAGAGCCCTTTGAAGAAAACATCTTCAGAATTCAGTCAGATGAAATTTCAAAAACTAGGGCCAGGCAGTGATGGCACATGCATTTAATCCCAGCACTCAGGAGGCAGAAACAGGCAGATCTCTGAGGTCAAGACCAGCCTGATCTACAGCATGAGCTCCAGGCCAGTCAGAGAAACCCTGTCTTGAAAAAAAAAAAAAGCCACCAGAAAAAAAAAATCAAACATTAGGTTAATAAAGCGCTTACCACTCAGATCACCAGGCAAGCAATAAGGCCAGTCCTCGGCCTAGTCTCTTCAGGTCAAGCCAACTCACCCGTGCGGCTCAGACTCCTCGTCAAGGATTGCTCACAGTTTCTCTGAAAGTGCCTCCTGTGCTCAGATTTCTGGCTCCGCTACAGGAAGAGACTAAGAAGGACAGCATGCCCAGCTGGCTTGTTTGGCGTGTGCCATGAGAAATAAAGAGGAAAGCGTGATGCCAGAGTGGGGGGGGAGGGGGGGGGGCGTCTGCTAAGCCTGAGCACTCATAGCCTGAGGAACTGTGGGGGAGGGGCTTGTCCCAGGCCAATGCTCAGAGCCAGGCGTCCTCTGCCCCTCCAGAGGATCAGCCATGGTGGTGCGACATCTCGCGGTCTTCCCGGTGGTAACATGAGCCAAGCCAGCTCTCAGTCCTCACTCCCCGTGGTTGCATCTCAAAGACAGCAAGCACTAGCGGAAGTGGTGGTCAGCATCACTGCCAGGAGAAATGAGTGGACCCTGCGGTCAGGAGCCAGGGACCACCCTCTCTGCTGTTGACACCAGTTTCTCATCAGAGAGCGAGCCCGGGTCCTCTCGAGACCAGAGGCGGCCTGCGCACCGTGAGCATAGGATGGTATCTCTCACTGCCAAACCACAGCCCACAGCAGCTCAGCTGCCACCAGTGACTGTGGGAACAGGAAGACCACACTGGCCTGGGGCTGCAGCCACACATCTTCATCAGGACCTGGTACCCGCAGCTCCTGTTCCCCCTCAGGGCTTCGTCTTCAGGAGCACATGAGCAGGCAGGAGGTACATGCAGCTGGGGCTCATTAATGGCAACCCCTGGACCACTTGGAAGCGCATGGGACTTCCTCTTTGCTATTGGCTGAGCCAACGGGACCATCTGGAGCACGGGGTGGAAAGTTTGCCTAAAACCTCGGAGTCAATGTTTTCCTGTCCATGAGCAACTCGAACTTTCTCGCCCCATGTATCTCAGAGTGGTTTCTAGGAGTGCGCTCTCTGGAGACTGCTGCCCACGTGACGGGCTATTGGGAAAAGCAGTTTCGGGATCCATGCTTACCTTTCCCCTAATCAAGAAAAATGAAGATGAAGGACCCTGACTACAAGATGCAATCAAGGTCCAAACATTTGGATTTCATTACTGCTTATAGTTGGGAAAAATGAATTTCAGAGTCATCTCGGGTGTCCAAGGAGGGCAGGGGCTAGGGTTCCAGGAACTGCAGCTGCTGCTGGCTTTGGATGAGGGGTGGATTCCTTTCCCCTCGATTCCTTTCCCCTCATTATTCACGTTCTCGCGGCAGCCAAAGCACCGTCCCAGGGAGTCACACAGACAGCATCATAGTCTCGCATTTACACTTCCCAGAGAAAGAAAGCCGGGCAAAGTGAACTCAGCCGAAACTACACTCAAGTGCAGTAACAAGCGAGGTAGGGACTTGAATCCATTGACTTCGTCTCCACTCGTCATGCTCTTGGGCAACATCCTGAGCTCCCACCCTGTTCGGCTTTCCAAGTCAAGCTTGACTTACAGGGAGAATATGAAAGCAAGGCTGGTGCTGACAACCCTGGGCTAAATGTCAGGCAGCTCACACAGAAAAAAAAAAAAGCAAAATTTATTGATTTCATTGAGCTCTACATTTTTCTCTGCTCCCCTCCCTGCATCTCCCCTCCCCTTCAACTCTTTCCCATGGTCCCCATGCTCCCAGTGCTCCCAATCTACTCAGGAGATCTTGTCTTATTCTACTTCCCATGTAGATTAGATCTATGTAAGTCTCTCTTAAGGTCCTCGTTGTTGTCTAAGTTCTCTGTGATTGTGATTTGCAGGCTGGTTTTCTTTGCTTTATGTTTAAAACCCACTTATGAGTAAACACATGTGATAATTGCCTTTCTGGGTCTGGGGTTACCTCACTCAATATTATGTTTTCTAGATCCATCCATTTGCCTGCAAATTTCAAGATGTCATTATTTTTCTCTGCTGTGTAGTACTCCATTGTGTAAATGTACCACATTTTCCTTATCCATTCTTCGGGTCCAGGGGCATGTAGGTTGTTTCCCGGTTCTGGCTATGACAAACAGTGCTGCTATGAACAGTTAAGCATATGTCCTTGTGGCACTATTGAGCATCCTTTGGATATATACCCAAAAGTGGTATTGCTGGGTCTTGAGGAAGGTTGTTTCCTAATTTCTTGAGAAATCGCCACACTGACATCCAAAGGGCTGTACCAGTTTGCATTCCCACCAGCAATGGAGGAGTGTTCCCTTTTCCCCACAACCTCTCCAGCATGAATTGTCATCAGTGATTTTGATCTTGGCCATTCTTACAGATGTAAGATGGAATCTCAGAGTTGTTTTGATTTGCATTTCTCTGATGACTAAGGATGTTGAACATTTCCTTAAGTGTCTTTCAGCCATTTCAGATTTCTCTGTTGAGAGTTCTCTGATTAGGTCTGTATTCCATTTTCTATTGGCTTATTTGTTCTTTTGATGACCAATTTCTTGAGTTCTTTGTATATTTTGGAGATCAGACCTCTGTCTGATGTGTGGTTGGTGAAGATCTTTTCCCATTCTGTCGGCTGCCGTTTTGTCTTATTGACCATGTCCTTTGGGAAAAAAAAAAGCAGAATTTCTTCCCAGCCTCTTGTGAGTCTGAGGCAGGTGGCAGAACTCAATGCTTCTCCTTGCTACACAGAGCGCAGCCCCTGGGTGCTCACCAGACATGCGCATTCTAGGCTTCACTCCAGACCTAGTGCTGAGCAGAAATCCACTGTGCAATGAGTTTCCAGTGACCCAATGCAAGGAGAACTAAAGGCTTTGTAGTTCCACCACTGTGCCTTCGTGACGCAGCTGCTCGTGAATGTATCTGAGGCCCAGATGATCAGCCAGTTTGTGCTGAGTGTTCCTCAGAACCTTTGAAATAACCATCCACAGCGCCCACACTTGACAGCCCCAGATCCACCTCTGACCTGAACCCTTGCTTGCCTTGCGGGGCAGTGGGTAGCAAGTACTCAAAAACGTACACAGTCCCAAATCCGTACCTTCCCTGCCCTAGTCCAAGTCCCCTTGCATCCAGCTTAGCCCTCCAAAGCACACAAAGTGGATTTTATAGATGAACACATTGTCTCTTCACGAAGCACACAAACGCCTGTTGCCAAGAGTCATTTTCAGTATTAGAAGAGGCCTCAATGCCATTGGGACCATTTAGCCCTTCCTCACGGCTGAGCGACATCATCTTCAGGAATGTGACCATAACCTACACAGTCCACGTATATTTCATCACAAAACCCATTCAAGTCATCAGTGGGTATGAATTCAAACTCCCAACCTCCTCACATCGCCAAACCCGGAGTTCTTTTTTATTAATTCTGGACTTCTGCCATAGTTCCTAGCCACAGCCACAACCAGCGGTGGCAGGCTCCTCCCAACCAGGCATAGACCTACGTTGAGAGATGTTTCTCTCTCCAGTCCTGTTGAAATCTATTGGATATTCCAGTCTGAGAGCTGTACGGCTGGTGGCAGGGAAAAGAATGGTAACCTGAGCCCTGGGAAATGAGCGGCATCAGAACTGTGCCAGGCTGGCAGAGCCATGTGGGGCTCAGCGCCCCGTGAGTTTAAGCTTGGGACGCCAGGGAGTGTATAGTCTGAAGGAGCTGTACTGCCAGCCTGGGGACCAGCCTTTGGAAATTACTATATTAACTCAGGTCTAGAGGATCTTCCAGATTTAACACGGGAATTTTCCAGTTCAGTCAGATAAATGCTCTACCCTCTCAGAATAACTAAAAGAGACAGAGAAACTTCTGTCACCGTTCACCTACATGGAATTGTTTTTTGTCTTTTCATTCTTTCCTCAACTTGATTTCCAGATCTTAATCACCTTATCCAGCTCATACGGCATCCTTGACAGTGTCACACACCCAGTGAGTAATCAGACCCTTTACATGGACTTACACAGCAGGACTAAAGTCCCAACAGCAAAGAAACCGAGAGCCCAGAGACCTGAGCCCTGAGCCCAGAGCCCTGTGAAGCCCAAAATCTCACACCACCCGAAATCCTTCTCTGTCGGGAGAGCATCTGAACACACCTCTCACCTCCCCGGCTTTCCCATCATCTAAGCAGCATTTTAATCAATGGCTAGCAGATCAAGCACTAAATAAACTCTCTCCTTTCAGACCACCCACCAGTTATCCGCTCCTCCCTTGCCTGGGTCTGAGGCTAAACCAATTGTTTTGGTTTGGTTGCTGGCAGCAGGCAAAAGAGTTGAGATTTTCAATATACAGTGTCTTCTGCCATCTTGTGGCAACTTGTAGCCAATGCTATCAAACAAATGCACGAACACATAAACCTATACAGTGAAGTTAACCTATACACATTCCTAGATAGCCGAGCCCCCCCCCAAAAAAAAGTCGTAATCTGTCATCTAAAATCCTGAGATAAGGCAATAGCAGTCCAAATCAAAACCTAGGTCTGAAAACACGCAAAATGCTTCCTTTGGGTATTTGATGACTTGGTGGCCCTGGTCCTTGATCTCCTCCTGTGTAAAATGCATACGATTGTGATGTGGGACTGTCATATATCAATCTGTTGATTTCATTGGTTAAGCAATAAAGAAACTGCTTGGCCCTCATAGGTTAAAACATAGGTGGGAGGAGTAAACAGAACAGAAGGTTGGGAGAAAGAAGCTGAGTCAGGGAGTTGCCATGATTCTCCCACTCCAGGCAGACGCAGGTTAAGATCATTCCTGGTAAGCCAGTTCGTGGGCTACACAGATTATAAGAAATGGGCTAGTCCAGGTGCCAGAGCTAGCCGAGAAAAGGCTAGATATAATGGGCCAAGCGGTGTTTAAAAGAATACAGTTTCCGTGTAATTATTTCGGGTAAAGCTAGCCGTGCGGGCGGCCGGGTGCCAGGGACGCAGCCCCGCCGCCCTTATTTTAACATGATTGTGCCATCTGTCTACTGCTTCTGGGAGAACCCCAAGAGATTGTGCACATCCTTCTTGCAGTGGCGCCTGGTCCTTGTTGAGGGTCCCAAGCCTCACGGTCTGATGATGAAGATGCTGGTGCTACATGCCGATAGGCTTTCTCCACTCCAGGCCAGCACCTGTACAGTAAAGGATGCTTCCATACCCAGCCCAATGCTCCATTTATGTGCCTATGCCCAGGGAGGCCAGAAGAGGGCGCTGTATACCCTAGAACGGGAATTACAAGCTGTTGGGAGCTGTCATTTGGGATCTGGGCATTGAACCCCAGTCCTCTGGAAGAGCCTAAACACTGAGCTATCTTTCCAGCCCCTAAACCCTGCTTTTTTTACAATGAGTCACCCTTCTTCATAAAATTGTGTGTGGACAGAGCAGAGGTAGAGCCTGGCCCCTGGTCTATTTATGCCAGTCTGAGAAGGACATCAAATGTTGTGAGGAGTAACAGATGATGTTGTCTCTTCGCTTGCAGGTCTTAGCCTGCACCGGGACCTTGATGAAAGTCACTGTAGTAAACGGACACAGGAAAGCTGTGGACAGGGAGCTCCCTGTAGCCACAGCTGCTCTGGGGAGATGGGAACAACCACACTATGCCCAAAGGACAGGGCTCCCTGGCATCTGCCACGTGTACATAGAACACGTGCCTATATGGGATACCACTGTATTGACACGCGTGTGATACATGTGATAGTATGTGGATACATATATAAATAAAACATGTCTGAACATACATTACTATTGGCTAAGTGTTACCAAAACTCCTTAGCAACCAAACAACTGGCAAAAAGGGGGGGGGGGGCGGGGGGGACAACCACACCATCGCACTCAGGTCAATTTACAAACAAATCCCAAACATATTTCTTCAACAAATGTATCTCATTTGGCAACGATGCTTTGCTTTGTATGTTAGTCTACTCCGTGTTAAATTTGAAAACAATCTATAATTGTTTAATAGAAGATGAAAGGGTCAATGACCTAGCCGTCATTTAAATACATGTTCCAGACGATGCAATTTTTGTGTCCCAGGAGAATCTCATGCATCCCTGCTAATTGTACTGTTTAAAGGGGAGAGTTTCTGAAGCCAGGAAGCAGAGCTGAAGGTACCTGGGGCAAGAAGGGGCAGGAAGTGGGGAGATAGGGATCAAAGCACAAGGGTACCATTAGGGAGGATGAATAATTCTAGAAGCTACCAGTCGCAGCACAAGAACTATAGCCAGAGGTGAGCAGCGGTATGTTAGGAAAGTGCCAGAGAGGTAGATTTTAGGCGCTGTCATTGGTAAAAACAGTAACCAAGTGAGGAGACCAATGGGCTCACTCCCTTAACTGCAGTGTAATAAAACATGATGGCTATACTTTATCTAACACACAATTTAAAGGAGAAACGAGTGGGTAGACATTATGATATGTAAATTGTACCTCAATAAAGCTGTTTACTATTTTTAAGTTGCTCTGAAATGGGAAATAGGAGATCTCTGCGCACAACGAAGGGCGTGGCTTACCAGCTGCTATAGTGGCCCCGACACTGCCTGAGTCCCAAGAACCACACCAACTCTGGGCTCAGCCTGTACCAACCCTCCTCTGCTCTTCCCACAGGAGGACTACAACCAGCTGCGGCCACTCTCCTACCCCAACACCGACGTGTTTCTCATCTGCTTCTCTGTCGTAAACCCCGCCTCTTATCACAACGTCCAGGAGGAGTGGGTCCCGGAACTGAAGGACTGC
Organism: Microtus oregoni; assembly: GCF_018167655.1. Taxonomy (NCBI): domain Eukaryota; kingdom Metazoa; phylum Chordata; class Mammalia; order Rodentia; family Cricetidae; genus Microtus; species Microtus oregoni. Next base: position 21,762,510 of record NW_024543068.1, on the reverse strand, counting down.
ATGCCTCATGTGCCTTACGTGCTCATCGGGACCCAGGTTAAAATGAGGGTGATGGAGGGGTGGGAGGAGATGGGCGAAAGGTGAAACCTGTATTCCACCAAAGACCAGGACAGAATCTCAGAGATATCTCATCCCTGAACCAAAGTCCTGAAGGTACGTGATTATTTAGTTGAAAACGGTATATAGCTATTTAATATGAAGCAGAAAGTTTTGAGCTGGCATTTAAAATTAACCTCACAGTTTGTTTTTTTTAGATAACAATTTTTTTTTAGCAGACACTCTTCTCCAGCCCTGAGTGCAGGAATGAAGAAGGGTCATCAACTGTATATACTATCTGATATTTTTTAAACTAGACATCCCAGTTTTAATAGAGCAAACTAGATGTGCAGATCAAAATGACCCTACATTCAGATGGGGCAAATCATGACAGGTCTCCTTGATGGCCCTGCTGGAGAAGGAAGATAAACTCTCTGTTCTGCCTTTTCCTTAACTCCTTGACCACCCAGATCTTGGGGGAAATTAAAACACACATAGTAAGAGCAACATGAATGAATTGTCAACACCGTGGGAGGGTTTGGAAGCTGATAAAATTCTACAGCTTGAATTTCCATCAAGAAAAATTTCCTCTTGTTGGTTGAGGATATCTGAACCATCTGTAGTTTAAGTGGGTTTGGTTCTTTGCTGGTTCTAGGGGCATGAGTGCCCATAGGTCAGGACTTTGTTATGGCTGCCGGTCTTTGAACCTCCTTCTTGTGCTCCTGTTTCTGAGTCCTCATGTTGAATCCTACTTGACAAAAAGAAAAATTTAAAGCCATAAATAAAAGAAAAATGCTTTCTAAAAACAACATGGGCAGATGGGGATATGTATTTTCTCTTAAAAACAGACAATGTAGAACTAACTCATTTATCCACACTGCTGGGTACAATTCACATCTCTGCTCTGAACAATAACTGTTGTTTGTTTGTTTAAATGAAGTCACTTACCTTCAATTGTAAATATTAGTATTTGTCCATAATGAGGAGCTTGGATCCTGCTGCCAGCATACACAACTGGACATCAAACCCCTCGGGGTGACTTGAGTCCTTCAGTCACTGCACAGACAGACACCCAGTCAAATGATGAAGGAAGCTAGAAAAGCAAATGGAAACACCAAGACTTTGCATAAGCATCATCCTAATCGGTTGGGTCGTAGCGCGGCCTTGTGACTTCCCTTAAGAAGCAAACCCTGTGTGCCCACATACACAGTGGCATTTGAAAGCAAGCACAGTGTTTAGTAAACTGTCCAGTCTTTTACCCGCTGCCTTCAAAGCAGGTCCCCCTGGAGGGTTTCTGCTGTTGGACTGTGAGAGCCCTTTGGCCTCTCATCACTGGGACTCCCCTGCAGGCACTGCCAATCCATTTGTTATTTGTTGAAAAGGGCTCAGGGAGCAAATATCCATCCCTTTGAAGGGCAAGATTTGATTCAGAAAAGGGAAAAAAAAAAAAAAGAATGGATCCAAAGTATTATATAACGGAAAAGTATTATATAATGAGTGATATAAGTTGCAAAGTTACAGTCAAATAATTAATCACTGCAAGGCCCCCAGGCCATCTGGTTAGCACCTGTGAATTCTAGAAAGAAAGAGAAAATTCAAAACTTCAGATGGCACAGCAGCCAGGGTAAATGCTGTGAAGAAGAAAGTATAAGGCCACCCTGCTACATCCATGTGCAATAAATAAATATAAAAATAAACCACTTCACACTCTCGGCTATAGCTTGGGTGAGTATATTGACTTCTTGGAGAACACTCAGCAGCACCAAAGACCTTGCCAGGAAAGGGTACTATCTTATAGCTTCACTTAAAATAACTGAGAAGGCCTAAAAATAGTGAATGTATCTTTGTCCCAGATTGATCTCCGGGATGACCCCAAAACCTTGGCCCGTCTCCTGTACATGAAAGAGAAGCCCCTCACCTATGAGCATGGCGTGAAGTTGGCAAAAGCGGTATGGTCACAGTTGAATTGCGTGTTCAAGGATGGGGGAGCTGTGACGGGTTTTGCCTTAAACTGCCGTGTGTTTCGAATCTTCGTGTTTTCTTTCTTCTTCTGTTCTAGATGAGCTAGAAGGGGCCATGTTGGTAAGTGTTCCTGTCAGCAGGCACCTTCTGCTTTTCATTAAGAAACTCCATGAGTTTCAACAGCTAAGCACTTCCCATTTTGCTTCAGCTTTGTCTAGAAAACGCACTTGCCCCATTAAGCAGGAATTAAGGGGACTCGTTAGACATACATCTACAAACCTCCCTGTTTATGGCCAGGGTAACTCACCTAGATGGCCTCACAGGAGGCATTTTGGGATTTTCCTTCTCCTCCTGCCGCAGGGAAAAACTTGGATGAAAATCATCTGACAGAGTTATCTTTGTCCAATACTTCTCTTCTTATAATGCATAGTCACTTAGTCTAGACACTGATACAAACAGCGTATGGAAAAAATAACATACAGCTAGGAGTAACGGGGTGAGGCATCTAAGTGGCGAAGTGGCAGCTTGACAGATGAAGTCAGCTAGCTCAGAAGAAATGGAGTCTCCTCCATTGGCTGTTCTCCACTTCTGAGAGAGAGCCATCACCAGTGATCTTGTTGTAGAAGTGCTTCAAAATGCATCTGCCAGACACCAGACCTTTGTCTCCCTGCCACCACCATGGCGCGTGCAAAGCAGCCACTAAAATGAACACATGTGCACGCGACTCCTTTCTGCAGAAGGAGACTGAAGGACCACACTTCCCCAATTTGAGGCCACTTCCTCCCTGATGTCGTCGCCAATCCTTCAACCCAAGGAGACTTTAAATTTTTAATGTTTTACTTTCTCAGTAACTAACCCTGCAAAATGTGTGCCCCCAGGCAGTTGTTCACCTTCTCAAACCTAGTCAACAATGGCATTAACTACAAATTACTCCTTAGCCAAAAGAAAGAGGCATTTCTCTTATTAAAACTTGTCTAGAGGTACCTGCCAGATGTAATATGACAGCTTCTCTAGAAGTGGATTAACTCTGATGTCTTATGGGCACGATGTATAAAGACATCTCTCTCTCTCTCACAAATACACACACACATACACACACACACACACATACACACACGCATACACACACACACACACACATACAAACACACATACACACACAAATACACACATACACACACATACACACACACACACACACACACACACACACACACTTGAACTCTTTCTGCTTCCTCCAGAACAAGAACAGGGCATTCGAGAAGATGGTGGGATGCTAAGCCTCTTAGGGGAGAGGAAACAGCCCTGGGGAGACAAGCAGGTCCGAATGGCTGACACATTTGAATCCATCTGTGTGCACACTACCATCTGGGCACCTGAGTGTCATGCCCATTGTCTCTTCTCCAGGTGTGTGTGTGTGTGTGTGTGTGTGTGTGTGTGTGTGTTCATTCCCTAGGAAAATGAGCAGGTCTGAGGTTCTACTCCAACACTCAGCCAGATACTCTCATTAACCTACATGTTAATGTATGTAACCATCTGTGACTCCTAGCAGGCACCCCACTGTTTCTGTAGGAGTTTGTTCTCTCTGTCCCTTGTCTCTGGGGCTGTCCTCAACTTCAAGTTTCTTGGTGGCTTTCTAGCCTCACTTCTCATTTGGGAAGTTGGCTTTTGGTTTTTCCCTCTCCAAAACCTTCCATTTTGTTTCAGATTTACTTTAAGAACAGCGGCTGAGTTCATCACTTGGTTGCCTTTTGCCAGCCTCTCCTAGCAACTGCTCTCAGATTCACAATCATGTGGAGCCTATGACATCCTAACTAAAAGAAAGCCAAGTGAGATTCTTAACTGGTTTCGTGACAATTCATGGAATAACAGAAATGTTTTAACTTTCTTCGGTCTTTGATTCCTCTACCACATAGTTTACTAGAATAGCAAGAATTTACACAGTGTTGATCATGTGTGTCAAAGCACCTCCTTGCAGTGTGTGTTATTGTCAATATTTTCCTCTGTTCCTTCTAGCTACTAGTTTTTGGTTTTGATTTCAGAAAGCTCTCACGTAGCCCAGGCTGGCCCTGAACTCATATCTACCTGAGGATGACCCCGGTCCTCTACCTTTCTCTCGTGGCTGGTATCACACCTGGTTTTATTTTATGCAGAGCTGGGAACCAAAATCCAGGCTTTGAACATCCTGGGCAAGAATGCCGCCAGCTAGGCTCCCTCCCCTCCCCACCCTTCTAGTTATTTCTATGCCTCTTCAGCATGTCCCACCCCATCAGAGGAAGAAAAAAGGACTCGCTTGCCGTTTCACTTGATTAGACACGTTGGGAGTTGGTTTGTTTTCTTTTCTTCCCATCAGATTGTGTGCGTTCTGTCTTTGTGGCATGTTGCCCGGCACTGGGAACAATGCATCTTCAGTACTGTAAGGAAGGTATCAGAAAGGCACTCTGTTCGCAGCCTCAGTCTCTCCTGTGTTTTGTTCCCGTGAAATGTGTCAGCTTGGTAAACCCTGCTTCAGATCGCTCACACGTGTGTCAAAACAAGGAGTCTCAGTTTCTGCAGATGGGTCCCAAATGCCTGGCAGCATGGGTCATTTTTCTCCAAGAACCAGGAAAGGCTGCAGATGCGAACAAGGAGGGCTGTGTCTCCTTGACACGATTTTCCATTCAGTCTTCAGCGAGCCTGAAGCATTCTTTCTAACATGCCTGTGCCCTTTCCCTGAACCAGGACAAACACTCCTCTCTGACCCTCTGAGCACGTAGAACACGGCAGCAAGCAGTCACCTCACAACTGGGTTCTGTTCCTCACACGTACGTCCCAGGTCACGCCCGAAATCTGTTGGCTGCTTTTCCTGGAACCATCAGCACGCCGTAATGTTACATTAACCTCCTGACATGGCAATGCCTTTATGGACTGTCCCGTTCTCTCCCCACATGTCAGAACCGGGAGAGACAAGTTTGGGCTCCTCCTTGGTCATTCAGAGGCACAGGTGGACAGGGTAATACTCTAATCCACTGTCAGTTGTGGGGAGGAAGAGAGCAAGCCCCACTCGTCTCTCGGGGTTCCAGAATGGATGAACAGAGTCAGTCAAACTCCTGGAATTTTTGGACTCACTCTTGAGTTTTGGGATCATCAGTGGGAAGGTCGTCCAATTACACAGCCTCCAGCACTTTCCAGGGTTTTTTGTTGCTGTTGTTGATATTGTTGTTCCCTCTGCATGACTGACAAGAGTCACTACAAGCAAGCAGCCGTTCAGTTAACCATTCCTCGCTGTGCCTTTTGCATGTGTGCGGATCAAGCTAGGATACAAGCCCCAAAGGCAGCAGATGACATTTCGTGTAATTGTTAGAAAAGAAATTCTCTATCCCCCTTCCCTCTGTCTCATATCCTGTTTTTAATGAATTTTTTTTGAAGTCGTTTCAGAATCTAAAGGCCAGACCATTGCCAAAACAAAATCCATAGAGTAGACGTTCAGTGTCCACTGATGGTTTCAGCTCCCTGCTTTTGGCATTTCCTGTTGGCTTATAAAACAGCCCTTCTTATCAGAAAAGAACACATACCAAAAACTTACATGCCGTCTGTAGGAAGAGTTTTGGAAGAAATTTCAGGACCTGACCAAAGCAATTTTATTTCATACCGAGACTATATATCTGTGACATTTCAAAAAATCCTGTTTCAATGACAGTCAGCTTGACCAGCTTGTTCTTGGGCTGGGTAATAGAAGTCACAGAGGCTCGGAGAATAAGAAAAACAGCACAGCCCAAGGGCCGAGAAGATGGCTCATCGTGTAAGAGCACTTGCTATGCAAATATATGAGCTACATGAGAGTTTAAATCCCAGAACCCACATAGAAGCCAGGCTTGGCCCCTTGTGCAGTAACCCTAGCACTGGACAGAGACTGGCAGATCCCAGCAGTTCACTGGCCAGCCAGGTCTAGGCTGAATGAAAGACCCTTTTCACAGGGCACAGGACAGAGAGTGACAGAGAAAGACACCTGATATCCTCCTCAGGCCTACATATGTGGGCACACACACACAGAGATATACATACATATACACAAGAGAGAGAGACACACACAGACATAAATACATATGCACAGATACACATACAACACACACAGATACATACACACAGAGACACACACAGACACATACACACAGAGAGATACACATACATACACACAGAGTGACACACAAAGACACACAGACATAAATACACATGCACAGATACACATAAACACACAGACACACACAGATACATACTCACAGAGAGATACACATACATATACACACACAGATACACACAGACACAAAGACACACAGAGACACATACACAGATACATGAAGCACGATTAATAAAAACTCAGAGAGAGAAATTGGGGTTCAACCTGAAAGCCAGAAAAATAAAATAACCAGTCACTGGCTCTTACCAGTCCAAAATGGCGATCCTGCCTCCAGGAATCTCAGAATGAGACTGTGACTGAGCTGTCTCCTCCCGTCTTAATAATCCTCTCTAGGGCTGAGATTAAAGGCATGTACTGCCCAGTTTCTATGGCAACTAGTGTGGCTACTGGGATTAAAGTGTGTGTCAACACTACCTGATCTGTAAAGTTGACCAGTGGGGGGGGGGGGCTGTTTTATTCTCTGATCTTCAGACAGATGTATTTATTAAAACACAAATGAAATGCCACTACAGATACACACACACAGAGATACACACACACACACCTCAAGAGACAGACATTTTAAACATAATTCTCCTTCTGTTTAAATGTTCACTTTGCTTTGCTTGGCCTGCACCCACTCTTGTCTAAGATAAACCCCAAGTTTCTCTTCTCCACATTATATGACCTTCCTGCCTCCAACATCTGTATCCTGGCTGACTCACAGAATGTCTCTCTCAGTTGTGTACCTTAACCGAAACTCTAACTCTCCAGCTCTCTAGAAAAATAGAAAAATGAACAACCATGATCCAGAGTGACCTTGTGGGAGCTAGGGAAGTCACCCATCTCATGACAGTGGGGACGCGAGCCACAGTCCCTTTCTCCTGGTCCCCCAGAAGCCCTGTTCATCATTTCTCCAAGCACCCAGCTATAACACAGTGATGCGTTTGCTGCCTTTTCTTCTCCCCCTCCCCCCGCCAGTTCACTGCTATAGTTGCCAGGTTCAATATCCAGCAGACCTCTTCTGCATTTACTTGGTCTCATAGTGGAAAACCACAAAAAGAAAGGTGTTTCTCTGGATGTTTTTAATATTCAGAGGCCCCTCAGCGCATTGTTGGCTCATATGAGCTTATAAAGTGTGAATACCCAGGCCTCCTCCTTTACTGAAGCCAAGAAACAGCCAAGCACTCCCTTCCTGGCCAGTGATTTCTTTAATCAACAGTTTCTGGCCTGAATGTCTATGTTTCTCATGAGGAGTTTATGATTCTCAAATACCCCATAGTATGAAATAACTTTTTTTAAGCTTTAAGGGGCTAGAGGATTGCCTTAGCACTGGCTACTCTTCCAGAGGACCTGGGTTCGATTCTCAGAACCCATGACTGTCTGTAACTCTAGTACCAGGGGAATCTGATGCCTTCTTCTGGCCTCTATTGGCACTGCATGTGTACAGGCATACCATACACGCAAAATACCCATATACTTCTTAATATTTTATTTGTTTTTAATTAATAATTAATGAGTAATTTTTATAATTGAAAATAAAACATTAACCCAGTATAAAATGCATATCGCTTAACATAAAGGCTGTACAGAGAAGAAAGGCATCTCTATCAATGAATATCTCCTATGATTTTTCTGTCTTCATGTTTTAGTGTTTTAATTTAAAATTTGTTTTTCAAAGTATATTGATACTAAATAATAATAGAAAACAGGTATGATATTGCGAAAGATATACACAGCAATCAAGAATAATCCAAGATGGCTACCGCCCACACTTCTGATGTGCGCCCTTGGCCCAAGGACCCTGCTTTATTCCACACAGAAGGGCCTCCTCATGTCACTGTCCCTGCTCTGCTGCATACACAAACGAAAGGACACTAGAAACAGGCTGGATGTGGGGACCCGGCAAGGCAGAGGGTTGACACTTACGACTCTTTCTTTGTGTTTAAGATCGGAGCACAGTGTTACCTGGAATGTTCTGCCCTGACGCAGAAGGGTCTCAAGGCGGTCTTCGATGAAGCCATTCTCACTATTTTCCACCCCAAGAAAAAAAAGAAAGGCTGTTCCGAGTGCCACCGCTGCTGTACAGTTATCTGAAGTTGCCCAAGGCCCGTCTCCCCGCCATCCAAGGGTACGCAGAGCAGCAGTCTCTGTGACCCAGCTCCAGCCAAAAACGGAGGGCAAGACCGGAAAGGAATTCCTGTGTCCCGAGGCCTGTCCTGTGCCCTGCCAGTTCCCCAGCTCAGCATCCTGTCAGCCACTGCCACATCCCCAGGCCAGAGCATCCACACTGCGCACGGAGGATGCCGAGCCACATTCAGACAGTGCCGGGGAGGTGTTGGAAGCAAGTCATCATCGTCCTGTATTTCACATCTCCCTTCCACAGATGTAAATCGACAGGAAAGCATGGCGGGAAAGCCAAGCATTCTGTCCTGCACCGGTGGCCTTACTTCATGCCTTTGCCAAATTTAGAAACACAACACCAACATTTTTCCTGAGACTGTTGTTTGAGCCAAGGGTCCTAATGCTCCTCACTATTATAGTTTCCTGATGGCCAGTCCCTTGAGCCTCGCAAATCCAACTCAAAATAGTTAAAAGACAACCTGGATTATATGCACTCTTATTGACGGTGGGTCTCTGCCAATGTTCTTAGGGCCAACATGTACCCCTGAATGCCTAAAAAAAAACTCACTCTACAACTTTCATAAACTTAACAGACCTATAATTTTTTAGCCTTTTTAAAAGAAAACATTCTATGAATTATCACAGTTTCCCCAGTTTTGCCAAAGATTCATCCTACAGATGCTTCAGGTGATGGGGGCCTGCTCTTGCAAACTTCTACTGTCGTTCAAACTGAAGACAGACTGTCTTTGAAGAAAGAAATAGACTTCGGCTTTTCATCTAAATTGGTCAGGACAAGAATATGGCGAAAGCCGTCTTCCTGATCCAGCAGAGTGGGCCTGCCCCACCCCTCACAGAAGGTCTGAGCTCTCCTTCCATTCACCAGTCACTCTTCCTCCTGGGTCCAGATCCCTGTGTTCCCCAGTCACAGCCTGGCCTTAAGGGAAAAAGAAGAAGAGGAGGAGGAGGAGCTGTGGATACCAGACATGAAAAATGAGTGTTCCAGAATCCTGCAGGGTCAAAGTGCCTTAACTTTTCTGCTTGCTTCATCTGAAAGCGCTGCTCAGCTTGCCCCATATGAAGCTTCCGTTCAGGACAGTTTCCAGTTGCAGCCAGTATGGAAATCACTGTCTCTCTCCCTCTTTCCTTAACTCCTCTCCCAGATGTCCATGGAGGGTGGGGGAACCCATTCTAGGCTGAGGCACCTGATGGGGAGTTTGGCCCCGAGCAGAAAGAGCTCCTAGTGAGAAATCCTGCACCTTTCAATGTGACAATTCCAAACAGCCAGGGACATTCCGTGTTTTACTTAGAGGCTGCGATTGGCCCCAATTAGTCTTATTTGCTTGCAGGTGCCCTGGAATTACCCAGGGAAGCTGATTTATCCTTTTATTTTCTTTATTGCATCAGCAAATCATAGCTTAAGAGTATGAAATTATTTCACTTTTTGTAGACTAAAACTCCATCTGTTGGGAAAGCATCCCAATCTTTCTAGTCTTTTCTGCTCATGGAGAAATCACAGAAGATAATTGTATTATATAGGTCTTCGTAAGACCTTTCATGACACTCCTTCAGTCTTTGAAGGTTTTAATGGTTTGCTGTTTAGAATTTCTGAAATGTATTTTTGCTTCCTCTACATGTCAGTACTGTTCCACGTCTCTCCCATATAACGGCAAAAAACTTTCTGAAATACACACATACATGCATGCACACATATACAAGCATAACATGCATACATGCACATACACACATAAGCCACCTAAAAGGAAACAAGAGTTCTGTAATCCAAGGCTTGCCCCCTAGAGTAGCAAGGACTGTCTGCCTTTCTACATGGAAATCAAATATGTGTGAGCCTTAATGCTGTGGAAACCACCATTCCCCTTCAGCTCAGTGATGATTATATGCCCTGTAATGACATTATTGCTGTGAGCCACTTTTGCTACACTATGGCATAGTTACACTTTGCTAGGGGGCTGCTCCTCACTTCTTACTGTTGTGGAGGAAAAACTGAAAGCAATGTGTTGGCTCCGCTAGGGAGAAATTCCCAAATATGCGCAGCTAACAGGCAAATGGCTCACCTCGCCATCACCTCCAATAGACCAATGAGAGTTTGTTTCGCGAAAGTGTCTGCTGCCCCAAGACTGAATAACAAGTGTTCTGAGGATTGAAAACAAAAGGACGCACAGACATCGAAAGAAAGATTTGCTGATAGTCCATGCCATCTTTCCAAGTCAACACATGGCAGCTGGCATCCATGTGAGGACAGGAAAGGCCTCAGAACCTGCAGTACAGTGCAGTCCTTCGGTGTGCACATGAGACACGTGGCTGGGACCAACTGAGAGCAGTGGGCTGTGCAGAGCTCAGACAAACCCTGGCATCACCCACATCGAGATGGAGTTCTGCAAGCAGATCAGTAGAGCTGCGTCTGTTTCTCCTACGGCTTTCAGCTATATTTTAAATGTTTAATTTCATGTAGTTAAGCTCCTATAAACAAATAGTAATCCACCACACTGGTAAGGTCTGGTAAAGTAACGAGAACTTGATCTTCTCACCAGTGTACCTGCAATCCAGAAGAAACCGCCATGTAATTAAGTCGCTAATTTGACAGATTTTGTTTTCATTGTCACTCAGTAGAGTTGATGGACAGCTTAAGCTAAAACACAAATCAAAGCCATGTCCATAGAAAGATGATTTTTTTTTTCCTTGGGATGATTCCTTCCAAGAAAAGCTTTGTTCTAAGAACAGTTATAGAAGTCATTAAGTACCACAACCTAAACCAGGACTTACGAAGGTGCAAAGTCAAAACCTAAGCTCTGCACTTCCAGTGGGAAGTGGGTTTTGGTCCAGTGACTTGGAGGATAATAGGTATGGTTACAATATATAAAGACATTTATTTGGGGGGTTTCTGGTCTATAGAAGCACCGTCAAATGAAGTGAATATAGCCATCACAGTTCCCAGTGCACCACCAACAAGGAGATAAAGGAAAACAATCACAACTAAACCTAAAACTATTCGGGGGAGGGAAACTAAGCCAAGCATGGTAGCGCAGGTCTGTGATCCCTATTCTTAGGAGGCAGAGGCACAAGGATTTCCCTCAGTTTGAGGCCATCCTGGTCTACAGGGCAGGTTCCCATCCAGCCAAGCTACATAGGGAGACCCTGTCTCAAAATAAACACATAAATAAACAAATAACTAAATACTAAATCCAGAATGTGAATCCAACAAAAATGTCCTTATTTGAGGTGCACGTTCCTAGGAGCAAAAGCCTTAGGGAATTAATTCAGTGTCTTCAAGGAGAATTCTCCGAATTGAGGCGAACCTCTTTAAATACCATATAAGAGAGCTAGGAATGCTGGCGCACACATATACTCCCAGCACTCAAAAAGCTGAGGCAGGAGGATTGTGAATTTAAGTTCACCCTCAGCTATTCAGTGACACTCAGCTTCAAAAAGAATTCACAGAAACCTCGTGGCATTCTCCGAGCCAACATTCCTGAGATCAGCACGATGGAAACTTCGAGCTGTGTTTTTGCTTTAAAGACGTATTTGATGTCATGCTGGGCATCGTTGTCTAACAAGGTCTATGTGGTTTTGAAAACCATTTTCTTGTTCAGATGCCTGGATATGAAGTGTGTTTGCTCTCAAAAGTGTTCGAATGCCCGACTTATTCTCTTGGTAGTCTCTAACTTCATTGGGAAGGCTTCCCAAGTACTTGTATTCCCAGAAACAGTGTCTTTTCAGAAGTAATAGAGACAGAGAGAAAAAGAGGTCGGGAAAACTGAGTGGCACCTTGAGAAATGAAACAGTTAGAGAACAGAGAGGAAGTTACAGCTAAAGACAGGGCAAACCACGGGCTTGCTCACTCTTGGGAGAGTTCACTCCTGCCCAGCGTCCAGAGGCCGAGGGAAGACAGAGATCAGGGAATGTCAAGAACATGTCATGGGCAGCCATGACAAATCCTGTGGCTATGCTAGGAATTCCGTTCTGAATGGAGGCCCGCGGGTGCTCTTTGGAGCTTTAACAGCACGCTAGTGTAGAGACCTTTCACCTCCTCTGCCTCTGCGTAGCGGAGAAGTCAAGGGAATTTTACCAAGAAATGGGAATGAATAAATAAATAACCTCGAGGCTCACTCCGGAATACTTGGGCTTAGGTATGCAGATGATATTGGTTCACGTTCACGAAGCTATCCCTCAGTTCCAAGATTATATTAATATGCACGGATCCTATAAGTACAAAAATGTAAGATAAAACAATAGAATTCATGGTGCTTCCGTGGTCAGTGATGAACAGAACAGAAGCCAGAACACCAAGCTCTCTGCTCAGCCACCAGGGTCTTAGCCTGTCTCTCGGGGGACCAGGGAGGAGTGAACCGGGGTCTGGCTCATGTGTGAAAGGGCGGGGTGTAAGTTCACCCTTGGCCTCGAGGCCCGATGCCAAGAAATTAGAATAAACGCTGTGTAATGACTCTTGGTTGCTGCCTGTGCTTTACTACGAAGGGGCTTCAATGCCTGAGACAAGGGTGGCTTTGGTGTGAGTGTGTTAGAAGCATGGCCCAGAACCTTCATAACACCAATGCCAGGGCAGAGCGTGGTCTTTAACAATGAACCCCGAGGGTTCAGCATGCGAAGTATCTTTGCTGAACTAAACCCAATCAGTGTTACAGCCGATGGATGTGATATCTGTTGCATTGTGAAGAAAGGGAACCGGAACCCGCAGATCTGGCCTCTCAGGGCCTCCACAAGGCAGCATTGGGAGTTCCTTAGACCTCTGGAGGGAAAACAGAAACACTTTCTAAGTAGAAAATACGTCTTCAGCAGGTAATCGATGTGTATCTAAAATCAACTTTCCCTGCCATCTTCGATACATTTGTTAAGCAATCAGATTATTTTCTCCTCAAGGAGCCTCAGGCAAGAAAGTTAATGAATTCTGCACTCTCATCGCTCCGGAGAGTGGCCTGTGCTCTGAGTAAGCAGCAAGCACCGATGATACACAGAGGGACATCAGCCAACTGCAACAGCTGCTTCTCCCATACAAGGTGCACAGAATCAAGCCAGCTTGCTTCCCGCCAACTTATTCATAGGCTGCTGCTCCTATAGTCTCCTCTGTAACTGACTATTCTCTGTACTTGTTTCATAATTAATGGAATATTATTTCATGTACTCTAGCCTCACTGTTTATCTGTATCACATTTTTGACGTATCATTAAATGGTTTTTTTTTTCTCTCCCGCTCTCATTTGTGGGGTCGTTAGGGATTTCCATCAGCCACTCATGACAACTGCCTTTTGAAGGTATATTTCTATAATGGGAAACTGTCCAGCTCCTTACTATCCAGAATGCAATCCAAGGATTGGCAGTATCAGCACCACTTGGTAGCTAGTCAGGACTGTAGAATCTTTGGGGCCCAGCTGAGACCAACTAAACCAGAACTTGCATTTTAACAAGACCCTGAGGGATTCAGACACACATTAAAAGTGAGGACACCCAGTCTGTGAGACATCCAGGTTCATTATCAGTCTTTATAGCCAAGCGTAGAAGCGGATGATGAAGAAGCCGTCAGTGCAGACGGTCTCTCAGATGCTGCCATGTAGGTACTCCTTAGGTCAATATTTAAATCGTTCATTTACCAGCTGAGTAAAGGGTTATCAACATCTTTTCATTTTGTCATATGCCACCCAGCTGCAGGGAAAGAACAGCCTATTTGGAAGCAAGCAGAAGAGCAGCATCTGGCTTGAAAGACCTGCTAAATCTAAAACATTCCCTTCTGACAGCCATCCTGGTATTTATAAGTGTCCTACTTCGCTTCTCTGTTGCTTTGCTAAAACGCTGACCAAAAGCAGTTGGGGGGAGGGGAGGACTTATGTGGCTTATAGGTTCCAGCCAGTCAACAAGGAAAGCCAGGGCAGGAGCTCAAGCAGAAATCTGGAGGTGCGAACTGAAGCAGGGGCTGTGCAGGAGTGCTGCACACTGTCTGGCTCTCCATGGCTTGCTTAGAATCCCCTACCCAGGAGTGGCACCACCCATGGTGAGCTAGGCCCTCCCACATCAATCATTGATGGAGAAAATCCCCATGTAGATGCTTGGAGGCCCATCTAATGGACTGAATGTGCTTCCCAGCACCAGGATTACAGGTGTACAGTGTCCTTGGCTCTTTCCATGGGTGCTAGAGATCTGAACTATGCCTTTTACGCCTGCACAGTAGGTGCTCATCTCTTGTCCGGGACAGTAAAATCAAATCCCAGGCCAGGCTTTCTGCAATCCTGTTTTCATTTCAATAGAAATGGTTCGCAGAAATAATCAAACGCTAAAGAAGAAACCCCCCACCCCCTCGTCTAAGCCTACTTAACTCTCCTCCCCATGTTCTAAGCTTACACCCTCAAAACCAACTGAGCACATTCATGGAACATTAGTCCTTTTGGCTCTTCTCTGAAATTGGCTCTGGTTTTGTAATGCGGAAGTTTGCAGGCTGCTTCTATTGGACTTGGTTTCTCGTCTAGAGTAGTTAATGTGTCCGTGGGGAGACATTTCATGATAGTTTTCTTGAGCTTCCTCAAGCAGGCCCCAAAAGCTGAGCAAAAATCTTCCTGAAACATTTCCAAAGTGTTTTTAAATGCCAGATGTTTTAAGGCTCCCAAACCACCACCATGTATTTTAATAGTGATAAGCATATTCCAAAAGGAAATGAAACTGCCTGTAAGCTTGGGTCACCTAACTTGATGGCTCACCTCTCCACACAGTAGACAGCAAAGACAAAGAGCACACACTTCAGGTAGAAAGAACATGTCTACGAAGAGCTAAACCTTAAGTCAAGTGCTTGCTTCGAAAAGTGGATTTCCTAGACTATAAAGGCATCAATTAAAAAACATATATTTTTCCAGGTAAGACAACATCTTGTCTGGACCACTCATATAGTTTTCTCCTGCTACCCTTATGTTATCCCAGTGAGAGTAGACATAGAGACTTCTGTTTCTTGGCCAACACAGTAGAAAGCTGATGATTCTAAGAGGCACTGTGGCATGTATTTTTCAAGTGGAAAAAGATGATACCTTTAGGAAAAACAGCTAAATTTAATAACTAAATTACCTTATCTGTGCAATTTGTTTATTGAGTTTTATCTTGGTTGTTTGGATCAGCTGCCATCTATAGCGAATCCTATTGGTGTATCGTCGTATTGAATGTATGCAGATTCGTAGAAGACATGTACAGATACTGGAGAAAGTGTGACATCTTCGTTTAGAAGACATTCAGCAGTTCTACTGTAGTGTTTATATAAATCCCTTTTCCTAGATCTTACCACAAATGAAGCAATGATAAAAATCCATTGTAATTTTTTTTTTTAAAAAAAAAGTGGATTTCCTGAAGACAATTACTTTGGAGTATGCCAATATCCTTTATGCACAGAGTTTGCTTCCAGAGACTACACATTCTCTCAAATGGTAACCCTTTGCATCTGTGACTTTACCTGTTTTCCTTGATTGTAACCCTATTGTCAACATCACTAAAAGCCAGCATTCAGATTCCGCTCTACAATGCCAATATTCCTGTTAAAGCCAGACAGCTTTTGCTGTCTTCCGAGGGCTGTCTGTCATTTATCTGAGTGGTTCAGGGATTGCTGGGGAAGGTCTTGCTTTTCTTTGATAATTCCATGCAATATATTTAATCCCTCCTCTCTCCCCATTCGACTCCATGTCCTTTCTCTTTCTAAAAAAATATACTGATGTGTATTGCCCTGAGCATGAGGCCCGCCCTGGAGTGTGATTGCCAGACCCAGCGCAACTTTTTTGAAGAGAACTGATTCTCCCTCTCCCAGCACCCATCAATTGCAAATGGCTTCTTGGCTTGGGGTGGGACTTCATGCCCACTTCTCCTCCATGCTGAAGGAACTCAGAGTCAAGTACAAAGTCAGCAAGTTCAGGGGTTGCTTGCTTTACTGCTCGTGGTAAAGACTTGGAAAGACGGCTAGACTAAGCCCTCTGAGCCCTTCCCGCTGGGGAAGTACTGCCTTCCATTGCCAATTACGGAGCTCTGACCCTGCTCCCTCATCCTTTCATTCCTTCCCTAGCTCTGTTAGATGTCACCCACCTGGAGAGCTTTCGCACACCCTGCAGACACTTCAGGATCACAGCACCCAGACACGAGGCCCTCCTGACTGACTGGCCAACATACCATTCCAGTTTATTCCACCTGTAGAACCAAAGGGTGATGATTGTGACAGAAACGCCTGAAGATCCATCGTGGAAATAAGGAGCAGACTGGGCTCCAGTGCATGTTTCATTAGGAGAAAGTCTCAGCAGGGTCAGGAGGTAGCTCAGCAGGTAGGGGTGCTTGCCACAAAGCCTGCTGGCCTGAGTTCAGTCCCTAGACACCCTACAAGGTAGAAGGAGAGGACTAACATCCTTGGGTTGTCCTCTGACCATACATACTCAATGGCACTGACACACACACACACGCATGCACGCGCACACACACACACACATACACATGCACACATCTGTACACACAAGTGTAAAAAATAAATGTAATATGATTTTTTAGAAAATAAAAGTTAAAAATTTATTTAAAAATAGATTTAAAAGTTACTTTTAGTAGTTTGTTTAAAATTATAAAATAGAAAACGAAGAAATATTGGAGCATAATATTTTGTTTCTCGGTTGGTTTGTTTTTTTTTAAACAAAAATACAGTTTCGTCACATAGGCCAGGCTAGCTTCAAACTCTTAATCCTCCTGCCTCAGTCTGTTGAGTGCGAGATGACAGGCATATGCAATGACACCATCCTGGGATAAGGGGCACATAATTTTTGGAATAAATATATCTTGAATGACAAAGAGAAGTAGGCCTCATTAAAAAAACTTTATAAAATGCAAATTATCCATGTGCATTATTTTTTAATTGGGTACATAACTCATTGTCTATGAAATGATTTTATTGGTTTAAAACATAATCTGTTGAGCTAACTGGGCCATCATAGGAGGACTTAGTACGTTGCTAATGTCTTGCTCATATGGAAGAGGGGAAACATGAATTACCACTTCAGCCAGGAAGCATCAAGAAGCCAGGAGTGAAATGGGCCGTGAAGGGTTCCATTTCATACAAACCCAGCACAATGCACGTGCCTGGAATCCAAGTACTCAGAAAGTAGAAAGAGGAGGATCAGGAGTTCAAGACCATCATTGGCCACACAGGGAGGACATCCTGGACTACTCAAGAGTCTGTCTCAGAGAGGGATCAGGGAAGGAAAAGGGAAGGATTTACGTTCCCCAATCAAACTGCTCTGTAGAAAAGAACTCCCCCTACTCCTTACCTTTCATTAACTACAAAATCTATATATTTCTTAATAAGGAATTGCTCAGAAACCATTTGTTGAGAGCTGGTCTGGGAGGCCCTGGACCACCATCTCCAGCATCTATTTCTACATCACCTAGGAAACCAAGGCAAAGCCATAACCCTCACCTCTTGTTTCTTTCATATTTTGCTGTGGCATGGTCACTTTTCTCCCTCAGACACTTCTCCTGTAAGATATAATCTGTGCTACAGGAACCAGCCATTTCCTGAGGTGACACACCAATCTCCACAGAGTGACCCAGCCTCCAGAAAAAAAACAGAAAATGCTATTGAGCAGTCTGACATCCATCGACTCAAACTGTACCAAGCAGAAATGACTCAGAAGAAACTTTCCCAAAAAGCATCATGCCTCAGTAGAACACGGTTGAGCTGAGTCAGAGAAGACAGTGCCTTGGTTAGGGTTTCTATTGCTGTAAGACACCATAACCACAGCAACTCTTAGAAAGGAAAGCATTTCATTGGGGCTGGCTTACGGTTTCAGAGATTTAGTCCATTATCATCATGGCAAGTGGTATGGCAGTGTGCAGGCAGACGTGGTGCTGGAGAAGGAGCTGAGAGTTCTACATATTGACCCACAGGCAGCACATGGAGACTGTGTATCACACTGAGCGTAGCTTCAGCACAGGAGACTTCAAAGCCCACTCCCACAGTGACACACTTCCTCCAACAAGGCCACACCTCCTGAGAGTGCCACTCCCTATGGTCAAGCATCCAAACACATGAACCTATGGGGACCATAATTATTCAAAGCATGTACCAGGTATATGTGGCTTATTAGCTGTGCTAGCATGGGCAAGTGACTGATATGTTGCCTTTCTGGCTTCATCATCCATAAAACAGCAATGATAATATGATACTAACAATATTTAGTAGTGTGGTTGACACAGACTAAAGAAGGCAGCCTAGGGAGATGGTTCAACCAGTAAGGGCTTTGCCAGCATGAAGACCCGAGTTCAAGACCCAGAACCCACACCAGAAAACAAACTGGGCTTGCTAGCACATGTTTGGGATCCCAGCTCTGGAGAGGCAAGAGAAAAGAAGGGAATCCCCAGACGTCACCAGCCGGCCAGCCTAGCGTAACAGGTGAGCTGCAGGATCAGAGAGAGCCCTCTCACAAAGCAAGATAGAGAGCTCCTGCGAAATGATGCCAGAGGCTGACCTCTGGCCTCCACGTGCATATGGGTAGGGGTGTGTGTGCGTGCACGCACCCGTGCGCAAGCATGTGCATACACACCTGAGAACTCATAAACGTGGGAGTTCTATAAATGGCAACAATATTTGTATCTTTATTTCCAAAACAGGGCTTCCTACAAAATTAGAGTTAATAAATATTTATGAAAAAGAAGGCTGTGCAATGGAGAGAGGAGAAATGAAAAGTTAAAAAAAAAAAAGATTTGGGTTTCTCACTATTATAGATCCTGACCGATGTTTTCCTCTTTTTCTTTAGTAAATTTCCTCATCATACTATATATCTATTGCAATTTTTTTAAATACCATGGACTAGCAACTCCACTGCCTATTGGGCAGGGCCACAGACCCTACAGGTCACAGGCCTCTAGTCACTATTGTAGCTCTGTTGTCTGCAATGGCAGCAAGGTCATCCTTGCTCTGCAAAGTCCTGTCTCCTCTGCTGACACCTAGAAGCCCAGAGTTCCCAGGCAGCTTCCCCTGGCCTACAGAGGGCAGGCAGGATGGAACTTTTCTGTGGTAGGTGTGCCCTTTGCTGAAGCAGCCCTTAATTCTTGGATAAAGAGAGTGTCTTCTGAACCACTAAGGTGAACACAGACATCTGGAGAGCCCTCTGGTCCTATAGGATAACACCCCATCTTATGCTTATCTTTGGCTCCTCGGTACTCCATCAGCATAGTTAAATCCTCTCCTCTTCATTGATAGAAGCCAAGCTTGCAGAAGCCATCCCAAGAGCACACCAGGACAAACTCTGACTGTTCTTACACTTACACATCCTAAATACCCCCCCATTTGCTAGTATTCTCATCATCCCGCTCCACACCCAGTGCCCGCTACCTTCTCCCCCTTGCTCCGGTTTGCATTCCTCGCCAACCGAAAGCAAGTCTTGTCTCCAATTATCATGGGGAATATATGGATTTGTAGGGACTGGGGCTACAGCTCATTTGACAAAGTACTTTTCTAGTGGGCACAAGGCCCCGGGTTCAGTATCCCAGCACCACAAAATATGGGTGTGATGGGACACGCCTAAAACCCCAGCGTTTAGGAAGCACAGGCAGGAGTACCAAACTATAGGAATCATGGACACTAGTTGAGAAGACAGTTATAATAAAACAACGCCCGCCCACCTTAAGTCCTCCAAGTGACCTTTCATCTAGTAGAATCCGCTGTCCTCTGGCAAGGAGGAGCCAGTGGGCCCCTCTACAGGAGGTCATCAAGTGCATCCCCCCTACTCATTGCCATTCTAGGCCGCCTCTGTGTCTGTCTCTCTCCTTCCTATTAGGACCATGAGTGAAAACAGAAGAACCGTGGTAGAGAGTCAGTCTTTTAAATGACTGGACTGCTCTCCCAGTTAGATCATGGATGTGGTTTTCCCCTCTGCCTCTTCTAATGCAGCTTCTACACTGCGCCCAAAGGCCTATGTCAGAGTCCTTGTAACTACCGTCATCCTGCCTTCATTTCTCTCCGACATTAGTGGGCACAGACCTTTCCGTGTATCTCACAGCAGTTCCCATTAGGGAAATATGAGCCATCATGACACTACAGCCTACGTATTGTCCTGACGGCACCATTACTGCCTGCTGCACTTTGTAGCTGAAACTCCCCAAACGTAGTTGTGATAGTTTGAATGTAATTGGTCCCCATAATCTCATAAGGAGTGGCGCTAATGAGGGGGTATGGCTTTGTGGGAGTGGCTATGGTCTTGTTGAAGGAAGTATGTCACCATGGGGGCAGACTTTGAAGTGTCCTGAGGATACCACCAAGTGTCTCAGTTGACTTCCTGCTGCCTGCAAGTCAAGATGTAGGCAGCACCTCTGCCTGCACAGCACCAGGCTCTTCATCATGGTGATAATAGACTGAACCTCTGAAACTATAAGCAAGCCACCACAACTAAATGTTTCCTTTATAGGAGTTGTCATGGTCGTGGGGTCTCTTCACCACAATAAAAACCCTACCTAAGAAGTCATATGGCCATTATCCTTAGATCCATTTCTTACCCTCCTTTAACTTGCTTCCTAGAAGACCAGAGTTTATAGAGGACCAAATCAATGGTACTCTCAGTCTCTACCAATTAATATTCCCATTTGGTGTAGGCTGGGATATCCCCCTCCCCCATGCCTCACTTTGGCAAACAGCTGTGCCTCCTACCAATGAACACAGCTCCCATTGGGCACTGGCTCTTCTCCTGTGTTTGCCTTGGTGTTTAACAGTTGCACCCTTTCCCATCACAGCACCCTAACGGTGCCCACTACTTCCAAAGCACAAGTGAAGTGTGTCACCCTTTCTCCTCTGGTCAAATGTGTTATTTATTTCCTGCCAGAGTTGTTACAAAGGCTGTGCCCATCTTTCCCAAAACTCTGGCAAGAGGTTTGCCCCAGAAAAAAAAACAGAGGAGGGCTCCTTGAAATGTAAGGAAACCCCTAAGCCGACCGTAAGCAGCACCCCTTCCTAGGAGAGACAACAACCAACCAATGGCTTTCTGTGCAAGGACTTTCTCTTCTACCAACACATCTGCTGCTACAGTTTGCGGTGGCTTTTGCTCCAGTCCTTCGTCCCAGACCTTCACCCCAGCATCCCAGGGCTTGAGCACCAGTCTCGACCTTTGCTCTGTAGATTTTCACGGACTCAGTGATTCCTCCATCAACGGAGCACTCAGGGCTCACAGCTGTGCCCGACAGGGGCTGCAGGTGACAGGACCCCAGGACTCATGCTACCACAAGTCTTCTGTGTCCCTTACTAAACATGAAATTCCAAATGAATGTCAATCAAAGAGCTTCAAAGTTCCAAGTGCCTTTATTGTTATACCAAGCAAAATAAAAACTAGAAAGACTTTTCTAAAAGTTTGCGTGAATTCAGATGACAGGAGGACACGTTATTGACACCAATATAGATGCTCCTGGCATAGTCTAAAAAAGAACAGTTAAACTCAAGCCCCAAAATGTCAAAACTAAAATCGTGTGCATAGAATTTGAGTTGAAAAAGAAGGTCCCAGAATCAGCTGCTGTGCGATTTTAGCAAAAGCGAGAGCCAGACAAGCACAGCCTCTCTCCTGGGAGCTGGCAGGGCAGTCTCACCTCACAAACACTCTGGATTCCAAGTCTAATAAATTGCCATTTACGTTTAAGATACACTAAACAGGTAGGGTCATTGTAACTGGTCACTCTCCTGTGGGTGCGGGAAAACACTTGAGCCATGAATTTAGACTCTGGTATTTTTAAACCTAAATGATAGTTTCTAAATGCATTTTGTGAGTTTAGTTTTGTTTTGGTTTGGTTTTGTTTTGTTTTAACTGGCTAGTGCACACTTCAATAAGGATCTTAAAGGAACGGAGGGAATTTTCCTTAGGAGAGGAATACCCACTTCCAAACACCTTTTTTTTGTAGCAGGCAGTACTGTCTTTGCCTCTTATCTAGGTAATTGCTCAGTCGGAAGGGAAGCAGAGCGGACTCTCTAAGAACACTCACGGTTGGGTTTTCTTTTGAGCAAGGAAGAAAGTACATTGGTTTTGATTATACTTTGCCCCTTAATCATAAATCCAGTTGGAGTTCAATGGCAGAATGTGGAAACTTAGAGGCTTCCTATCGCTTAATGATATCCAATTCCTTTAAATAAACACCACGATGTCAATCAAAAGTGAGGGAGGGTTGTAATATACAAATCATGCTCCAAAAGTCAGGCAAAGAAACCCTAAGTTACAGACACATGAACCAGAGACACCATCCTGGGGAAGGGTCAATATTGCTTGACATTTTTAGTCTGAGTGTGCTGCACCTGGACACACACCACCGAAACTGGGTAGAGGAAGACCTGAGCCAGGCAGGGGACAGGCTGGCCCATACTGAACCGTACTTGAAGGCAGGAGCTAGAGCAAAGACATTCCTAAGCAAGGGCATCTGTGAGGCTCGCTCGGGCCACCAGTGTGTTCTGAAGACAATACTGGCCTCAGATGGTCTCACACTCAGTGGTGGCCGTCAAACACGCCCCACAGTCACAGCGGACAGCCATGGGGTAGGTGTAGAAGGGGTCGACGCCAGGAGCACAGTTAGGCAGCTTGACAATCACCTGCTTCGTCTCGTTGTAGGTACAGACTCGGTGATGGGCTTCAATGTAGGGCGGTTCCAGGATGGGTTTCTGTCCCCGCAGGTAGGAAACAGGAGACCCGTTAGAATGCAGCATCCTGCTTCCTGCTCTTGGAGCCATCCACTACTGGTTGTTTACTTCTGCTCTGACTTCTCCCACCACGAATAAACTCCTGAAGGCTGGAAGCCTGTTTGCTCACTACCATAGCCTGAGTTTCCACGGAAGTCCAGGAAACACAGGAAGCACTTGGTAAATATTTAGCCAGCAAATAACCAGTCTCCCCTTTCCCACCGTTTTCCTCTACAATCTGTTTACAACACAAGTGAGCCTTTTAAAATGCAAGTCAGTCATGGCACACCTCTGCTCAAAGCCCCAGTCATTTCCCGTCCTGCACTCAGAGTTAAAATGGCAAAGACATCAGGATTCTTCTCAAGTTCTTGTCCATTGTATCTGTATTTTCCTGCTGATGTGAGCTGTAGTCCCAACCTTGGCCATCCCCCTCCAGTCTCCAGGCATAGCGTTCTCTATCCTCCTTCAGATCAACCAGGAACTGAGGGTCTTTGCATGTGCTATTCCTTCTGCCCTGAACACACATGCACACACACACACACACACACACACACACACACACACACACACACACACCCCTCCTTCACCAACTTCGGATTTTGTTCAAATGTCAACCCATCGGGAGAAGCGTTTCCTGATCCTATTTCAATTCCTTCAACCCACCCCCATGGCCTGGAACTCCTTCCCCCTTCCTGCTTGGTTTTGGTTTCAGGCTTGTTGTGTTTGTTCACTCCAGATGCCATCTTCTACATCTCACTTTCGTGTGACATTGCTCCTAATCTAGACAGCAAGCTCCATTAGGTCAGCTACCAGGCTCTGGTACCCAGGCAGCCTGGCACCCAGGAGATTCACAATAACTACTTGTTACTAAACCAACAAAAGAGAGCGGAGCCAGGCGGCTTCCTGGTACTCTGTTCTGATGACTAGAGGGTTTGTGCACATCCTCCTTCACCTCTTATAAACCTTGAATTCACGGATAATGTTGTTAGAGGAAGTACAAAGATCAAAAGTGAGAAACCTGAAGCCTACAGTCAGCTCTGCTGTGCATGCCTGCTTTACCACGACTGGAGACCTAAGGAAAGCCCTTATTGCTTCCGAGTCCCGGTTTCTTTTCTATAAAGCAAAACACCAACCCGAGAGCATTGTCCTGGAGCTAGATGAGGTGCTGTGTGTAATGTACAAGCCCTGGCAAAAGTCAGAGTTCAATGCATGTAATCATGGCTCTTACAAGTGCAATTACCAATTATAAGGATGTAATAATGAATGTAATAATGACAGTCTTACAAAGGAGAGTCTGAGCAAAAAAAAGGGGGGGGGGAGTAGGGAGGGAGATTAGATAGATAATGCATGCATCCATACACAGGCACATACATATACAGATACATACATAAGCAGGTACATACACATACAGGTACATAGAAACATAGGATAAATAGATGACGATGCACACATATATAGAGTATAAGTACATACATGCATAGGTATGTACACACACATACGCCTACAGATGACAAGCAGGCCAGCTCAAGATGAAGTTCTTGCCTCAATGTTACAAAAATAGTAACTGCCTTCTCCAAGAACCAGGTAGAGCATCTAAGTTCCTCTCTTTGTGCTGTGTTCTTTAACTCACAGTATTCTGGATTCTAGGAAAATCAGGTACTCAGTTAACGTTTTTTTTTAATTTTGTAAATCTGTCCCATGCAGTATTTGGGGCAGACGTACACCAAAAGAATAAAGTGTTATTGATCTGAAATTCAAGTTATCCAAGTTCCTGAATTATTTTTTAAATTTGACTTCTCTTCGGATTGTGGAGTTTGAGGGGGAAGGAGGTTGGTGGCGTTTTTGTTTGTTTGTTTGGTTTGCCAGGGGAGCAGTTGGTTTGGCTTCGATTTTGCTAAACCTGGCATCTTGAAGCCCAAGTCATGAGGAGTCACTATTTTAGCAAGAGGTGAGTGCAGCCAGGCATCCGGAACACATTCTCCAGTTCAGCCAGCTCTGAGATTTGTATACCCACTCTAAGTGAAAGGCTAGACATACTGAGTGCAAATGGAGTGGATGGACCTGTCACTGAGCTAAGAGAAAAGAACCGCGGCAGAGCCTGGGACTAGGCCTAACTTCCAGGTTCTCTTGGGTACCTGCCTGACTTCCTCACAGCTGAGGAAATATAGGAAGAAGATGTGGGCACAGATTGGACCAGTGATTTATTTTCAAATTTGCATTGATTGTCTCTGATTTTGCAGTGCCTCCCCCCCACCCCCGAATCCTTCCTTGTGACCTCTACCGTAGCACCTGACCTCCAAGAGATGGCTCCCAAACATACAGAAGCATGGAAATTTCATCCCCAATCTCACCAGCTCTATGGAGAGGAGCCCCATCATGGTTTTCAGATCTTGGATGAACCAAATAATAGTGCAATCGGGTTTTTAAAGTACAGAGGACAGGGCAGATGTCCCAGCATCCCCTCGGTCATGAAACAGGGAACCCTTGAACTCAAGGACACTGCCATCCAAGCCCTTTGGACTACTTACCTCCCAGGTCTCACAGCGGCCCCAGCAGGCATCAGTGGTGATCCGAAGCCCTCTGCAGCCCGGCTTCTTGGCTAGGAATGTGAACTCCCTCACAGCACAGCCCACAAAGGTATGCAGGTTCCCATTGGAGGTGCTGAGGACAGAGTCACAACCACCCAGGAGGAGGAGGACCGTGGCACCAAGTACAAGGTATGCCAGCTTCATGCTAGTCCCAAGGAGGGAAAGGAAACAAGATGAATGTACCCAACTGCTCCCAGTAGGGCAGCCCACAGTGTGTTGGTCACTCTAAGAGAGACTTTGCTCTAAGCATTACCGGAAAAAAAAAAAAAAACAAAAAAAAACAAAAAATGAGACAAGCAATTGTCCAGCTCCAACTGCATCTCCCAAACTAATACCAGTAGATACGTAGTACCTCTCTCCAGACACCCTACCCTCAAAACATGGTCTCAGGCTTTTCCTTGTTGAACCCCAGCTCCTGGAGCTGACTTGTATGGGAAAGGAATTCATCCCAATGAAAAATAAGAGTAGCAGCCAAAGAAATGCCAAGCCCACAACAGTACATGAGTACACACACCTTCTTTCTTATCCAGCTTCAGGGAATGTATTTCAAGTTAGGAGCTTTACACACATTTGTATTGGATGGGGAATGAATGGGGAAGGTAGATAAGTATTAATAATAATAAATTAATAATAAGCATATCCCGGTATGTTGTTACTAACCTACAACATACAAAAGATATTATAAAACCTGGGGCCCGGCGTGGTAGCCACTCATAAAATGTGTTCTGCTCTTTAGAGATCACATCTGCTCTATGCTCCTGCTGTGCAAAGGCCCTAGCGTGACTCAGTTTAGCAGCAAATGATGGAAAGCTAGTCACGATCTACCTCAGAGTCTGCCCCCCTTTCTGGTGCTCTAGTAGCGCAGAACGGGGCCCTTCGTGGTTGACCCACTGAACAGAACACACCTGGATGTCGTATTTGGGAAACGCCACCAGGTCAGTGCCACTCAGTATAAGCCACATGTCTGAAGCTGTTCTCACGGTTCTTGCTGATATGTTGACATGTGGCCTCTGTGGGCTTCCCCTTGGGAAGAAGGAAGTGAGAGATGGAGAGGAACTTACCTGAGCTTGCTGGAGTCAAGGCTTCCTTCAAAAGTTGCAATGAGTGGGAAAAGTTTGCTCTGGCTAAGTAAGTGTCTCTGTCTTCTGTTATCAGGCTGCCTGGTTACTCAAATATATAGGGAAGGTCTTGTCAATCACAGCCAAAGAGAGGCAGATTCTTACAGGAACGACTAAGCACATCAAAGCCGTGGAATATAAA
This sequence comes from Microtus oregoni, assembly GCF_018167655.1. Classification (NCBI taxonomy): domain Eukaryota; kingdom Metazoa; phylum Chordata; class Mammalia; order Rodentia; family Cricetidae; genus Microtus; species Microtus oregoni. The sequence goes on along the minus strand of NW_024543068.1, from coordinate 21,735,711 downwards.
GCCAGTCTCTATTTTCCAAAACTGATTCACGTCAAGGGTGGTGTTTTGTTTCTTGACATCACTGAATGAAACAGAAAGTTGCCTTGGTGGGTGACGTAATCCTGAAGAGACAGTCAGAGGTGGGTCACCTGGCTCTGAGAGAACGGGTGCCCTGGATGGATCCAAGTTTCCTCCATAGTAACATAGCTTGCCTTTGAGGCAGTAAGCCGCGAGCAACTTCTGGCAAGTTCTTTCCTTGCACTTACAGCGTTGAAAACCAGCAGGACAATAGTTCTTACATGGAAACAACATGGCATCACTACTGACAGATGGAGAGAAAATTTGGAAGTCTTAAATGAATCACATAGGCAGAATACAGAGATACTGGAAATGATTGGCTTCATACATGGGAATTAAAGATGACTTTTTCTTTTCTTCTACATGCTTTTTGGGATTTTTTTTTAACATGAGTCAGATTTTTAAAAAGTCATCTACTGTTATGATTTTAAAATTAAAATAAATAAATAGTTATCTACGTGTACTGCACAGGACATTCAACGATGCTTTAGTGAAAACATCTTAGATTTCTGGTCTTACAGCAGCGCAGTCCTTTTTACAAGTAGGGGACCTGGTTTATGGTCCATTCTACAATGGTAGCGTGTAAACGAATTCGAAAGCTGCTTGTTCACAGCCCTTTTCTGGGTGTTCTAAAAAGTAAATGAAGCAGAAATCTGTGCCCTGGGGAGATTACATTTCACAGAAATCACGACATACCCAGAGGCGTTTAAGATGTGTATTAAATGGCCGGCGACACAAAATAAAAAAAAAATTAAAGCATCCCCACTTTCTGCACAGAAAGATTTTTAAAAACAAATACAGCCTTCATTAAAGGTTGACTCTCCTGAACACGTAACAGAGACCAGCGAATCCATCACTGCATCACTGGTCCCTGGAATCAGGTTATTTTCTAGATGGTGCGAGTCGACGTGGACAGAGGACCTTCTTCAGCTCTGCAGCCTGCACACGGAAGAGCCAGACCTAGGACACTGTGGAAACAGACTGTTCACCTGGCTTTGGTATTCCTAAGTTGCTGGGCCAAGAGCTAGACAGCAAGTAGGAACTGTTGCCCTGAGCAGTGTTCCTGTGCAGGGCTGCTCATGCCTGTTAGACTTGGCATATTCATTCTGGGCTGTGATCTCACAAAATAAAGACAGGCAGCAAAGAGAGGCCAAGAACCCCCTTCTTCCACAGTCCCTGAGTGTCTGGTAATGCGGTGTGCTCGGTTGCCATCACTGCCTTCTACACCCGCAGTGACAGCCCAGTGATTGATTACCTTTGTAGTGACCAAGCGTGTTCCTACAGCTGGAATCTGCTGGACAGTAGCATGCACTGTCCTCAGTTCTTCGGGAATACTCTAAAGAATTCTCATTTTCTCCTTTTTACATTGAAGGAATCGGAGGCTCAGTCACTCTTTAATTACCTACTTCTATCAAGACAGGGAGTGGCAAGCAGGTTTCTCTAAACCCTCTCAACAAGTGTAGCCAACAGAAGTGGCTGCCTGGAATGCTACGTTAAGGCAACTACAAGCCGTCCAAGTAGAGGGGGCAGAAGAGAGGGATGGCTGTCGGATGTTACGTTTTGCCACCTTGGCATTCTACTGTGCCACATGTCTCCACAAGGACAGAAGCAGAGCTTGGGAATGTGATTGGAAAGGCAACTTTGAGTCCTAGGTCTTCTAGAACATGTGTGCATCTACCATCTTCCCTTCCATCTAAATTGAGGTTCCCATCACTGGAGTCACATGAGAGCGTGATGTAGGTCTTGTCTTTGAGCACAGGTCCCAAGCGTCTTCCTTAGCTTGGTTCCATTTTTATCTTAACACAGATTCACTGGCACCATGGAGAATGACGTACAATGTTCAGGTTCTTTGGGGTCTATGAAATAAGAGACAAGGGGGCTATGATTTGGATATTTTTAAATGTGTGTCCTCCAAGGGTTCATATGTTGAAATTTTATCCCCATGGTGAGGTAAATAAGAGGGTAGAAACTTAATCCAATTATGGTGGTTAGACCTGGGGCCTTTGGAAGCATTCAGAACAGTCTTAAGCAAAATGAGATATACTGAAGGGGTTACAAAGGTGATTTCAAAATATCCTAGAGTCAGAGTTTAAAAAGAAAAAAATAATCAGTCGAGTAGGCAGAAAAGCAAACATGTGAACCAGTGAAATAGAGGACATAGAAATAAACTTACCCATCTTCAGCCAGTTGTCAATCAAGGTGCCAAAAACATAAGGTGGAGAAAAGACAGCCCACTAACAAACACTGGTGGGAAAGTGTAATACCCACATGTAGAACACCGAGACTAGATCACAACTCTCACCTTGTACAAAAATCAATTCAAAATGAATTAAAGTATTAATGTAAGACCAGAAAATTTCAAACTACAAAATCCAGGAGAAGCCAGGCGGTGGTGGCACACGCCTTTAATCCCAACACTCGGGAGGTAGAAGCAGGCGGATCTCTGTGAGTTCAAGACCAGTCTGGTCTACAAGAGCTAGTTCCAGGACAGGCTTCAAAGTGCCTGTCTCAAAAAAAAAAAAAAAAAAAAAAAAAAAAAAAAAAAAAAAAAAAAACAGGAGAAACATATCAAGACATTGGCATGGGTGATTATTTTTCTAAAAGGGCTCACATAGCTCAAGGAATAAAAGCAAGAACAGTAGAAAGAATTGCAAAAATTCAAAAGTTTGTTTTTCACAGCAAAGAAAATGATTGGCAGAATGAATGGACAGCCTACAAAATGGGAGAAAAATCTTAACCAGCATCTACCTGACAGAGGACTAGTATCCAGATTATATAAAGAACTCAAAATATAACAAAAGAACAAATAATCTAATTGGTAAACGGATGAATGATCTGAATAGACACTTCACAAAAGAATTTAAAATGACCAATAAATACATTAAAGCAATCCTCAATGTCTTTAGCCACTGGGCAAATACAAATCAACACCACACTGAAATTCTCTTGCCACCATTAGGATGGCCGTCACCAGGAAAACAATACATGTTCATTAACATGTTCAGAAAATAAGTGTTGAGAATATAAATTAGTTCAGCCACTATGGAGATCAGTACAAAGATTCCTTAAAAAGAATAGAATTACCATAGAACCAGCCTCACCACTCTTGGGTATATACCCAAATGAATCAAAACCATCACACAACAAAAACACCTGAATACTCATGATTCTTATGGCACTGTTTACAACAGTCAAGATATGAGAGCATCTCATATGCTAGCCAAATGATAAAGGCATAAGGAAGCTATAGCATATCTCAGAGTATCAGAAGGTACAATGCAAGCTTCACAAAAGAAAACCAGTCAGTAGTTCTAACCAGACATAGAACCTATTAACCAAAACAATGATCAGCCCAGCAAGCTATCTTGGGGAAGAACCAACAGCTATCTTATTAGACATATGGTCTTCTCAATAGGAGGTGACCTAGTCAGGGATTCTATTGCTGGGAAGAGACACCAGGACCACGGCAACTCTTATAAACATTTCATTGGGGTGGCTTCTAGTTCGGAGGTTTAGCCCGTTATCATCATGGGGGTGGCATGGTGGCATGCAGGCAGACACGGTGCTGAAGTAGGAGTTCTCCATCTTCATCCGCAGGCAGCGGATGCAACTCTGTGTCACACTGAGTACAGCTTGAGCAAAGGAGACCTCAGAGCCCACCCCCACAGTGACTCACTTCCTCCTCAAGGCCACGCCTCCTAATAGTCCACTCCATACGGGGTCGTTTCCTTTCAAGCCACTGCAGGAGGAAATTCATACCTGGGACTGCAGATGTGGCCAACTACCCATGACTGGGGAGATAACGAGCCCTAGAGGAGACACTACTAATACCATTTCCTTAAACCAACATAATTTCTAACAGTACCCTAAATACTCATCCTTATACCTACAGGTAAGTGTAGCTCTCATCAAAAAAGCTTCTTTTTGTGGGATCCACACTTAGTCAAAATGCAGGGAGTGAATGACTAGGGTGCCCCATCCCAGCTGGTCCATCGACAATACAACCCTTGAACCTAATGAAAATTGTGGAGGAGGGGCAGAAAGAGCTTAAGAGCCAATAGACCAGGATGCCCGCTGCAAGACAATGACTTCTAAACATGAAAGAGAAGCTGTACCCATGAAATCTCAACAATATGGCTACCTAAACCAGATCTGCATAATGGCACCAGGCGACATGCCAGTGCCAACAGGGAAATCTCACAAAGCCCCGCCCCTAGATGAAGAGCTACAGAAAACCAATGGCTGATGAGAGAGGGAAAAAAGTTTTCTCCCTGATAGGTTATCTAGGCCTAGGGGATTAGTCCTAAACACATGTGCATCAGAGTAACATTAAATGAACTCATAGGTTATGTAGACAAGTGTGTGTAAGTGTAACAATAAATAATTAAAGATGAAGAGACCACAGATTTGAGAGAGGGGAACGTGGGAGGACTTGAGGGGTAGAAGGAGGAATGAATATGTTGTGAATACAGTATGAAATGCTGTATTCATGTATGAAATGTGAATACATGTATGAAATGCTGGGAAGTTTCTTAATTTTTCAAAGAAGTGGGGTGCTCATCTGCTACACTGGAGTTGTCAGCATGCTCTCCCATGTGTCACCCTGTTTTTGAGCAGTGCTCCAATGTCATCGGGTAGCATGGCAGTCGCACATGGGCCTCTCAACTGCCATAGCATCTTGATGTCTCACAGAGCACTCGTGGGTCTCCCAGCCCTTACAGCAATGCCTGATGCACCTGTAAGGTGCGGATCAATCCTGGTTCTTCCTGTCCAAAATGAAGAGAAAGTCACGGAAAAGACAGAGGTCGTGAGCAAGCCCATCAGGAAACCCAAACAGCCAGGAGTGTCTGTCGAGACCCTTCACCTCCTGAGTAACCAGAGAAATGCAAATCAACAGATCACCAAGAACTGCACAGCTGTCTCCTCAAGCAGACTTCAACCTCTGTCTGGGATAATGGGTACTTCTTGCTCTATCTCTTTGTTGGCTTCCTGTTTCCAGAACCAGATATTGGTGGCTTTAGATCCACCTCCCTCAAGACTCCAGAGCTCCACGTGCTCCACATGGTTTGGAAAAAAATGCCTAAGAGTGGCTGGGGCACGGTCATTAAACCAACACCTTCAAAACATAAAGAGGAATCCAGGGGCAAAGAGCCCTCCTTAGTAAGTCCAGCTTGTTCCTGAGGCAACTGTGTACTCAAGACAGGCACCCTGCCTCCAACATGACTGCCTTCTTTGTTTGTACATTTGCTTATTTATTTTTTATTAACTTATAACATCTACGAGGGTGAGAACCTCATCTGGTCGTTTGCTAAACTCGTTGTATTGCCTAGTTCACATGGTATGTATGCCGTGCTGAAAAAGCAAACAAGCAAGTGGATGGGAGACTTGGTCAGTGGTTAAGAGCGCTTGCTATTCTTGCAGCAAACCTAGATTTGCTTTCTAGCACCCACATGGTAGACCACAAGCACCTGTTACTCTAGTCCCAAAAGATCCAGTGCCCTCTTCTTGACTTCTTGGGCACCAGATATAAACATGGTACACAAACAAACATACAGGCATGGTGTGGGAGGTGCTTCTGTCTATGTGTTACTTTTATTGGTTAATAAATAAAGAAGCTGCTTTGGGTCTGTTGATAGGGCAGAACTTAGCTGGCTGGGAAGACTAAGTTGAATTCTGGGAGAAAGAAGGGTGGAGTCAGAGAGAAGCCATGGAGCCGCTGGAGACAGACATGCTGAAACTTTGCTGATGGGTCACAACCTTGTGATGATGCACAGATTATTAGAAATGGGTTAAGTTAAAATATAAGAGTTAGCCAATAAGAAGTTAGAGCTAATGGGCCAAGCAATATTTTAATTAATACAGTTTCTGTGTGATTATTTTGGGTCTAAGCTAGCCGGGCGGCCAGGAACCAGCAAGTGGCCCCTCTTGCAACACAGGCAAAACACCCATACACATAAGATAAAAATAAACACATATCTTTTAAATGCCCCCAATTCCTCATGGGACCTCTGTCAGGTCATCTGTGAGATGATGGACTTAGACTATAATGACTTGCTTGCCTTATAAAAAGTATGATTCTGGAAAAAGAAGAAGAGGAGGGAAAGAGGAGGAGGGGTCTTAGGGAAGTGATTAGATAAGGTACCCAGGGTGGAGACCCCAAGCTTGAATCTGACTGATGTTATAGGAAGAGGGACAAACCAGAAGGCATATGCCTGCATGTGTGCCACCTGTCTCTGTCCCTGGGACCCTCTATCATCTCAGGACTCTGGTCACTGAGAAGGCCTTCTCCAGATGCGGTCCCTTAGTTTTATGTTTCCAGAACTGTAAATCATGAGACCATCTTTCTTTATAATCTCACCTATCTGCCGATCCAACACCTTCTTCTTCCTTCTTCTGGCATCAGGCAAACACGTGGTGCAGACATACATACAGACAAGCATTCATACACATAAGAAATAGAATAAATATTTTTAAAGATTCGATCAAATTAGGTCTCTATGTTGCTTTTCACTGAGCTTGCTACTTGTTATATAGGCAGCAAATGCCACTTCCCTTTCCATCCAGGGAAATGCATCATGTACCACCAAGAAATTAAAAACTGTCAAGAAAATTCTGTGCCATCCCAAGAAATATTAAGTGTACCCTGATTTCACAGATATTAAATGTCACAGGGCTGGGTACAAAAAAGTCTAAGACAAGAAGAGGCAAATCTTTGGGGGGCTGTGAGGTCTTAGCAGCATTTATAACCAGAATCCTGCAGCAGGGGATGGAGGGGCTCAACTCCCTTCCCCCAGTCAACCCATGGTGCTTTGATCTGACACCGAAATTATTGTGCTTTTTCAGCCCAAGAAGAAGATAAACTGAAGGGTCCGTTTAACCCTTAAGGTTCAGTTTACCTTAGCTAAAGGAGTCAGCCTATTGTAAATCTATGCGAACAGTCAAGCTGACCAGGCTGGGCAGCATGTTCTGAGTGCCCGCCTTGCTCCCCGGGGACTAAGCTGCCTCCTCTGTCACATAAAAAGACATCCCAAGAGGTCAGAAGCATCCATGCTCCAATGTGGCTCCCCTGCTGTCCTCTGAGAACACACACTCTCTGCCCAAGGGTCAAATTCATTACTGCTGTGCCTCCTGCGGGTGATTTAAAAGCCACAAATGAAATTACACATTTTAAGGAACTAATAGAACCAATCACTTTCTTACAAACAGATAAAACCGAGGTCAGCCTTGGCCCTTACAAAGTTGTATATTGCTTTTCCTGTCTCTTATTTATGAAGAAAGAAACTTCTGGGCTCACAAATGAAGATGAATAGGGAAGACTTTTAGAAGAAATTAATTTTATTGGAAAGCCATTTCTTCTTCTGACAACACTAGATATTTGTGGGACAGCTCTTAGCATTATTGACTCCGAGAGATAACATTTGTCCTAGATGATGGTGTCGTTGCTATGGTAACTTCTTCTAACACGACTAAAAATAATGAAGCCTGTGTCTGATTTTACTAGGACAAGTCAAGCCTTTCTCCAGAACCATCTGAAAGGAGTGTCTGCCGACTGCCACAGATTTGTTTTGAATTGAGGGGCACGTCATTTCGGGCTGAAGTGAATTGTTTTTATTTCCGCCTGACTCTGCCACTTCTGGATGCCGTGGCTCTGCAGGGCAGGGCAGGCACATGCCTAACCAAGAGGAACAGAAAGGGGGTTGATGAGCCACAAGGAAGCATTCTTTATAGCAAGTGTGTCCTGTGTTCGCCTTGGCACGAGTCCACAAGGCTTCTGGGTCCCCAAGCCCTTCCTCTGTAATCCCACAAGAGTCCCACAGACAATGGCAAGACTGTTGCTAGCTACGCTTTGAAGCCATAGAACTCTCTATCTGGTAGATATTGGCTGTATTCAGAAAAGATTCCTGGTCTTGGCCCCACAGTCTTCACTAGTGTGCCCATGTGTGGGGAAAGGAAGAGAAGAGCCTGTCTTCCCGGCACAGCACTCAAAGAGCCTACTGTGTGCCAGGCACTTTCTCCAATCCTCTGCTCACAGATACGAATAAAGAACCCACTATGTGCCAGGCACTTTCTCCATTCCTCTGCTCACAGATATGAATCAGGAGCCTACTGTGTGCCAGACACTTTCTCCATTCCTCTGCTCACAGATGTAAATCAAAAGCCTACTGTGTGCCAGGCAATTTCTCTATTCCTCTGCTCACAGATATGAATCAGGAGCCTACTGTGTGCCAGGCACTTTCTCCATTCCTCTGCTCACAGATATGAATCAGGAGCCTACTGTGTGCCAGGCACTTTCTCCATTCCTCTCCTCACAGATGTGAATCAAAATCCTACTGTATGCCAGGCAATTTCTCCATTCCTCTGCTCACAGATATGAATAAAGAACCCACTATGTGCCAAGCACTTTCTCCATTCCTCAATTCACAGACATGAATCACACACCTACTGTGGGCCAGCACTTTCTCTTTCCTTCCATGTTTTATTGAGCATCTCCCTGAGTGTTACAGTTCCAATGGGTTCATATGGTATGGCTATGAATAAATCTGGGAATCTGGTGATGCACAGCTGCTCCTTGGACTTGAAACATTCCCTTTGGAGGGAGCAGGGCAGCCGCCAGGCTCGTAAAAATCACCAGAAACTTCACAGACTCAGGAAACCCATGAAGCATACAAGGCTCTCAAGGCCCTGTCCCAGGTTAGACAAGCATGGGAAATACAAGAAATGCATGCACTGCATGGAATGATTGAGTTACAGTTACTAAGCAATTTTAGAGACAATGATTTTATTTAAATAAAGTTTGTGATAAAACACATTGAGCATGAATCATTTACCTTTATAGAGCCCATACCAAAAAAAATTCCAAGAACTGGAATTGCCATGTGGAATGGCAATGCAACTCGCTAGACCGTCAAAGTATGTTCTTCATAGTGTACCCATCAACAGCCTTACGTTCCGTGCGGAAGAGCGGCTGATACTCCAGAGTCATCCCTCTTATTTATCAGCGGTGTTTTAGGCTTTTATGAATGAGTTCTAGTATCTTTCCAGACCGAAGACCCAATCACACTTCCCTTTTCTTTTCTTGTGTGGCTCATAATCCTTTTCTCGTTTTCCACTTAGAGTTCTGACCTTTTTTATATTAATTTGTTAGGAAACTGTTATAGTAAGAATCCAGTCATCTAGATGCCAATATATAACCCAGCCCTCTCTGGCCTCTGTGGACATCCCCACATGAATTAAATGTGTGCAAACATACACATAGACACATACAATACACACAAATTTTAAAAAGACAAAAATAAGATATTGTGGGAGGTAGCAGGGGAGAGGAAGCTATTCATTCGAGGCTGAGAAAACTACACATAAATGAGGGTCTTTTTCCTTTCCACTGTTGTTTCCTCAGTGGTGACAACACGGCCTGGGTGGCAATTATTTAAATTAATTACTGAACCCATCTGTTGAATGAATCGCCAAACACACAGCAGACAGCATGGTGAGTTTCAACGTTTCTCCCAGCTTAGACCAACTCCTGCCAAGGATAAGGATGGGAGCCGCAGGCAGGGTGTGGTCTGAGCGTCTCCTGTGGGCACAGTGACTGGAGGAGCTGGAGCAAATGACCACCGGAGGAGGCGGCGCCACCTCTGGCGTCAGCCCACAGGTGCCAATCAGGATACAGCGCATTCGGCCGAGACGCTGACAGACAGAATTCAAATGCACAAGGCACGGGCATGCTGAGATTTCCAGCCGCTGCACCGTCCGGGTGAAGTGAAAAGAAGGAATTCATTTCAATAACTGACCCAGAGTCTTAAGTACCAGAAATAAAACTGAATTTATCTAACCCAACATGCTTATGCTTCAATATATCATTGGGAAGGGGTTGGTTTTTCAAGACATGATTTCTCTGTTATAGCCCTGGCTGTCCTGGAACTCACTCTGTAGACAAGGCTGGCCTCAAACTCATAGAGATCCGCCTGCCTCTGCCTCACAAGGGACTAAAGGCGTGAGCCACCACCGCTCAGTTCAATGTGTAATTTTTGACAAGCTCTGGTGGGTTGGTGTTTTCATGCTAAGTGTCTGGCATCCTATAGTTCACAGAACATCAAACATTCAAACTCACCACAGCACAAGGGCTCAGAGGCACCTCACTGGCAACCATGGTGACAGGGTCTAGAGTGTTTAAGTGTCTAAGCCCTCTTCCTGTGACTTACTTACTTATCTTCTAACAGACTATGAAGTTTTAATAGCAAACATTACCGAAAACCAAGGCCTAAACCTATGAAAGGAATCAACCACTTCCAGCCTTCCAGCCACACAGGCAGAGAACTGGGATTCAAATTCTGCTCTGATTTTGACCATCACGAGTAGCTGTAGGCACTTGTCCAGTGAGAAACCACAGCCTGCAGTGGGGTGTCACTGGGTCCAGCTTAAAGAAATAACGAAGGCAAGGGGCCCTGATCAGAGACACTCCTTATAGCTCGCTGAGGCCAATGCGCATGCTCATACCTGACGTAAAGAATAAGCGATGGTGGATTGGTCAAACCTACACAGAACACTTGTGCCGCTTCCTCCAAGGTATAGGGGACATCACGGAAGAGAAGGGATGTAAGAGAGCTTAGCTATGCAAACAAAAGACGTCCTCTGGCTGTGGCGGCCGGCCTCAGACTGGACATGCCGAGATTACATCAGGGATGGGCCAGGGCATGAGGGAGGCCTCGGTGAAAGACCGCAGTTAGCGGCCACTACGGAAAGGGCAGCGTTTTCCTCAGTGCTGTAACTGCTGACACGCTGTCCACACTCTGGGAAATTATACCCGACTCATGCCTGTGTAAGCATCCTTAATTCAGCTCAGTGGGCAACACACAAAAAGATGACTTAAAAGTAGGAAGGAGGCACATTGAGAAAAGGGGGTGTCAGCAGGAGAGGGGTGGGGGTAATGGGGATGAAAACACTCATGCATCAAACTGTCTAAGAATTTTATTTAATAAAACATTTTAAAAAACAAATAACCGAGTCTTTGCCAATGAACTTAGGCCACTGACACACAAAATCCTCTTAAGTGTAAGGTAGCAAAAAGCTCATGGGAAAGATTTTTTTTTTTAAGAATTTACCAAAATGCTTATTTACCCAGAACGATGATTTCTGATCTGCCGAGCCTGAATGACTTATCTGAGAGGCTGGGGCTCTGGAATGTGCCTTCGTGGCTGACTGAATTGTGGCCGGCCGAGCAGACGCGTCAAACCGAATCAGAGAGAGAAATGCCTCCCAAGTAGAGATAGCCCTGACATTCGGTGAACGACGAAGCCAGAATAATAATCAACTCCAGAAGAGAAGCTAATAAAACTCACAGACATTGGGGGGATCTCATCACGAAGCATCCAAGCAAGAAAAGAGCAACCCAAGCCTACCAGGCAGAGGCTGAGGGCAGGAAACTACAGTAAAAGGTCATGAAGCTGAGACAGCCATGAGAGCATTCACCAGCAGGATTTGTAAGGCTAAGACCTTTTTTGTCTGTGCCTATGGCTTCTTGGTTCTGGAACCAGTGATACCCATCCCCCTACTGACCCAACCCCCGAACACCAGCCAGAGACTGGCAATGGAGACTCAAAACTGGAACAGAGCAAAGGCCTTTAATCCAAGATTATGAGGCAAAATAGAGCAGCAGAGGTTCAGCACACACGGCACAGACAGAAACAGCCTGAAGAGTGAGCATTCGCCTGTAAATTCCAGACTTTGGGGCCTCAGTGCCTACTTCTCCCTACATGGGTGTCCAGCACATTGTCTCCCAAAGACAATTCATTATCTTTCTTTCCAGACTCCATTTCACTTGCTTCATCTTGCCTTACCCATCTCTGTAAATAATATCACTGAATATTTATTGTAGACACCTACCTGTGGCATATCCCTACATACACACATACACGTGTGTGCATACACACACACACACACACACACACACACACCACACACATACACTCCTCAGATTGCCTAGGTCAGAACCCTTGGCCATGCACACGCCCCTCAGACTAACCAGTTCAGGACCCTTGACCATGCACACACCCCTCAGACTAACTAGTTCAGGACCCTCGACCATGAACACGCCCCTCAGACTAACCAGTTCAGGACCCTTGACCATGAACACGCCCCTCAGACTAACCAGTTCAGGACCCTCGACCATGAACACGCCCCTCAGACTAACCAGTTCAGGACCCTTGATGACCTTGCTACCGGTGCCTATCTCCTCCTTCTTGGTTTGCTGTAGCTAGAAAGATCTTTCCCTGTTAAATTCTGCCTTGTAGGCTCTGACACTTTTCACTGCTCCCCATAATTTAATATAAAACATACTCCATAGCAAGGTTCTTATCACAGTCCCTGCCCCTCCTCTGACCCCTTCCCAAGCTCGGCCCTGTCCTCTCCTCAGCTGCTGCTGCTCCACCCTCTACTTATCATCTGGGCAGTGGCTTAGTTGATGCTTTCTTTCCTCGGCCCTCCCTGACCCTTCACGTGTGTGACACAGGAGTCCATGCCCCCCTTGCTTCTTGTGCCTAGGACCTCCTCCCTGCAGGCCCAACATCCACTTGCTATAACTAGCTGTAAGCAGTTATGCTAGATTCTTCTGCCCATGTTTTCATCCCCAGTGTCTGAGGAGAGGAAGCCGTGCCAGTTAGGGAGTGCACACAGAAACGTCTAATGCTAGTGGAGAACTTATACCCATTTTTTCTCAACTTAAAAATCTGTCAGTCCTCATAGAGTTTGACAAATGTTTCCAGAAAGGTGAATGGTAAGACACCCAAGATTTGGCTCCATATGTAAATGAGAGTTTGGGGTGTCAGTAAGATGTCCTCATAAAAAGCCAAGAGTTTTGAGTTGGCCATGTGTGAGTAGACATACCTAGATGACCAGATCCCTGGAGGCACTGGCCTGGGCAGCAGGTCAGCCTCAATTCCCCTACCTCCCTTCCTATCACAGGACATTGGACCTCCAGTCTGAACAGGATTTTCCCACATGAGTTGGTGGGACACACATCTGCCTCTTGACTCTTAGTGCCTGCCTCTGACTGGTTGGGTTCTATGATTAACTGATTACCTAAGAAGGAGAAGATGAAGTATTTTCCTCTTTGAAAAATATGAAGAGTCTGAAAATTCGATTTGACTGACAGCCCGCCATGCGTTGTCATCTCTCGGTTCTTCTCTAGCCGTTGGGGGAAAGGGAGTCTGGCTTTTCTGACAGCCTGATGGATGGTGGCGTAATTGCAATAATCCTCTCCCCTTGGGGGCGAAGGAAAGAAGGAAACTTCATAACAAAATTACTGTGCCTCAAGATCTAATCACCAGCGTCATCCTCTTGGCATCGTGCATGTCCAGGACCCTGGAAATAAGAGGCATATTTCAAGCATGCCCAGCGCTGTTGTTAATGCTCTATTTTCTAAATTGTCTTGAAAATCGATGAGCCCGCAGCAGACTGAGCCAAGTGTGAAAGCTTTAGAAAGACTATCACACACACACACACACACACACACACACACACACACTCACACCACACCAACAGCTCCATTTATCACATAATTATGAATCTCATGCATCTATTTTTAAAAATTTGAAGACCTATACTTTTAGCTCCAATCTAATCTTTCCCTTAATGCTATGGTGGGATTCGGGGAATGAAAAGAACTTAGGTCCATTCGCACTTTCCCAGACCTGACGAAATGCTTGTGACTTGCACTCTGCTCCCAGTCTCTCTTACTGGAAAATAAAGATGGCGGCTCAACACCTTGATTTGGTAGATTCCTGGGAGATCTATCAGCTCAGGTGGTAGCAGCGCTGAGTTCCAAGCGCAAGCCATAAAAGGGGGCAGAAGCCTCTCATCGTTCAGTAACAAGAAGCTCCAACAGTGGGGATGTCATTCAATAGGGTCATCAGGAGCCAGGTCCTTCTGCCTTGCTGTCTTCTGAGTAGGGACAGGCCCCTTCACTTAAGCCACTGTGCTTAAAACAGAGCAGAGAGAGAGAAAAGAAGGCGTCTCACTGCAAGCATCTCTCTTTAATGTTTTTTTTATTAAGTTTTATGTGTGTTTACCTGTGCATGTGTGCAGTATCCACTGAGATCAGACAAGGGGGGTCAGATCCCCTAGAATTGGAGTTACAGACAATTGTGAGCCAACAGGTGGGTGCTGGGTCTCGAACCCTGATCCTCAGGAAGAACAGCCAGCACTCTCTATCACTGAGCCGTCTCTCCAGCCTTGTATCTCTCTTTCTAAAGAAGAAAAGGTACAATCGAAGTTTCCCACAGACTTCCTCTTTAATCACGTTGGTCAGCACCCAGCCACTCGGCTATGAGAGGAGCTGAATCAGGCACAGGCATTTCTGCTTCCGGAGTGGTTGATCCAATCCACTGGTCAGAGAGAAAGGCAAGAGCAGCCGTGGGGAAGACAGCCACTAGACTGGGGATGCAGGGGTTCAATTCGGAGCAAGTGCCATTTGTTTGCTTGCCTATCAAGCCATACAATCTAATTTAGCTTCTCTTGGTAAGAAAGCCAGCATTTTATCTCTTCCTGTCAGATTCTTGCATCTTCTTTCCCTATTATTTTGAAGTTCAGAACAAGGGATGGAACATGCTTACTTCTCAGCCTTGAACATGAACAGCACAGTCAGAGGGGCACAGCATGGAAATCAGACACCACCCACTCGGAGCTTGGGAGAGTTTATCTGGAAAACAAGAGAGCTGGATGGGAATTTCCAGAAGGTTTCTTCCAGCTCCCAGAGCCCATGGTCCTGTGCCTGTGTTCAAATGCCTCCCAGGAGGATGGGAGCACAGCAGCTACGACATGTTAGAGTGGGAAGCAGCTGACTCCCGTTGGCCTTGGGGAATTAAAAGTAGCAAATTACAGTGATCTTTCCAGCCACATAGACTTAATAAAAATAATAACTGGGGCAGGTGGGCTTCAGCACATTCTTCAAGGTAGCACTGGAAGGGGTTACAAGAAAATTTCTGGTCCCCTGAAAATGAGATTTTTAAGGGAAACTAAATAAGGCACTTAAATAGATTTTGCCTCTGAGTATTAAAATTAATATTCTAATGTCTACAGAGCATGGTACATAAATGCACATTGGCAGGGCTTAAAACAAATCCTTCTTAGCCAAACGTCAGCCTTTGCTAAGCCATGCGCAACAACAACAGCCCAAATTTTTAAAGTCTTGTTCTATGTTCAATACAGACCAATTATTAAGCATTATGGTCTCTTTCATTCTTCACAATAATATTCCCACACTATCATTTCTATTTCATATATGAAGAAACTAAGGCTACATAACCTGTCCAAGGGCTTACGGCCCAAAGTGGTGGGGCCAGAGTCTGAACTCAGTCAGTGTCTAGATCCTACCCCCTTGACCATTACGCTCTATTGCTTTGATAATATTTTAATGTTACTTTTTAGTTTTTACATTTCCACTCCATGTTATCATGCAGATTAACAGAGCCTTTTCCCTGGTATATTTGTCACCTAATATAAAGACAGACAGACATATGGGGTGGGACAGGGGACTGGAGAGATGACTCCGAGATTAAAAGCCCTGGCTGTTCTTGCTGCAGAGTTGGGTTCTCGGCACCTACATCAGTCACATCACAACTCTTTACAACTCCAGCTCCAGGAGATCTGTTGCCCCCTTCTGGTCTCTACAGATAACCACACACATACTTGACATATACACACAGAGACATATATACATATGCACAAAGCTAAAAGCCAGGTGGTAGTGGCACACACTTTTAATTCCAACACATGGGAGGACAGCCTGGTCCATGGAGTGACTTCCAGGACAATCAGGACTCTGCAGAGAAACCCTGTTTCTAAATAAATACAAATAAAATTAAAGTTAAAAACAGAAAGAAGGAAAAGAAGGGAAGGAAAGGAGAGAGGGAGAGAGGGAGAGAGGGAGGGAAAGAGGGAGGGAGGGAAAGAGGGAGGGAGGGAAAGAGGGAGAGAGGAAGATGGGGGGGAGAAGAGTTCCTGGCTAAATATTCCTATTCCTCAAGCACACCCTGCTTTCATACACCACTGTGCTCTCTCCATCTGGAGCCTCCTCTTCCTCTTCTGGGAACATGTGCAGCCATCACATCCATCTTCACACGGAAGACAAATAGTTTACAAGGGAACGGGGGTCAGAATGGAACAGAACATGCCAGCATGGCTCATGCCTATAATTCAGGAGGCTAAGACAAGAGGATTATTAGCTTTTGTTTGAGGCCAGTCTAATCTCCAGAGGGATATACGGGCTTGAGACTTACTCATCAACCAGGACCAGCTAACAGCAGCCCTGATATCTTCGTGACACAACACAGACTGTAAACAGGGCTTTGAAATTTGAGAGACAGGGAATCCATCCTCATGATGCGGTCTTGACCACCTCACAAAGAGGACACGCAGAGCTATGCAAGCCTGGTACCTGACCCCCATCCACATTCTACTGACTTTAGCTTACTCTGAAGGCTCTGTTCTAACTGGAAGCAAGCTGTGTTGATGACCTTACAATGCTCTGACCAAAATGCGTACTAGGAAAATGTTAAAGACAGGTTTATGTTGGTTCACGGTTTCAGAAGTTTGTTGTTTTCAGTCCATGGTTAGGAAAGCTGATCAGAATAGTTCATGGCAGGAGGAACCAGATGAGTCAGAAACAGAGAACAGTTATTAGTCTTCAAAGACCCACTAACTTTGGTCAAATAGAACCCAGCTCCCAACAGTTCCATGAACTCCTGAAATAGTACCATCGCCTGGAAACTAAGCAATCAAAACAGTCTGTGGGAGATGCTTCGAATACAAGTCATAACAGCAGGGCAAGGAGCAAAATCAACCTCTATGTATCCAAGAAGATAAATAAATAATAATAAATACATCTTTAAAAGGATCTTAGAGATCCAGGACATCAAGGGCTACACAGAGAACTCCTGTCTCTGGGAGGGGGTGGGGTGAGTATCTTAGAGAGAAACAGGGGCAGAATGAGTGACAGTCTCTGTTGTCATGGAATAAATCTTCCATCCCATCTGATTGGGACTCCTTATTCCACAGAATTCAATCACTTTGATCCAACCACCGATAAGCATTATGTGTGATGTTTGAATGAGAGTGGTCCCTTCAGCTCCTAGGTTTGAATACTCTATCCCCAGGTAGTGGAACTGTTTGGAAAGGATTAGGAGGAGATGCGTCACTGGGGGGCCGGCTTTGAGATTTCAAAATCTCATGCCATTCCTAGTAGGTCTCTTTGCCTTAAGTGAAGCCAGGAAACTAACTACCTGGAAGGCTTCTAGAAAATAATTTTCTTGATAATATAGTGACCTACATAAAAGAAACTCTGCTTTCTTGACTCAACCATTTGAGAGTGTGATGCCCAGAGCAGGAGGAGACAAACTTGTCAATAAAAGCCAGTATGATAAGAACAATTGTCCCCAACTCACTGAAGCATGAAATTACCCAGTTGCCAGCTATCTTATTACTTATAAATGCCTTCATCACACAAGCCACTGCTTTCTATCTGAGGCAGTCCCATGACATCTGACATGATGAGACCAACAGAACTCAGTTGATGGCAGGTTGGGATGATACAAGGCCACTGAGTTCACTAAGACAGAACTGGACTATGTATTTCTTAGAAGGTTCAAAAATGTGATTATTTAGAGTTGCTTCATGAGGCTGTCAAATTCAGAAGAGAATGATGTTAATAAAACCCAAGCTTCTATTCAACCAATAACGCAACACCTTCTTTGCACTCAATAAAAAGAAAAAAAAATTCACATCAAATTGTTTGCAGTTCATGTTTGTAGGTTCTACTCAGTTCCAGGTTCTATGTTGACTGCTTTACACTAATTCCACCTGGGAACGGTACTCTGAGATAGGGATTATTACCAAATCTATTTTATAAATGAAGGAAGTCACACTGAAAGTCGCCATCAGACTGTCATCTTGCTGAAGGTGACTTCTACATCATAGTCTTCATCCTTTGGTGTTAACGTTAGTGAAATATACAAACTTCAGAAACTGAGACAAAGAAAACAATGGGAGGGGCCCTCCAAACCCAGTGCTATATATAACAAGTTCAACTGGTATTTAGGCCAATAAAACTGTCAGGAGCCATTTCAGGCTTTTCCTTTCTCAGTTTCACAGGGCCTTGAGGTGGAAATCTTGAGACAGAAAACTTAAAGTTAACTAAGACTTTGTGTGCTGACCTTGGAGATTCAAGCTCCAGAGGGCACCTGAGAGCATCTTCTTTGTTTGCTGCTTATCACTAACAACAGGTGCTCTAGCCACTGACCTTGCAACTGCCCCACTTAGCTGCCTAGCTACCGAGCCCCTCCTTTCCTTCCCTCCTTCCCCCCCCCTCAGTTCCCCCTGCCGAGCTCCTCACTGAGGAGTATATAAGACGTAAAACTTGCTTCAATAAAAGGATGCCTTGACAAGGAATACTGCTTGGCATCCGTTTCTCCCCCCACCCCATGTCTTTCAGATAGTGCCTCTTCAGACCCTGGTGTAACTTAGGACCTGCTGGGCAGGTCATAAAACTTTTTTTTTTTTTTGATTTTTCGAGACAGGGTTTCTCTGCAGCTTTTGGTTCCTGTCCAGGAACTAGCTCTTGTAGACCAGGCTGGCCTCGAACTCACAGAGACCCGCCTGTCTCTGCCTCCCGAGTGCTGGGATTAAAGGCGTGCACCACCACTGCCTGGCCGCCAATAAAACTTATTTAACCAGAACTCAGAATCACTTAATACAGAGAAGTAAGCCCGATAAAAGTTGCTCCTACGTCCATTCCTAGGATTTCCTCTCACAGGCTCTTATAGGTGTCTAGCTCACATCTCCCATGACTGGATATGGGGGTGGTTTCCCTAGGATGCAACATCGTTTTGTTTTCATTTCATGTAGCCCAGGCATACATATGTCATGTAGCTCATGACTTAACTGAAAATGACCTTCAATTTCTGGTCCTTCTGCCTCCACCTCCTGAGTCCTGGGATTAACAGCCCTTCCCCAGCATACCAGAGTAATCAGTACTGCTGCTGGTCAAAGTCAGGTTGTCATCCATGCTAGGCAAGTGTTCCACCAACCGAGCTATTATGGCCCTACCCCTGCAGACCTACATGTGAAAGACACATCCTCCAGATGCATCTTCAATTCCCTTTACACAATTACTCAACCAGTTCATGTCCATAAGCTGTCAATTAGATATCATTAAAATATAAAACGCCTTTTACAAGATCTCCTGAGTAAACTGGGAACATGGGGACCATGGGAAAGGATTGAAGGGGAGGAGAGGGGAGCAGAGAAAAATGTAGAGCTCAATAAAAATCAGATAGATAGATAGATAGATAGATAGATAGTCTCTTAAACCTTGGGAGAGATGGCGGGGTAGATAAACGCTTGCCAGGAAAGTGTGAGGAGCTGAGTTCAGAGTTCCAGAACCCACACAGAAATGGACATGGAAGCACATGTCTACAATCTCATAGAGCTCCAATAGAGATGGAAGGGAGAGGGGAAATTCCTAAAAGCCCAAAGGCCAGCTAGCCTTGTGGACACAAGAGACTGTCTCTCAAACAAAGTAGATGGGAAAGCCCAACACCTGAGATTGTCCTCTGACTCCCCATGCATACCATGGTGTGCTGGGATTAAAGGTGTGACCACCACTGCCTGGCTCACAGCAACTCTTATAAAGAAAACATTTAGTTGTGGTGGCTCACTTACAGTTCAGAGGTTCAGTCCACTGTCATCCTGACAGGGAGCATGGCAGCATGCAGGCAGATGTGGTGCTGGAGCTGAGAGTGTTACATCCTGCAGCCAACAGGAAGTTGGCTGACACACTGGTGGTATTCTGAGGGTAGGAAATGTCAAAGCCCGCCCCCAGTGACACACTTCCTCCAACAAGGCCATACTCACTCCAACAAAGCCACACCTCCTAATAGTGCCACTCCCTATGAGATTAGGGGGCCAATTACATTCAAACTACCACAAGTGGTATTTGACCCTCCGCCATGCTTCTGGAAGGAAGCCTAATCAAACAATTTGGGTATCAAAAAAAGAAAAAGACACAAAGGCAGAAGAAGACAGGTGGGAAAGAGATCAGTATAACTGGGAGGGGATAAGAGAGGAGAATGATCCATTACATACACCCATGGAAATGTCATAATGAAACCCACCATGTATAGTTAATACATGCCAATAAAATCATCACAAGGAGTGACATTTCAACTTTGTCTCCATCCCTCTCTGTCTATCAACATCATAAGTGAGTTTGAAATGACCACATTAAATCGCTGAGCACAGATTAACCTCACTCATGAACATGAGCTTTGTTCTCTGGCTCCTTTATCCTGTTAACAACTATTGAGGACCCTAGGAGAGTCTTCTCAGTGTTTACTATGGCACAAATTAACATCTGAAGATTGGTTTTCAACACTAAGCTATTAGTGTATTTCCAAATAACAATAAACCTATTGCATGTGAACATCAAACTATGTCAGGTTGATCTTCTCCTGTGGCGTCAGTCTCCAGCCTTCTCCTCCCATGAGTTAGGGGCCATGCTTCTTTACAGCCTGGACTCCCAGCTCCTCTGACTGGGAACTGTGAGTACACCACTATTCCGTCCCCCTAGTGAGCCCCTTCTTCCCTCTAGCTTCTCCTCTTTCACCCTAGAACTCCACCAAGTTTTGTTTTCAGTGTTAACTTCTACAGACTGATACAGTTGTACAAACAAGAGAAGCTTACTTTGTCATGAAAAACAAGCGGGGGAAACTAAACTGGCCTAGCCAGGGTGACACCAGTGGTTCCTAACAGTCCCACCATACCCACCCCTGACACTCACATTCCTGGAAGAAGCCTCAGCGTGGCCTGAAGTGATTCCTACCTCCCAGAATGGAGACGAGCCCTCTTCTCAAGGGCCAGAAGGTACTTCAGGTGTGAGGCTTTTGTGACCCTAATAAGCACAAGCCAAACAAATTAGAAGCACAGATGAAGGCGGAGCCATGAACCTGGCCTTCTCTGTTAATGGCTGGTCTGTCTCAGTAGAGACAACAGCTGCCATTCTGTTTGCACAGGTCAGTTAGGCCTTCCTGGCAGGCCTGATGACATCTGTAGGAAAACCGGATTCCCTGAGAGCTGCCCGCCTCTATCTAACGGAGTTGTGGCAACTGCAGGCTAAAAGGGCTCTGTCGCAGCACAGATGAGCATTCCGAGCACTCCAGCCACCTTTCCTGTAGCTCACAGCAAGCGGAGACAATCACAGAAAACCACCACTGGACACAAGGCAGACAGGAATGATCCTGGAGAGCCCAGTCCCAACAGACGCATCTGTGGCACGGCTTCCGCATCTGTGACTCAGGGAACGTGGTAGAAGGGGCAGAAAGATTGTAAGCGCCAGACTTCCAGAAAGTCTACTGAGAAACAGTCTCTCCTAGAAAGGGCTACATAAGCAAGACCAGAACAAAGGCAGTATTTAGGGGCATGCCAATGCGGAAGAGGTAGACTCAGAGTCCCACCCCTGAACAAAGAACTTCAGACAGCTAATGACCTCTGGGAGAGGTAGAATTAACCTCTCCCAAGGATGAGCCTCCTTATTGGTTGTCCAGAGCAGAGTGGTCAGCACTGAAACCATGCATACACCACCAACAAAAGTAGACTCACTGGGTTGTATTTGTGTATTTGCATACACACATAACAGGTTATCAACTTGAGACTGGGGGAAGGGTACCTAGGAGGTGCTGGAGGGAGGAAAGGGAAGGGGAGAGTGGTGTCATTCTATTTCAATTTAAGAGATATTTTCAAATAAATCAATAAAAACTTTTATAATATATAGATGAGCATTTCTTAACCTAAGTGCTTTCACAGTGGCCAGGGCACCTGTTCTGAGCTTGGCCTAAGAGCAAAAATCTTTTGAATTGCGGTCTGAACTGCAGGCATCCTCCTGGGGCAGACCAGGAAGTGGCTGGTCCCATATGCACAACCCTTACCTCCCATTCCATGAAACAGGAGACTCAAGCTCGCACCCCTCTTTCTGGCTGGTGAACTGGGGCCTCCTTATAAAGCAGACGCTAATGGGTGTTTCTGAGCCACAGACCTCAGATGACTCCAAAGGCCCCAGCCCTGGTTGTCTCCCACTGACCATAACTGGGGTCATCTAAGCACAAATTAATCTTGTCCCAGTGGGTGTTGGCTTTTCATTGAGACAGCTCGGACTGGCCCATTGGGGGAGATATGTTCTCTCCCATCTTCTTCTGGCCAAATAAACACTCAGGTAGCCTCCAACCCCTGGCCTGTCTTAGCTCCATTTGATTTCAAAGACCTTGAATTAGCCATCCTGGACCCGTGACAGCAGCTCTACTTGGTTTCCTCTAGTCCCAGCTTTTCTCTTGATGGGACCTCAGAGGTTCCCGGCATACCAAACACTGCAATAGCATCCCAAGTCTATGACACCTGCTTCTTGTAGCTGCTGGAGAATTCCAAACCTTCATCTACCTTTTTCAGATCTGGGAGATACAAATCCAAACTCAGAGTGTCAGTAGGGAGTGTTCCCTCTGAAGCCTGGGTGGGATTCAGTTCAGGCCCCATTTTTAGTGTCTGATACCTCCTGGCAAGCCTCATGAGACTTGGGCAGGAAAACTCCACTCTGTACCCCCTCCCTCTCTGTGTTTCTCTCTCCTCTCTTACACAGATACCTATGCTTGTATTTAAGTCAATTTGAAAATGGGATGATCTCATCTCAAGATGATTAACACTGTAAGAGTCATCTTCACTGAGTCTTTGTGGACCTTTGAAGGGAGAGACCATGTTCAAATCAACCCCACTCTGGGAGAATGGAGGCGAGGCCAGTTCTCAGAAGAGAGGACAGGCAGAGACAAAGAAACAGTTTGCCTCGGCCGCCCAGTCTGCTTTGATCTCTCAACAATCTACACGCCAGGCTTGATGATCAGAAGACAAATTGGCATAGCATTAACAAAAAGCGAATCTACACCCAAAGGAAAAAAAATAAGGAATTGTCTGAGTCCTTCTTTAAAGAATTGGCATTTTCTCTTTAACCAAATGCTTCAAGATGATCTGTTTCTTACCACAGCTAAGATTGTGGTTACATTGTCTCTGAGACCTGCTTCCTATTAACCCTCAAAAAGAAACAGATGAGTTGATTGGAAAGTTGGACATACTCTCAGAAATAACTACAATGGAGTAGCCACCATGGAAAGAGCCTTTCTAATGAGAAAAGAGAGAGACCGAGGAGATGATTCAGCCGCTGAAGTATGAGCATTCCAAGTGGAAGGGCCTGAGCTCAGTCCTCAGAACCTATCTGGAAAGAAAGCCCAGCACAGTGAAATGTACTTGCAATCCCAATGTTGCACATCCCCATTCTCCCTGGCCAACCAGACTAGTGTACTTAGTGAGTTCCAAGCCAGTGGGAGACCTCACCTTAAAAAGAAATGACAATGCCTGTTGTATGAGAGAGGACCTGCTTTTTGTCCTGGCCACCCAGCTAGCTTAACCCCTGAAATAATTACACAGAAGCTGTATTCATTAAAGCACTACTTGGCTGGCCCATTAGCTCTAGTTTATTATTGGATAATTCTTACATCTTAATTTAACCCATTTCTATTAATCTGTGTATCGCGACATGACTGTGGCTTACCGGCAAGATTCTAACCAGCGTTCATCTCAGGCAGAAGATCCATGGCTCTCCATCTGCCCTTCTTCCCAGAATTCAGTTCTGTCCACTCCGCCCACCCAAGTGCTGCCCTATCAAAAGGCCAAGGCAGTTTCTCTATTCATTTAACTAATGAAAGCAACACATGAACAGAAGAACCTCCTATCCGTGTGTGTGTGTGTGTGTGTGTGTGTGTGTGAATGAAAATACATATTCCAAGATCATGAGCATTATTCCTGATCATGTGTCAAGACCACACATACACACACATATGCGCGCACACACATACTTACACACACACACTAACCCTTCCCTCTCCACCACCTTCCTCTTCACTCATTGTTTCTGTTCCCATGAAATTTAGCTTTTGCTCTCTAGACCTGACTCCAGGGTGCAACACCACTCTCACTGCTACGGCAAGCTGGAGTCTAATGATAATGAGGCTGACTCAAGACAGGGAGAACTGCAAAGTGCTGCTCCTGACAGACCAACAGAGGGGAAAGAAGGAGTTTGAGAACTGTGAGAAGGAAGAGGTGGGATCCCGTAAACAGAAGGGCAGACAGGAAGCCGCCAGGGAGCTGCCAGGTCAAACATGCTAAATCTTTCCTGGTAAGCCACAACCTCGTGGTGACACACAGATTATTAGAAATGGGTTGAATCAAGATGTGAGAGCCAATAAGAGGTTAGAACTAATGGACCAGGCAGTATTTAAATGAATACAGTTTCTGTGTGATTATTTTGGGTGTAAGCTAGCAGGGTGGCCCTCTCACACAACAAACACCCAATGTTGTGTGGCCTTCACATGCATGCACACACAAATACGCAGGTACCTCCACAATACACATGCACAGCCACAGAGAGGGAACACTCACCTCAGGGCCTGGAACTGAAACATACAAATTAAATGGAAGCTCCTCTGAGGATGGTTTGTGTGGTCATTAGTAGTATTTATCAACCTGACAGGATCCAGGATCACCTAGGAGACAGCTCTCTGGGTATGCCTGTGAGGTTATCCTGATTCCATTAGTTGGGGTTGGATGACACATCCCATGGGCTGGGGTGCTGGAATGGGTAAAAAGGGAAAGTGAGCTAAGCATGGTTTTTCTCTCCCTCTGCTTCTCAACACAGATGCAATGTGAGCAGAAGCCTTTAGACCCCTCCATCCTGACTTCCCCATCAGGACAAACTGCATCCTGGAACGGGAGCCAAGGCGAACTCTCCCTCCCTCCCTCTCTCCCTCCCTCCCTCCCTCCCTTCTTTCCATTACTTTTGCTGAGTGTTCTGTCACACCAATGAGTAACTATGGCACCACTGACAGAGTGGCAGTGTCCTGTGCAGAGAATGATTCGGTCAGTCCACTGAGATGGAAGGACACCAAGATATAAGGTCATGCTGCTGGTGTTTGCAACGTCATGTTAAATTAAGCTCCTGAGATGCATATGAAGTTAGATAGGCACGCTCCTCAGGGAACATAAATGTCTACAGATTTGCCATTTTTGATATTTGCTAGGGAAAAACCGTTCCAGGCACAGGGACCAAGGATAAATGTTGCACAGCACAACTAACCCAGAATCTCCAGGCTCATCCTTGAGATGTGGCCCTGGGAATGGACAAAGGCCATGGGGTTCCAATGACGACTCAGCTTGTTAGAAGCAGAATAGGGTTGCCAGAAGGGCTTTCCAGCTCTGAGGGTTTTCATCATGTGTCTGGAAGGCTAGCTGCCCTAGATGCCACTACGGGGGACAGTTATCATGGGACAACTCCTTCTACTAAAGGTCAGATTGCTGGAAGAAGTATATGGGCAGTGGGCCAAAGTCCCCCTGGGTAGTCAGTTTCCAGATGGGTTACGATCATGAAGCACAAAACCATCTCCAGATGCTCCCTCCCTATCCCCTCCAAAAGCCATTTGCACACAACAGTATCCACACAACACCTAAAAATTATTCCAAGATACCTGGGTCCTATTCACCCACAAAAGGAAAATAGAAAATTAAGTCAACTACATGGTAATATTTCCCAGAAGCCCCAGAATCTATATCCATGGCTTCCAGAAAATTCATCCACATTACTCAGCAGAGA
Organism: Microtus oregoni; assembly: GCF_018167655.1. Classification (NCBI taxonomy): domain Eukaryota; kingdom Metazoa; phylum Chordata; class Mammalia; order Rodentia; family Cricetidae; genus Microtus; species Microtus oregoni. The sequence continues at coordinate 21,709,922 of NW_024543068.1, read as the reverse complement.
CACTGAGCCCCAAAGGCATATAGACATTCAGAGCCACGTGTCCATGGCAATGGGATAACAAGGCCAGGACAGCAGTTTCATCCTTGACCCAAGAGACAATTGCCATTAAACAGCTCTTTGTACACCTGAGTCCCTTCTGGAGACATTGTTGTGCCTCACACAGCCTTGTAATCAAGTCAAAGGACCAATAGGAAATTTGGGACTCAAGCCACATCAACGGGAGCCAAAATTGAGAATAATTTATCTCTAAAGCACCTTAAGGTGTGGCTTTTATTAAACGATATGAAGTCCATGAAAGATTTGCAGATTTTGAGAAAGTTATCAAGAAAAACACTGCCACTGTGAATTCAAAGGCAAAGAGACCTTTGAATACTCCAAATGCTTACTAAAGGAAACAAGCTGAAAAAAAAAAAAAACAAACAGCGAAGTTGCAGGGCTGAGGAGATGACTCAGCAGGAAGCGCTTGCCAAACAAGCTTGAAGACCCGTGTTCAATCCACAGAACACACACAAAAATGCTCGGCATGCTGGCATGCGCTGGCAATCCCGACACTAGGGAGGCAGATATAGGCTAGATCCTTGGGGATCTAGCCTAACTGGTGAGCCCAGGATTAGTAAGAGGCCCTGTGTCACCACGCGAGGATGGCAGTTCCTGAGGAATGACAGTCAAGGTGGCTGGCTGGCCTCCACATGCAGACGCACGCACGTGATCCCTCTCGTCTTCTGACTACTTTTCAATCAATTTGAACTTAAGTAGGAAGCAATTCCTCCCACATTTCCAATTTGCTTGCACTGCTACTTCTTGACGTGGCGATTCACAGACCACATTATCTCCGGAGGATGCAGCTCTCTTGTTCCCGATGCTGCTCCATGCCTGTTCTGATAGTCATCGCTACTTTTATTAAACAGCAGAGCTTGTGGTGTGTCTAGGTAGACAGCCCTGCCGGTCTGAGGCTATCATGGCACTTCCCCTCTGACAAACCTGCTTCTCCAGGAGTCTTTTGTCAGCTAGCCGTCTCTTCCTCGCCTGCCATCTTCATTGCATCCACCCCTTTGAAGGAACACACTATTTTTTTGCCTCCAAGTTCCTCTCCTTGTAGCTTGTTTTCTTGGCTTCCAGAGTTTTCCTCTCTGCTCCAGTCTGCACTGGTTCCACTCTTAGGCCTACCGCCCACCATACTATTTTGTTTTCCTTCCTAGGGGACATCGCTGTTTCTTGGATCCTGTGCCTTCCATTTTCTTGCTTTACCTCTGTTTCGCTGGAGCATAGCATCAAGCAGATTTAAGCCTAAGAAAAATGCAAGTGAACTCAAAGTATATAGAATTCTTAAATAGAAAATCCCCTTCCTAAATTTTTAACTGTTTACAGTTGTGTGTGTGTGCACAGGCACACACGTGCCATGGCATGCATATGAGGCCAGAGGACAACTCCGTGGAGCCAGCTATCCCTTCTGCCATATGTATGGACATTGAACTTAGGGTGCCAAGCTTGAGTGGCAAGCACCTTTACCCATGAGCCATCTTACCAGCCCACTAATTTTAAGAGCACTGTCCCATTATCATTTTACTGTCCCTTTTGGGGAAATCAAAGTCACTCTGATGTTTAATCCTCCAAACACGATGCTTTGAGCGCACTGAAAACTTAGGATGTCTGCTCTGAGCTCTTTCTTCATGCTGTGAACACTGCCCACCAATGTACTTTGATGAGACTCTTTTTCATTTTGATGAGCACCCAGTAGATAACCTCAAACTGGTTTTGTGGCTGGAGATGTAGCTCAGTTCATGGAGTGCTTGTCTAACCCGCCTAGAGTCCTAGGTCCCATCCTCAAGACCACATAAACTATAAGGGTGATGCACAGCCCCTAGGATCATAATTTCAGTGTTATCCACAGCTACTAAATGAGTTCGAAGCCAGCCTGGGATACATGAGTTGTCTCAGAAACAAATAAATAACCATCCTGTAAATTGGCAAATTGTCGTGTGCTGTTTAAGCCTGTCTCTTCTAAAGCCCCTGTCCTGGGTCAGGCTGGTACCTGGGCTGATAGCTAGCGGTGTTAAAAAACATTGCATCCTTGCAAACAGCTAGAAGGTCAATCATTTCCAACAGACTCCAACACTTATGCAATGTTTATCCCATTGCAGAAGTGTCTGCAGGAGGAACATGAAGCCAGAAGTTCATTCTTGGAAAGAAAGCTCAAACAGGAACATCCCTGGCTGCCTCTATTCCCCTAGTTCCCCTGGTTTGATGATGTCACCTTTGTCTGTTCTCTCCCTGAGGCTACCCCAGTAGTCTCTGTTGAGCACTCAAGTACCTGCTTTGATGAAGCCTTGCTGTCTGTCTGCTTATTCTTTTTTTTTTTTTTTTTTTTGGTTTTTCGAGACAGGGTTTCTCTGTGGCTTTGGAGCCTGTCCTGGAACTAGCTCTGTAGACCAGGCTGGTCTCGAACTCATTCTTTCTCTGCTTCTTAGTACTTACTCTTTGACTTTTGCTTGCTATAGACTCAATAAACTCATTCAAAGCTGAAAGTACAGTTACCCTAGATCATTCTCCAGATCATACTGACCAATCCAGAAACTGGAAACACCCTTCAAAATAAGGTATAGCTGCAGGCTCATCAGGGAGTACACTGTTTTTCTTTCTTTTTTTCTTTTTTTTTAAAAAGAAGGCTTACATTGAGGGATTTTCTAACCAACCAAGCAACAACCAGCAATGCCAGCTGTAAATAATAAGACTCTCAGAGTGGAAGCGACCAAGGAATGTGGAGCATGGGAGCCAAAGGAGCAAGCAAGAAGAGGCTGATGAGCTCTGCTCCAAGACTCTGACTCCCACACAGTCCATCGGCATGCTTCTTTTTGAGTTATTAAGCCCACTTGTTTGTTACAGATACCATGACACCTGGGAATGGGAAAACTAGAGGCAGGAAAGCGGCCTGGTGGTTGCTATGGCTGGAGCTACCAGATGGGTCCGTTAAGAAGGGCAGCCTGCCCACCATTCTGCTTTACAGAAAAAGTTTCAGTTAATAGATGTAGTAGGAACCAGAGAAACAGAAATACACTTTTGGAACTTCCAACTAAAAATATATAAACAAAGCAGGGTGGTGACACATGCCTTTAATCCCAGCGCTAGGGAGGCAGAGGCAGGCGGATGTCAGTGAGTTTGAGGTCAGCCTGATATACAAATCAAGTTCCAGGACAGCCAGAACTGTTACACAGAAACCCTGTCTTGAAAAACAAAATACCAACAACAAAAATGAACAAAAACTTAAGTAGAAATGGGTAGTTATAGGCTGGGGGTGCAGCCTGGTGGTAGAACGCTTACCTAGCACACGTAAGGATCTAGGTTCAACCTCTAAGAAATAAAGAGGAGGAGGAGATTAACATAATCTGAGAAGTATTTTCCCTTGGGTTGAGACTACAGCTCAGTGGTAGAGTGCTTACCTAGCACACATAAAGCCTTAAGTTCCATTCTGAGTGTCTGTGCATCCCAAGTATTTGGTAACTATAAAAGGAAACATGATACTTTACAGTGAAAGTCTTGTGGCCAAAACTTTAACTAAATGATGGCTAACATCCCCAGTCACCCCATGGTGGCAGGAGTAGCCCCTGGTCATGCAGGTCACCTCTGAAAGCATTCCCCAAACATCATACAATTCAGTCTAGTCGGGGGAGTCTCAAAACCACCCAATGTAAGACACTTTCTAAAAAGCTACTGGCTAGCAATGCTCCATAGTGGGACTCTCCTAGGTTTGAAGAAACTAAGCAAACAATTGAAGTCTGGGCTGGCTTCTGGAAGAAAAAAAAAAGAAAAAAGGACATCAAAGGCAAGGACTACTGGAGCAGGGACAGGCGCCACGGGACGGGGGTCTAAGAATAATGTCCAAACAGTGGTAGGAGACGACGCCATGGAAGGCCGGGTGAGAAGGACCTGGGAACACAAATGGGAGGCACTAGAGGGAACTGAACTCTTAGGGGGCAAGAACGCTATTGGGTATAATTCTAAATTTTATGGGTTCTAGGCTGAGAGTAACCACCCTGTCAAGTGAAACACCACTAGAAAACCCATGTTTCTGGCCAGAAGAACCCAGAAGCAATACTCACAGGCACGGAAACTGAGGTGTAGCCCAGAAAGAGCGAGTAGAAAGAAAGGCTATAAATCTTGGGTGTCAAGCCAGCTAGAATCTAAGGCTAAGCCACAACGCCTACATGCACTGAACGCCAGGGAAGGTTAAGGACGTGAACTGAGGTTGGCACTATTGTCTCAGAACTGGCAGTCTCAATTCTACCAGGTTAATTATCTGCTTGGGAAAAAAAATAGACATTCTTTAGAGGAATATATACAAATCCAGAGTTATCATCATTTAATGTTCAAGGTAACTATGCAAAACCCCCAGATTGTACGATACAAAGAACCAGGAATAAGTGACCAATTCTCAAGAAAAAAAAATTAAATAAGAGCCTGAGACCAATCAGATGTTGACTTTTTTTGTTTTTAGAGGCAGGGTTTCCTCTGTGTAGCTTTTGGAGGCTGTCCTGGAACTTGCTCTATAGCCCAGGCTGGCCTCGAATTTAGAGATCCGCCTGCTTCTGCCTCCTAAGTGCTGGGATTAAAGGCGTGCACACCACTGCTGCCAGGCTCAGATGTGGACATTTTAAAATGACAATTTTATGACAGTTATAATTATGCATAGCAATGTTTAGGAAAATGCAAATGAATTGATAGGCGATCTCAACTGAGAGGAACTCTAAAACAAACAGAAATTCTAAAAGTAAAATCAGTTTATAAAAGAAGGAAGTTACGCCGGGCGATGGTGGCGCACGCCTTTAATCCCAGCACTCGGGAGGCAGAGGCAGGCGGATCTCTGTGAGTTCGAGACCAGCCTGGTCTACAGAGCTAGTTCCAGGACGAGCTCCAAAGCCACAGAGAAACCCTGTCTCGAAAAACCAAAAAAAAAAAAAAAAAAAAAAAAAAAAAAAAAAAAAGAAGGAAGTTACCATGAGGCCTTAAAAGTGAGGAGGGATGCTAGGAGCCAGTAAACTCAAAAATTGAACAGCTGAGGTTATCTACTTGAAAGAACTTTAAAAAAAAACATTTTTCCCCATGAGCAGCCTGCCCGTTAAGACTATAATAAACACACACAGAAGTAGCAGGTTTTCGATGCAGAGAAAGTGGAGCCTTGCAGTTGCTGGTAGGAACAGGAATTCGTCTAGCTGTTGTGGGAAAGCTTGACAGTTCCCCCAAACATTAAACAGCGGGGCTGGCAAGCCAGCTCAGAGAATGAAGGCACTTGCCGCACGTCAGGTGATCTGAGTTTGATCCCAACAACCTACCAGGTCAAAGGAAAGAACCCACTTGCCGAGATTGTCCTCTGACTTCCACAAGTATGTCCCTATTCCAACACAATAAATAATGTTAAACAACAATCTGACCCTACCAATGTAGCCAGAATATTCAAAACCAGATGTTCAAACAAATGTCCACAATAGTGTTGCTCATGACAGCACCAAGGTAGATACAATCTAAATGTTCACAACCTATAAAAAAAACAAGTATGCTACCATCACATGAAAGATTAGTCAGCCATGAATGATCTTCCAAATATTATGCTAATATTAGGAGCGATAGCTCAGTGGTTATGAGCACTAATTGTTCTTCCGGAAGATCTGGACTTGATTGCCAGTACGTACATCACACAGTGCCTCACAACCACCTGCAGCTCCAGCTCTAGGAGGTATCCATCCCAAACCGCTGGCCTCTGTCAACACCTGGCACATGTATGGTACATGGGCATGCTTTACACATAAGAAAATTTAAGTATTATGCTAAGTGAAAAGGCCGTACCCGGAAGGTCACACCTTGCATGATTCTGCTCTGCTTACGTGAACTGTGCAGAGCAGAGCGCGGAGCCGGTGTGCAGCCCGGCCATCAGGGAGAAGGGCACCAAGGGACTGCTGTATCTTCTACGTTTCTGGACTGTATCTTGTCTGCCTGTGCAGCTGCCACAGTATTCCAGACACTGATTTATAAAGAAAATAAACTTGTAGCCGTTGCAGAGGAATTTCTCACGGTTCTGCAGGCTGGAAGGTGCTGGCATTCAGGGACGACCTTCCTGCTGTGTCAACTCAAGGTAGAAGGGCAGGGAGTCAGAGAAAGGCCAGGCCAGGCCGGGGCTTGCTCATTCACAATCAGTGCACTCTGCCACAACACTGCTAAAATGACTACAAGCTTGGGGTAAAAAACAAGGATCTGGTTTCCCACTTAACAACCTACACACAAGGAAATAATCCAAAGTGAGCTGTGGACCTAAATGGAGGCATGGAGATTATAAAGCTCTGAAGAGAACCTATTTTGGGGGAAGGGGAATTGAGATAGAAAATGAGAAACAAAGGTTATTCTTTGGATTTTAAGGAAACTTCCTTTTGCCTCGCTATGGTGGCAATGTGTATCTTTTCCCCGGCACTCAGGAAGCAGAGGCAGAAAGATCTCTGGAGTTCAGGGCCAGCCTGATCTACATAACTTTTAGACCAGCCAGTGCTACATAATAAGATCCTATATTAAACAAAACAAAAACCCTTCCTTTTCAAGAATGTGGACTCTGTAATGACCATGTATCATAGTCATAAAAAAATAAAAATTTAACTTCCCTTTGCTGTCCTCACTTGAGACCCTCAGGACACCCAGCTTACACAAAGGAAGTGGGAATTAGACTGTATATCGCTTTGCCTCCATTCTGACAAGTATTTATAGGGAGGAGACAATATTATACAAAGAACTAAACATTACATTGAAATTGTCTCTTAAATCTTCTGATGCTACAAATGTTGCACCTCAAAACACAAACTGGAACCAAAGGACTTCCGGTTTCTTGAACTCATGTTAACTATGAAACACCCTGGTTCCACGATTCCAAATATGACACAATCTAATGAGCTAGAAGAGCAAACCCCACAGAATGCAAATGCTCTGCACAGAAAGGGCCCCACGGCAGCGGCAAGTTTAGAAGGCATACAAATCACTTCCCACTCTTTGAGCAGGCTGTGCGATTGCTGGCCCAGCAGGACATGATGAAAGGGATGCTGGGGCCAGGCCTCAAAGGATGGGCAGCTTCCTCTTCCAGCTGCCCTATGGAGGTCAAGGAGAACTCCTGCGAGGAGGAAATGGAACGTCAAGTTGAACTCCAGGGCAAGGCCAGCATAAAGTCGGCCAGTTCTGCTCAAGGATTTCCTCTGCCGCCCTCCCCTCCCCTTGAGATATCCCAGTGACACTGGAGGATCCGGTGGGATATTCCCGCCAATCTTGTCCCACGCTGCACACTGGAGAACAGATTAAAGGAACACTGTTACAGTGATAGCCACTGGGCCACTCCCCAATGTCCTACACGCCTAGACATAAACTTTCTCAAAACTGAAGCTTGATAGCACCCCCAAACACACCTCAAAACTCAGTTAAGCACATTAGTACAGGGGCAACACAAAAGCAAGCCAGCCAGGCTCCTGCACCCTTTCCTGCTTATTTACTGGGGACACCCACAGTGCAGTCTCTCCACGGCCATGGAGGGCAAGATCACATTGCTTAGTCTGTTAACACTCACAGAGAGTAAATCATTTTCAAAGATAAACACTTAATTCCAACGTATGAGCCTCCACTTACAGTCTGCCCTTTGAAAAGGAAGAAGTACGGCTCAACGGGGGCTGAAAGCGTTTTGGAGCATTTTTAACTTTGCAGAGGATCAAAAGTCTTCATTGTCTGGTTGGACCAGTTTATAATTTTCTTATGCAATTTTTCATATTCATGGTTCAGTTTTCACACCTAGGCATGAACAGATGCTGTTTAAAAAAATAAGAATAACACACTTGCTCACATTTAAGTTCAAAAGCAATCAAGAACCGCAGCCTCCTAGCAGGGAAAATGAATGTCTGCTGCCCTCTCCTGCTACAACAATGAACTGAGAAATAACCAGGGGAGGCTGAAGCCGAGTGAAATCCTCACGCCAAAGGGAATGGTCATGTCATTCTCACGGGACTCCGATCAAAAACCAGACAACAACAAGAAAATGGATTGGTAATATTTATATTTGAAAGTCCCCCATTGATACATGAGGTTTAGATTACAACTTATTTACAGTAAGTAATTTAAAAAAAAGAAGAAGAAGAATGGACTGATAAAGAAAATAGAGGAGATGGGGAAGAGAGGAAAGGAGCAAAGGAAACCTGTATTCACAGACATCATAATATGGGGGTTCGTTTCCAGGAGAGACTACGGCCGCTATCGCGCACAAGAAGCAGCACAGATTAACATTCCGCTAAACTCAAGGTCTGCTCGGCTTCCTCTTGAGATGCACAATCCTTTCAGGTTCTCAAAATTAAACGTGGAGGAATATAAAAGGCATTGCTGATATGCTTATTACAAAAGTCCTTTATGGCTCATCCCTAACTCTGCTCCGAAGCAGCTGAGCCGGAATACAAAAATAAAGCTATTCCTGTGCAAACACAACGCCACAGACCACACCTGCCGCCACCTTTCTGTGACAGGCGACCACCGCTTTGTGATAGCATCAAAGGAGAGAAGCTCCTCATTTCCTGGGCCAGATCGATGCAACCAATTAAAAGGGAAAACACGGCACGGAAAGAAAACTTGGTAATGCTGACACCAGCCTCCCATCCTCCCCACTGCCCATCCCCCATCATCCCCCCATGCCCACAAAGACAGAAAACAGCTTTTAAAGCTATAAGTATACTTTATTTCCCTTTCCATAATGTGACTGAGCCTAGGGCTGTGTGTTCGGCATAGCAGGTGCGATTCCAAGCACTCCCTAGGTCTGTCTGCACCCTGGACTGCCGCAGCGGGCACGTATAGGAGGTACAGAATCACATGACTCTGCTACCTAGGCAAAGAGCCCAGGGAGGAGGAGCTTGCTCTGCTCCTGCACATCCAGTCACATTCAGGGGATTATTTATTTCTTTATTTTTTATTTTATTAAAAAAAAACAGTCAATGTCAGGAAGAACAAAATGTAATGGAAATTGCAAAGGACAATGAGGGAGGACCACCAGGGACATGAGTGCAATGAGGAGTGTACGCTTGGTCCAGAGGAGACGATCACTTCACCCACACAGCGTGGCAGCCTGCGGCCTCGGCATCATTCTATCACAACATTTAAAATTAAATTTTCATTTTTTCCCAAGGACACTCTAAGTCCTATCCCTGAAACCAATATGGTAGGGATAAGGTTGGAGTGGTCACCACTCACTAACTACAATATTTGCTATTGAAAAAATATATTTATATATAGTTCTGGAAACTATGAAGCAAACAAAATAGAACACAGAGCTGAGTTTGTCATAGTTAACTCACGAAAGCGACAGCAGGATTGCCCAGGGAAGGTCAGACAAGGGGCTGCTGTAAACGCAGCGTGTCCTTAAATATGTCACATAGTGCAACAATCACGTCACCTGGGCTCGCTTCTCGTTACCACACACAACATGACAGGGGTCATATTGTCACTTTCGGTTAAAAAGAAAGAGGAGTGTTTTTGCTCAGAAGTTGCCCTGTGAGTTTAGACAGCTCTAATCACAAATCTTTAAATAGTCTAAAGCTTAGCTTTATTCTTCTCAGCTGGGAATGATCAACAGACAAAACTGACAGACAGGGTGCCGGCACTGTCCGCCCTCAGCACAGAGGACAAGGACATGGTGCAGAGAGGGGTCCTGACCTCGCCCGTCTCAAATGAGCATATTTCATCCCGAGGGGCACAGGTCACGGCAAGCAGAGTTTATACTATCAAAGATATGTGTAATGAAAATCTAAAGTAATGGCTAAAATAGAAAAGCTAAAAGAAGAGATGGGCTACGGTTTAGCATCAATGAGTGAACCTGCACCTCTGCTCCAGTACGTTTCTAACACTGGACCCTCCTTAATGCTCTTTAAAACCCTCGTCATTCCACAGAACCATCTTGTACTTGGAGGTCTCACACCTTAAAAAACAACAACAACAACAACAAAACACTGTGTTTCCTTTTGAGAATCAACAAAGGCATTAAAAAAAAAAAAACCCACCGGTACCTAGATGAAAATATCACCCATCATTAGTTTACTTTTATGTACACACTGTGACTGACAATCTGGAAACACTTCATAAGTAAGAAAGGTCAATCAATGGCTTTTCCCCTCCTTTTCCTTGCAAACAACAAAGCTGCATATTCTACTTTACACTTAAAAGGAAGGAATATACAAGGCCATATCTATACGGTATTTCTACGAGAGCAACAACAGTTCATGTGTTCATGTTAGCTACGATCACAACTCAACATATGAACACAGAATCAGCTCTACGTCATGAACACTGCTGGACATGATGGTTCAGGGTTATGGGCTCGCTGCTGCCGTCTCGAATGAACAAGAGCTTCCCAGAAAACAAATCCCCCAACACATATTTGTCAGTACACAGCAATGCAACCACATGGGGCAAGTATATACTGCACACCAGTACATCAGCAATTTGCCTATCAAGCAAGATTCTTCCTTTAATACAGAACAGAGAGCCAATAAGATACACCTAGAGTATAGCCCTAGTTTTGTGTTTATTTCTTAAACAATTTGGTCACGATGCACCTTTGATATAAAAGTATTTTTTAAACTTTATTATTAATACTCAGGACATTAGGAATTTCCAGATTTTTTTCAGTAGCATTTGTAGAACCACTTTTGGTAACAAATACAGTAGTTAGGAATATGCATCCATATCAGAATGCATAATGTTGATCCTGAATCCTTTCTGGCTAAAAACAGGGCTGGCGCTGTGATGAGCTATTGAACGAGAATCTACAAAAAACACTGGAACATGTTTTGTTTCTCCCAGAGGCTGCATCCTCTTTTGCTGAAATACTTTATAAGTACATATTAGAAAGTAAGGCAACAACTCCAAACAGTTCGTGCTGTTTGCTCCACTCGGTTCCCAATTGGATGCGCAGTCCTGGTGCTCAACGTCATGGTTATATGCTTAGTGTTCTGTCTTTCTCACTTCATAGGGTCGAAAAGGACGTTTCTCTGACATGTCTAAATTGTCTCTGGTCTGGGTGCACCATGACGACTGCAGCTAGTGCTGCAGGGGCTGGAGCCTGCGCGCCCTGCTGCCCGTTTTCAAAGGATTCAAGACATTGATTTGGACTCACAATATCTGATACGCAGCCCAACATTCCCTTTGCTACTATGCTTATCACCCCCTCTCTTGTTACTCCTGATATGAAAACTAAAGGAGTACCGGCAACACCTGGGCACTGGGAAGATGCTCACCGAGCAGACAAATTTCACCAGCGACCTCTGTAATTCATTGCCCCATTCCACGTGGACATTTGACTCATGAAGGTGTGCAAAAGGAAAGGATGTCAAATTACAGTCAAGCTGTCCAGAGGAGGGTGTTATACAAACTTATAAAGAATGACAATCTTTTCTTCCTTTACTATAAATACATTTAACAGCTTAGCAGAAAGACAAGCTAAATTTAAGATTGTTCACATTTGAAAATTGTATCATACTCTCTGCTAGTGATAAATAAGGAACTCCTGATAATGGAATTTTAACATAGCAATTTCACCAACAGATCTCTGAAGACCTTTTGTTGTTTTTCTTTTTTTTAAGAGGGTTAGAACAATGATTATGTTTGCAAAGTTCTGAGAAGTCCATCTACTGTCCAAACTTTGGATTGAAGTCCTTATGTTTCCTTTACTTAGAGACAGGTATATACAGTGCTGCTGTAATAATGAGACAAATGTGAAATCTACTGTAAAGTTGCACAATACAGAAAACTGTTGCTCCATCCTTCTACTACATAAGCGTGTGACCCCATGGGTTAGTGATGTCGCAGTCAGATTGCTGTTAAGTTGGAATTATCCCATCGCGCCTAAGACCTCTCTTTAACTCCAGATCCTCCAATTTTTTCCACAATTCTTCACGCTCCTTTTCTTTCTTTTTCTCACTGGAGGAAGAAACAGAAAACAGTGTCAACAACTGTGAGAGGGTTTGGTGAGACTGCCCACCAGAAACAGCCTTTCCCTCACAGAGGCCCTAGAGGCTCTGAAGCGCCTGGCAGCAAGCTTCTTGGGATTTCCTTTTGGTGTTCTCCCTCATGTGGGGTCTATGCTGACACTCTCACTGACACAGAAATAGTACAGAGTAGAAAACAAGACTTTTAAGGTTTACATTAACATCCATTTATCTGCAGATACAGTATAAATTATAATACAGTGCACAATTACTGAGAAAACTAGAGAAGGCTTCTAGTATCGTATATCTTAAAACCAAAGTGTTTGATGGCTTCTAAATGCTCAGAGCCTTATTAGAACCCAACCTTCTATTTGTTTCCAAATAAATACTCAAAAGAGATGCTGGATGCCGGGCGGTGGTGGCGCACGCCTTTAATCCCAGCACTCGGGAGGCAGAGGCAGGCGGATCTCTGTGAGTTCGAGACCAGCCTGGTCTACAAGAGCTAGTTCCAGGACAGGCTCCAAAAACCCACAGAGAAACCCTGTCTCGAAAAACCAAAAAAAAAAAAAAAAAAAAAAAAAGAGAGAGAGAGATGCTGGAAAAAACACTGACAGAAAAGGGACAAAATCAAGAAAATACATTTTCTCCTTCATTTGTGTCCAGTTTTCCCATACAATACATACTGAAACTGGTTATTTCTGAAAACATATGATCAAAGTATATTTATATTTTATGATATAATATATTAATGATCTACATGAAACTTTGTGGATACTGGTATTATGGTGTATTAAAATTTTAAGTGAACAAGCCTTCAAACTTGGTTAAATACCAATTTACCAGTGATTTCCAGAACTTCAGACTACATTGTTTGGCAAAGTTTACCACAATTGGATAAGCCAAAATAGGTTCAGCAATTGAATTTTGCCAAAGACATTTGGAAATTTTAGTGTTATTTTTAAACAAACGCTTTAATATCAATCAAGTAGGAAGTATATAATCAAAGAACATAAAACTATAAATTAAACACATTCACACTTATTTAAAATTTTTCATCACATGAATTCACATCTACTAACCTAATTCAGTTCATTGCTAGCTTACTGCAATGAACTGGTAAAAAGTAGACCAAGATAACACAGTGAAGTCACAAATTCAAACCATTCCTAAGCACGGGAGCTCTGCTGCCTCAGACTCAAGCAACTGGTCCTTGCATATCCCACTTCAGCAACAGCATATTCTTTATTCAGAGAAATTAATATGGATAATGTGAATTTTGCATGGAATTCCAATGTTAAACACTATTTCAGCAATCACTAATACTTAGCAAAGTTATATTAAATTCTCTAACAATAGAAAATCAGGCTGGAGAGATGGCTCAGTGGTTAAGAGCACTGGCTATTCCAGCGAACCCAGGTTTAGTTCTCAACATCCACATGGCAGCTCACAACCATCTATAAAATATAACTCCAGTTCCAGGGAAACTGAACATCCTCTTCTGTCCATTTCCCTTGTTGATATGCGGCACACACACAAACACATGTGAGCCTTTTATGTCCATGGATATACACAGAAAAAATAAACGTTTAAACAGAAAACCAATAAAAATTAAGTTTCATTCTCCTTGAACTAAAGAACAAAACAAAGCAAAACAAAAGTTCTAAGAAAACTAAGCAATTTGACATTCCCATTGCAATTGCAGGGATGTTGAATCATATACCATAATCACTTCTTCACTTAATAATTAATATTCTGGCAATTTAGACCTTGTTTACTATGATTTCTATTTTAACTGCAATCTGCACAGTGTGAACTTCAGCAGGCATAACTGTCCTTAAACTTAAGTAGTAATTTGAACTAGAACAACTTCATTTAAGGGCATAAGGGACAACATTAGAAAAGTATCCAATCATCATGGATTTTTTTTTACTTTTAAATTGAGATTTATTCAGAAAAATATTTTAGGTACTAGAAAGAGGGATTTGCAGCTATGAGCCAAGGGTTGCTCTTCCAAAGGACCAAGCTCAGTTCCCAGCACCTACATGGTGGTGGCTCATGAATGTCTGTAACTCCAGTTCTAGGGGCCCCAAAGTCCTCTTCTGGGCTCTGCAGGCACCAGACAAACATGTATAGCACATACATACATGCAAGCAAAATATTCATGCACAGAAAAAATAAAAACAAATATTTTAGAAAATTTTAACATGTGATCCCACACTCATACAGCTGAGGCAGGAGGATTACTTGAAGTTCAAGGCTAGCCTAAGCTACAGAGAGAACATATACCTCTTCCCAAAAGGCAAAAAGCTCAACTAGTATTTTAATAAAGAGTAAGACAGAAGGAGATGAAGGCTGAAGAGGGTTAAACTCTAGAGTGAGTCCGTCTCTAGAAAGGGAAGTTGCTGGCTTCCAGACTCTAGACTCTCAGTTGTAAGCAAGCGGCTGGGCAATTATCACTTGTTTGACAGTACAATCTGAAGATAATATTAGTCTAAACAAATGGTCTCAGAGAATGCTGGTTTAAGTACACAGACATAAATTTTATATAAGGTTTAATGCCTCTGACTTCTTTGTCTGGCAGAGGCAGAGAGGAAACAAGGGTTTGGGAACCTCCACCAACTGAAATCAGCTCATCCTGTGGCAGCTCACACTGCCCTAAACTGCAGCTGGCATCATGACATCATCATCTTCTCCTATGGAAGCTGCTCTCTCAGTTCATCAGCCCTACAGTGTACAGTGTGATTTGTCCTGTGTGTCCTTTCTTTCTCCAGATGAGTGGACACTGAGCGGCCATACTACTTTCATACTGACAACTCAGGTTAAACTTAGTCTCAGCTTAGGACATTCCCATCATCCCCAAAGAAGAAATCATGCTGCCCACTTCTTCCTCCAGACCCTGGCACCCAGGTCTGATGTGTCTATGGATTTTCTTTCACTGCCCTTTCACATAAATGCAACTATATACTGGAAAAAAATCTAGATACTTCTCTTTTTTGTTGTCACATGTAGCCCAGGCTGCCCCGTATTCCTGCTCCTCTGGCTTCCAGTTGCTGGAAGCATCTAATCCCAGATGCTGGGTTAGAGATGTGGACCACATCTGGTTCCCAAGTCTAAATATCTCTGATGCATTGAGTGCCAGCCTTATTTTTCCCAGTTTTTCTCACTGTCGGTGGGAATGTTAAGACTTCAGCACCCTGAAAAGCTGAGAATCTTGTCAAATTCTCCTCCCATTTCATTTCACATAGCACTAGTGTTGGCACCCATATGCAACAGTGTCAAAAGCTTACTCCACCCACCATTCTGATTTGTACTGCTTAAAAAAATCTGCTGGGAACTGAAAGCATCATCTTGCTGACACTGACAAGTAAAACCTCCTATTTCGCTTCCATCACAGCCCCAGACCCATGCTCAGTTACCGATTAACAGTGACTCACTGATGTGGAGAAGCCAATACTTGTATCGGCTCACACAGCCTTTTGCACATTGGCAAAGTATCATTCTTGTTTTTAAAAAATAAATAAACAAATAAATAAAAACAACTTTCATTAAGGAAGTTCATTTACTATTAACCACCTTAGCCTTCTATCGGGTCAACCTCACAGTTGTCTATTCCTAGTCCCTTAGTGAATTCCATCTATTTTCAAGTGATTGAACTATTTAGCTTAGATAATAAAAGATCACAAAACAACTTCATTGAGGAAATTCGTTAAAGATGGATCAATTAATTTGCAATAAGGCCGTGTGTGTGTGTGTGAGACTGTGTATGTGAGCGTACTGAGTCAAGCACACCCTATCACTTACTTACACTGAAGCTCCTTCTTACTAAGATTTCACCCAGACTTACTCCCTGTTTACTACAATAATAATAAGGATTATAGGGTCTCTGTTGCCCTAACAGGCAAGTGTTATGCACTGTGAACTGTTTAATGGTTCACCATGGTATTCTAATGTGCCCTTAATTCCCCTCCCCCTTTTTAAAGTGTCTAGATATTTTTTGCCTGCATATATGTCTATACATCGTGTGTATGCCTAATCCTAAAGGAGGCCAAAAGAGCAGGTTAAATCCTTTGAAACTGAAATTTGAACTTTTGGGAGTTGTTATGTACTTGAACCTGGGTCCTCTGGAAGAGCAGTAAATCCTCTTACAGATGAGGCGAGCCATCTTTCCAGTCCCCCTTAGTTCTTTTAAAAAAATAACTTTTCTACGATTTTAGCTTAACTGTAGAGCATGGAGGGTCATTATAAACGTAATAATTTTTAACAACTGGTAAAGCATGGGATAAATCCGGACTAGCTGAACATAGCAGACAATGAGGAATACTGAGAATTCAAGAACAATTGCAGTGGGTTTTTGACCCTACTGCACGTACTGGCTTTGTGGGAGCCTAGGCAGTTTGAATGCACACCTTACGAGACCTGGATAGAGGTGGGCATTCCTTGGGCTTCCCACAGGTCAGGGAACCCTGATTGCTCTTCGAGCAGATGAGGGAGGGGGACTTGATGGGGGAGGGGGAGGGAAATGGGAAGCGGTTGTGGGGACGAGGCAGAAATCCTTAATAAATAAATAAATTAAAAAAAAAAAGAAAAACAAAAAAAAACCAAAAAAAAAAACAACTGGTAATACAGAATTGACATTAATCTCAATGTTGTAATTAAAAACAATAGTATAATTAAAACCATATTCTGTGCTTAAACAGTTTCCCATAAACCATATCCTGTAACTTAAAAACAGTCTGCCTTGGTCCTCTGTTCTCAAACCTTTCTACCCATTGCCCTATTCCTTGGTAAAACCCAGTAACACATTCTAAATAAGGAAAGCGAAGAGGCAAAACAATAGCAGGAAACATCCTTCCATGAGGTCCAGTAAAATCCCAGCTGGAACATCCCCACATGCCCACTTTGGGAGTCTTTAAGACCTACAAAGCTGGCATTCACCTTCCTGTGAACCAACCACAAAGAGCTCTGTGTTCCCCTAACCTCTTCGCTACATCTGTGGTGGTTTGGATAGGAATGGCCTACAGGCTCATAGATTTGAATGCTTGATCACCAGGAAGTGGCACTATTAAGAGGTGTGGCCTTGTTGGAGGAAGTGTGTCATTGAGGGGTGGCTCTGAGGTTTCAAATGTTCAAACCAGGCCTTGAGTGTGTCTGACTGCTGCCTGGGATCTAGATGGAAAACTCCCAGCTACCTCTCCAGAACCATGTCTACCTGCGTGTTACAAAGCTTCCTGCCATGATGATAATGGAGTAAATTTCTGAAACGAAAGCAATTCACAGCAACCGAAACCCTAACTAAAAAAGCATTCTTTAGCAAGTTGAACATACTATACTTATAACAAAACTTGAGCCAGGCATGGAGGTGCACACCTTTATTTACAGCACTTGGGAGTCAGAGGCAGGCAGATCTCTGAGTTTTAAGCCAGCCTGGTCTGCAAAGTGTGTTCTGAGATAACCAGGGCTACACAGAAAAACCGTGCCTTGAAAAATAATAAATAATTTTAATCATATTTAACATTTAATATATTATTATATAGTATATCATTTATTTTAATATAATAAAAATTCAATGGGAGAATCAAGAAAGACATTTTTTGCTCCATTCTAGTCTTAATTACTTCACGATTTGCTAATACAAGACCAATAAAGTTTGTATTCTTTTCAACTGTTCTTTTAGGTTGTAATGCATTTGTTGGTTTCCAGATTAGAACGTAAGTTCTGGACAAATAGTGCCCAGTCTCTCCTGTGGTGGAGTAAAGTATGCTAGCCCAATTCTAGTTTGGGTGAGTTAGCAAACAGTCAGCCCAGAGAACTGACTAGAACCCAGTGATTCCCTGAAGTGGGCCTGAAAGTCCAGTTATGTGCCAGGTTCTGAACTTTGTAGTACAACAGAGACAAGGGGAGAGAAGCAGCAGGTCTACCAACACCACACCACCACGGACTGTCTACTGGGCAGGGCACTGAAGAGGACACGGCTAGTGCGCACGCAGGGGTGGAATGTGTAAGGACCAGGCTGCTGCTTTGGATCTGAGGGCAACTAGGCAACTTCAGCAAAGAGCTCAGAAAGGACTCTGGAGCCTTATGCACAGCAGACAAAAGAGCTTTAAAAAGTTACCGCTGACGATCTGACTTGTATGTGGCTGTCAGCTCATCAAACATAGTGCTGTTCATTTCCATGAAGGCCTTCAACACGTTGTACACCAGCGCCACAATAGCCCTGTGAGGCAGAGAAGAGAATGTACTGTTAGTCTTCCACAGTGGGGCGCTGAACAGAAAAGCAGGACATTTCTGGCAGGCATGAGCCAGCTTCTCCTCTATTATATATACATAAAATACTTGAAGTTCTTCTTTAACAAGTTCATACACTTATAAGATGCATTCTGATCATCTTAACCCTCCAACCCTCTCCTCTCTGCCAACCTTATTACCCCCACTGCTCCCTACAAATCCATTTCCCACACTCATGTAGCACAGGTTAGCCTAAGCCTCATTATGTACCTAAGGATGATTCTGAACTCCTGATACTCCTGTCTCCGCCTACCTAGTGCTGAGACTATGGGCATGTTCACCACACCTGGTTTCCTAGCCCACATCTGGAGCTGAATTCTTTACTGTTCACAATCTTCCTGAGGGATGGCAGAGTTAAAACCCAAAGTTACCCTTCCAAATTATTAAAACATGTTTGTATGGCCAATGCATAATAAAATGCCAGTATAAAAATAAAGCTGCTTTACTGCTTTAGAGGTTGGGAACATAGCTTAGGCAGGTGTGTGCACGCGCAGTCACACACACGCGCTGATGGTGTACACCTGTAATCTCAGTACTTGGGGGGACAGAAGTAAGAGCATTGAGAGTTCGAGGTCACTGCAGCTATATACAGAGATTATCTTAAAATAAAGAAACAACAAAGACGGACAGACCGACCATTTATACCTTATAAACAAGAACAGGTGGTTAAAAATGACTTTCAAAGTAATAATATACATCAAGTCAGAAACTGCTCCTAAACCGCGTGTTCAAAGACAGGCAGCCAAGCCCCTACAAGCTGCTGTTGTGGGGTTACATTCATCTGTCCCTTCCTGCTTAGCCCTTCTGTTGACCCATTATCCCTGCTGAAAGCTGCCAAGCTGGTGCAGGATGCTCTTGGCTATGGAGCACTACACAGCTAAGAGGCCAAGCTGTTCAACTATTCTTATCAGGCAGAATGCACTCTAGATACAGACCACATGAGAACTGTGCTGTGACAGACTTGAGTGCTTCAGACTAGGCAAAAAGAACGGTGTCTCCCATTTCAAAACTATACAAGGTTGCTTCCATTTTGCAACAACCCTCCCAATCTTACTAAGAAGACATCTCTAAAAAAATGAGGCCACATGTTAGTAAGAGGTCTGGTGTATGCTGCGGCTTCTGCTTGGTGCCCAGAAGAAGGAAAACTACATTAAAGCTCAAGAATGGTCTTCTTCCCAAGGACAGGCCTGGAGAAGCACTGGAAACTGGACAGTAACTGACAGGCACTACCTATAGCTCTCTTCAGACCACAGGAGAATTCTGTATGGCGGTGTTAAACAGCTCTTCTTCAGAGTTCTATTAATATAAAACAAGCTAGAAAACTAAAAGAAAACATTATTTTATAACTATGCAAAAATTTAAAAGACAGATATGATAAATTGAACTGCACTTACTAATCCTGCAATGCCACATAACTTTATTGCATAGACAGACATGCAAACATATCTTGCTATACAATATTTTAACTCTTCTAGGGCTAAATTCAACTTGTCCTACACTATAAAATTTTGTCTCCCCCCACCATCCAATAACCTAGCTAGCTGTTAGGAAATGGATATTCCCATAAAATGTAGATCTCTTCACACCATCTCCTTACGTTCCCTCAGCATTTCTTGACAGGTCCTTGCAGAAAGCTCATGTAGGCCTTGCTCCCTTTTCTAGTACTGCACACTCATGCCTTGGCCCTCTGGAGCCTACAGACCTCGGAACGTGACAGACACCTTTTTAAAACGTGACTTTTTACAGGGATCCCTGTCCGAAGGAACTTTCCCTGTCACCACCATCTCCATCAGGATTCCAAATGAAGTCAAGCACTGTCACACTGCAGCACTCTAGAGGTTGAGGCAGGGGGGTCATGAATTTGAGGTTCAGGCCAGTACAGTAAGTAAGATTCCCGCCTTAGAAAAATGACCAAGTTTAATTTGAGGCCTCCCAGCCAATATGGATCCTTTGGAGCTCTAGCACATTCCCCAAATATATCTGGGGCCTTCACACAGGCCAGAAAGCCTCTCAAGTAAACAGGTATTTTAACCAAATAGCACTTCTTTACAGAAATATTTGTTTGCTCTTCAGTCCCCCAACCAGCAAATTTTCAGGAGGGATTTTTATCTTGTCACGTGGGCGCCTTAAGCAATGGGCACAGCATCTGGTGCATAGCGAGCTGCAGGACATTTTACTAAGGAAAAGAGGAGGAGGAGGAGGAGGAGGAGGAGGAGGAGGAGGAGGAGGAGGAGGAGGGAAGAGAAGAGCAAAAGGGGGGGCAGGAGGAGAGGGAGGGGAAGGATGGAAGGAAACTGAACACGTACGGATTCCAATGCTCTTTTGAAATCCTATACAGACTGGAGAACATGATGGGAAGGATGACGTTGGAGTTTTCTTCTATCAAACTCATGATGTATTCATTATTCCAATAATAGAGTGCCCTTTCTGCCACCTTTGAGGAAAGAAAAGGACAAATTATAATCCTTTCAAATAAAAGTATTTTAAAAGGCTATTTTTAAATCATTCAATCAAAGATATAATTAAATATTAATAACTCTTTACATTTCGTGAAGATTTGTGATCTCTCAGGAAGTCGCCAGGCGGTTCACCAGGTTGGGAAGGAAAAGTTTTCCCTACCTGTTAATCGTCCTCTCCTCCAAGTCTACACATCCCACCTATCCCCTCGCTCTTCCCTGTACAGTTCCCACGCATCCTTACTCTCCACACACACCCTCGCCCAGCTCAGCTTTCAGAACTCCTTGTCTGGCTTAGGTCTAGTTCACTTTGAGTCTTAAATGTCCCCACAGGCCTGTTTTGTTTTGTTTTAAATGCATTAGTAATTTTTATTTTATGTGCATTGGTGATTTGCCTACCCGTATGTCTGTGTAAGGGTGCTGGATCCCCTGGGACTAAAGTCACAGACAGTTGTGAGCTGCCATGTGGGTGCTGGGAATTGAACCTGAGTCCTCTGGAAGACCAGCCAGTGCTCTTAACCCCGGAGTCATCTCTCCAGTCCCTAGGCTCATGGCTTCAGGCTTTGTGGTGCAGCTTGTGGTGCTGCTAGGAAAGCTGTGGCCCTCTATGGTGGTGTCTGCCTGGAGAAGCGGGTCATTTGCTCATTGTCTTGGATCCCTCTTTTCTGTCCTCCATGCTGCCATGCTCTAACTTGATCTGTGGGCTGAGCTACTCACCTTGGACTTGAACTCAAATGGCTTTATTTATGTAAATTTAGAAATTATGTTTTGGACAGACTGTAAAATCTCTACACACTGTCCTAAACCTTTTTCTAGTGCATTCAGACCGACGCTTCACAGAATGGTGCTGCAGCTACTTTTCCTGTTTGGTCTCTTAGTGGTATAAGCACTAGCTTAATATACTAACACGTCTTTAGATTTAAAAACAGTAAGAGCCAGGGCCTCTATCTGACCTTCAAATGAGAAGTGTGCTTTTGCGCTGTTGGACAGTATTTTCAAATGGTGGGCAGCATGGTGAGTCTGCTGGATTTGCAGGGTGGACATTTAGCGAGGCAGCCACCAGGTAGAAGTAAGCACTGCATTCAACTTTAGTCCCTTTCTCTCCTGAGCAGTTTCCACAGCCCAGCAGCCTCCTTGAAAGCACACATCAAGGTGCGCCTTCCCTGTGTTCTCCTCAAACAGCCACAAGGAGGCAGAGCAGGCCATGGAAAGTCATGGGCTTTATTTAGCCTTTTTAGCAAGAGGCCACATTTCAAATTAAAATTCAACCACACTTCCTTGTTAGTTTGGAACCTTGAGCAAGGCATGAAGGGTCTTACCAAAACAGTGGGAAAGACGACACAGGGTAACAGTGGGAAAGACGACACAGGGTAACATTCAGCTTCTCTCCTCCTAAGCATTACAAATACTCCTCACACACTGGCAAAACCCTAGCGGCTCACTTCATTTAATTTAACCAAGTTAGGACATTTTACTGCTCTAGGCTTTGTGTTCCCATCATGCCTTCTTGCAGGGTATTATGGGAATTGAAGTTAAGAAATAGAGCCTCTTAGGGACAGGTGTTCAGGTCGGGTGACTATTTGTCAACAGTACAGTCAGCCTGTGAGAAAATCCCAAATGAAGACAAAGTAGCTGAGTCGCTAAGACGGTGTTTGTACCGACTGCCTCTTGCAGAAGACCCAAATTCAGTTCCCCACACCCTCACTAGGCAGCTCACAAAAACCTATAACTCCAGCTCCAGGGAGATCTAAGACATCTCTGGCCTCTGTGAACACTGCGTTCATGTATACATACCCACATACACATAATCCCCCCCATAAATGAATAAACAAATAAATAAATCTAGCTAGTGCCCATGATGGCTTTATTTTTCAACACAAACGAAGTTTCTCCAAACTGGTTCACATGGCACACACCATTCTGACTCATGTTCCGTTTACTACTAACCTGAAAATGGGGGCTAGAAACACACTTGGCAATTTGTTTAAACAAAGGTTCTTGGATTTTAACAAACTGTGATGGTTCAATCACATCCAAGATTTCTTCCAGCTCCCCAAGGAACATGACCTATACACAGAAGCAAAAAAATATATATATATAAATCCATCACTAAAACCTCCACATGATCAATTTTACTTGCAATTTTAAGAAAAATGCACACAAAAAGTCAAGAAAGGGAAGGCGGGTGGGTGGGTGGGTGGGTGGGCGGGCAGGAGGGAGGGAGGGAGGGAGGGAGGGAGGGAGGGAGGGAGACGAACCAGATATTATTCTATTCATTTTGGCCCGGGAGGATAGCTTAGCAGGTAAGAGGCTTGCTATGAAAGCATGAAAAGCTGAGTTCAAGTTCCCGGTCCCCACATAAAAAGACAAGTGGGTTATATGCCTACAACCCCAATACTACAGGGCGCTGAGACAGAGGATCTCCAGGGTTTGCTGGCTGCAGCTCAGCTCCAAATTCTAGGGCGAGTCACTGTCTCAAGAGGCCTTTTCTGGCCTCCACGTGCAAACCCCACCCCTACCCCATACACACAAAGACCACACTGAGCAAGGGTATTCTGTTAAAAGTAAATTACTGATAGCACCAGGAATCTTAACTACATGGAGGCT
The DNA here is from genome assembly GCF_018167655.1 of Microtus oregoni. Classification (NCBI taxonomy): domain Eukaryota; kingdom Metazoa; phylum Chordata; class Mammalia; order Rodentia; family Cricetidae; genus Microtus; species Microtus oregoni. The sequence goes on along the minus strand of NW_024543068.1, from coordinate 21,686,596 downwards.
CCGGGACCCCAGGCAAACTGGCCTCTCCCCCTTCAGGCCTTTGGGACTCTGCCCACTGCTAACAACCAACCAACACTCCATCTGACCCCACGTTTTAAAAATAATGGCTAACCCTCCTGGACTTATATGCATTGGTCCCCATCACCACAGGACACAGTCACTTGACAAGCAGCTCTCATTCTGCTATGCTCTCCAAGACTGAGACAAACAGCAAACTCATTCATGTTAAAGTACCACGTGAACCACATCAGCACACACTGACCCGTTTTCTATGCTGATATGCACACATATGTACATACTCTCTCCCTCTCCTCCTCCTCTCTCTCTAGAGCACAGTGAATCTCATGGCCTGGGGCTGTATGCACAAGAAAGCTTGAAGATCACACAATGGAGTGAGACAAATAGATTTAGACATTTGTATAAATAGAATGGAAACATAACAAATAAATGCCAGTTACCTATTTATTCATGAAAAATAACACTGGGAAAAGCAACTAGGCAATTAAAGTATTAAGAAGGATGCTTCTATCCTATCTCAAGGTGCAGGTGCAGTGATGAAGAGATTCTCTTTACTTCATGCTGTCAAGAAATGGGGTAACCTGAGGCTCTAGAGCAGGGCTAGGACCACAGCTGATGTGAGGGAGAGGCTCTTTCCATCTACTGTGTCCTTTGTCATGTCCATGTCTTGGAACAGAAAGCTAACAGGTGGCCTCTGTTTCTAGGCCAGAGGAGAAGGCTTCAGACAGGCGTAGAGACGGTCAGGCTCCCCTCAAGGTGTTACTTGGGGACTCACTCCTCTCTACAAAGACTCATGGCAGGACATGCCTGTTTAGGTGACTGTATGGTCCTTCATTCCCAGGCATGACAAGTTCAACGTTTGCTATATATTATGATACCGCACCCAGGAACCCGAGCACTAGAGTAGCCTTCCAGGCTATGCAAAATCACTATAAATGTGCTATCGATCAAGCTAAATAACTGGATACACAATGGGGCATGGCCAGGGGTTACAGTAGCTAGAAGTTCGTGGTTTAGAGTTCGGGAAGCAGGTTCTGGTTTGTTGGCACATTCTTATTTTTTTTTTTTTTTGATTTTTCGAGACAGGGTTTCTCCGTAGCTTTTGGTTCCTGTCCTGGAACTAGCTCTTGTAGACCAGGCTGGCCTCGAACTCACAGAGATCCGCCTGCCTCTGCCTCCCGAGTGCTGGGATTAAAGGCGTGCGCCACCACCGCCCGGCTTGTTGGCACATTCTTACTCAGTGTGCTTAGGTATGCTACTTAACATCTAGAAGCCTCAATTTTATCACCAGTAAAAATGAGAACACCAGTCTGCCTTCCTGACCCAGACACAGAAGAAGCAAGATTCTGCCTCGCCGAATCAGGTACTAAGCCACGTGACTAACACAGACAAGAATAATGGGCTAATATAAGTTATAAGAGTCAATAAAAAGCCTGAGCTAATGGGCCAATCAGTTTATAACTTAAAAAAAAAAAAATGAGAACACTGACTGCCACCAACCTACAAAGCTGCTTTAGATGAGGCATATGTTTGTGCATGCTTAGCCCCACTGAGCACTAGGCAAAGACTTCCTTCAGTATTGGCATTCTCTGATGTTAAATACTTACCTCTTTTTGACTGCATGTTTTAGGCCAAAATTTCATTAAACCCCTAATAACCTATAAAGGAAAAGGAGAAAAAACAAGAGACATTTAATGTTTCACATGATTTTAATAAAAATGTTTTTTTCTTAAGTTTTTTTTTTTTTAAATATTTTTATGGTTTATTTAACTTTATTTTATGTGCATTGGTGTGAAGTGTCAGATCCCCTGGAACTGATCTTCAGACAGTTGTGAGCTGCCATGTGGGTGCTGGGAATTGAACCCGGGTCCTCTGGAAGAGCAGTCAGTACTCTTAACCACTGAGCCATCTCTCCAGCCCCTTTTCTTAAGTTTTTTAACATTATGGAAAGATATAAATAGCTTACTGGTTCTGTAAGTGAAGGATCTTTCTCCAGAAACTGTACTATACAATACGCCAGCTGGGCAAGAAAAAAGAGAAAGGACAGCACGTTAAATCCCACACTGCAAAAGCTGAGTGCTCACGGCACAACACATCTCAAAAGCCCCAGGATCTGGTTTTAATGATGCAATCACTTCATTTAAACTCTCAGGAAAAATAAGGCTTTTAAATTTTATTCATTTAGAATTGGAATCCAGCTATGTTGCACAGGCTGGTCCTGAACTCCTGAGTAAATGATTCTCCTGCCCCAGCTTCCTGAGTAGCAGGGACTATAGCTAAAAGCTGTGTTTCAAGTCAATGACAGAGCAACAAGATTCCAGAGGAATTTTTTTCTTAAAAGAGGTCTAAGATTTCTGAGGCTGATGGAAAGTGGCTGACACAGTACACTCTGAGAGGATCTCATTTACAGCCAGAAAGTTGACATCTCAGGTTATGGGATTTAGTTTCTACGGGGAAGCAAGTGTTTTTCTAAAAACCTAGGCAACTGCCTACACGGGACCTGAAAACACAGCTTCCCAAAAAGACCACAGGATATACTTTGCCATAGTCAGAATCTGGGGAGTGCTCCAGTCTCAACAGGAATGTTTTCAAATAATCACAAAATGTTATATCCTACAGCACAGACTAAAGAGATGTTTTCTAGAGGGCTCGGAAACATTCCTGAACTGGAGACCTACCCTTTTAAAACACCAGCATTTTGATGGTGTGTTAAATCTGGAACATATGCATGAATTTTTTCTTCAAAATACAGAGTTCCACATTTAAGAAGGAACACTACTTAGAAAAATGTGTTACATTTTAATGCAAACTCAAAAGAGAAAGGAGCCAGAGGCTTAAAGCACTAAAATTAAAACTATCACTAGATCAATTATGTCTTCCCGTGGCACGCTTACCATGCACTGCAGTGTTCAGAACAGGGCTATGGTGAATGTGACAGAGGCTGATTACCATCGCTACTCCTTTTATGGACGTATCTGATTTTCTCTGAGACAACTAACTATTGCCAACACTAGCCTCAGTCTTATAAGTGTTGGGATCACAAGGTGATTTTCAAAGTAATGAAGGATTTATAAAAGGAAGATGGGAAACTACTGAGAGGTCTGCCTACTTGTGCAAGTGTCTACTGTGTGTACAAAATGAGAAGAGGGAAAGCAGACGAGGGCAAAGGGCGCGGGGACCAGTACTGGAGCGCATCCAATTCACTGGGAAGGCCCACAGTGGCCACACTCGCTCCACTCATTACCTTCTTACACTCTACATTCACATCCATGCTGCTATGGGCAGTCTTTGCAGCAGCTAACATTGGGGACACAGAAGTCAGCTATGAAATAAGACGGAACAAAGGCCATTCCTACCATTAAAATAGTTCCAAGATTCTACTGTGTGTAAAAAATAAAATGCATGCTTTATCATTTTCCCCGGGGAACGTTTTTAACCATTTTTAACCTTTAGCACACTTTTTCTTTAAAAAAAAAAAAAAAATTAAATTTAAAAAAAAAGGAAAAGGAAAACCAATATCCTAAGAAACACTAAGTCCACAAACTTGATTTTATTTCAAAGGCGGGCTGAAGGATTGCGTGTTCACAGCCAGCCTTAGCTACAAAGGAAGACTTTGTCTCAAAAATAAAGAATAAAAATAAAGGTTTTACTCTAAGGTCCTACCTGGGCATGGAAGAGAGATAAACTCCTGACAGTGTGTAGAGGGATCAATACTTTGACCAGGAACTGTTTGTGCTCGGCCTTAAGTGGTAAAGCGAAGCCATTGATAATACTAGAAAAAAGAAAAAGCAGGTTAGCAATGTCGTCCCACATACTGAACCCAGACAAACTATTACTATGAGCTGGCTACCCCTCAGTTTTTATTTGTCCAAAAAACATAGCCAACCCCTTCCACCACTGACAGTCAAGACTTTTTAGTTACTTCAACTAAAGATAATTTACTAAGTAGGAATTTTAAAAAGAAAGTGAATCTGATTATGAATATCCAACAGAGCAAGCTGTGCTTTCAAAAACAGGCAGACAGCACCTCAAAATTTCCTAGCAAACCCATGTTCTGACCTCCCTCTGTTCCTGTCTAGCACCCACCCTGACAACTTGTTCTTCAAACACAGGCCTTCTGCCTCCAGAGAGCACTACCTCGCCTGCCTGATATCTTTAAATCCCCTTCCCTTCTCTAGACACCATTTCTCTTCATCCCTGAAGCCTCTGCCCAGCTTGGGAGGTCACTGAGAGTAAGCAGGGAGAACACACCTCCGTTTCTCCTCTTAGGAGGAAAGACTAGGCCATCACTATCCAGCTCTGTCAGCTCTGAACCTCACACCACAGCTGCCTCGCTCCTCCTCTGAGGCCAGGAGCTGCCTAGAACTCCATACCTGGGCACACAATCTTTCAATTCATTATAAATCTGCTTTCAACAGTTGTGAGAAAGGACAGATAGCCCACAAGCTAAGCCTAGCGAATGAGAACCTTTGCTGTCACTGGCCTGACAGCCAATCAGACACACTGTTTCTGAGTAAGCTGTGAGCTCCTTCTCATTGTGGGGTAGTTAACAATATCTAATTGTGGAACAAAGGAGCAAAGGTGAGTCTTTGAGTCACCTGGGAAACAGGCTAAGCACAAATGAGAGAGACCCAAGGTTCTTGGAGCAAGAGATCCAAGTCAGCACCCCGTTCTGCCACCTGAACATGATCTGCAGAATGAGATTCACTCAAATCCGCAACTCACAGCAAATGCTTACCTTCCTAATATTTCCAGCAGTTCAGCTACACCGTTGAAGTGTTCTGTTTCATAAACAAACCTGAGAAGAGAAAGAAGAAAGGAGAAGGAAAGGAAGGGAGGGAGGAATAGGCAGGGGAGCAAGAAGGAAGTTAGCACATTTCCTTCAACTATTGGAGGTTTACTTAACATTTGTAAAAACATCAGTTTTGCTCTCCTGCTTGCCCATCATCCACTCACCTTAGAAAAATATTGTTAATTTGTTTTCGGATAAATGCTCTAAGCCCGAGAAACTTGCCATAAATCCTGTGCAAGACTGTTTTTAAATAGTCCCGTTCTCGGGGGTCTTCACTGTCAAATAGCTCCAAAAGCTGTTGTAAATGAAGGTAGAATAAAAAGCTGTCAGAGACAGTTTTGGTAAATGACTTAGAAATTCTATCGTTCATTATTTATAATCCCTCTGTCCCCTTCTTCCCTGGCAAAGCAGTCGTCTTTGGGAAGCCAGCTGAGTCAAAGCTGTACAGCCAGGGAGGAGATGTACGCGACAGCAGCTGGAACAGGAACAGCCAAAGCAGTGCTCACAGCATCGATCAACCAACCATTTTCTACGCAATCTACACAGGTCAATCCTTCTACGAGGGGGTTTTATCCTCACCTTACAGATGCGCAAACTGGAGTACAGAACTTAATTAACCTGCTGGTGATGTCAGAGTGAGAAGCATTAGGACTGGTATTTGAACCCAGGAAGTGAATACCTTAAGTCCATGACATCCTGGGTTCATGTTCCAGTTAAATCCCTCAGTTAAGGCCCAGGAAGATGAAATGACCTAACCCAAAGCAGACACTGAAATTCCCAATGCCCCAGCAATGCTCTTGTTAGTCTGGGAGGTTACACAGGTATACTCAGGGTGGAAGGGCTCAAAGCAGACATGTACTACGCCTGGACGTGTGAATGGCATGCCTTAGGTTCTAGATCATTTATAATGTTAGCCACAGAATTCTAATAACATGGTCTCAAGTCTCATGCCATAAAACAAAAAACAAGTTCAGTCTCAGGCCAAGTGGCAGGGGCCACTACATATTCAACCCAATCCCTGTAAGAAATCACAGGGGCCTTGTTTTTGCTATATTGACTACCGAAGACACAGGAAGAAAGCTCAATGGCCCAGAGCCGAGAACTATGCACAAAGCCCTGTGTTCAAACACCAGTGGGGTGGGGAGGGTTGGGGGGGTATGACCTGCATGTGAGCATACCTACAATGCAAGCACTTAGGAAGCTGAGTCCAGAAGATCTTGAAATTGAGTTTAAAGAGAGCTACATGAGATCTGGTGTCAAACAATCAACAACAACAAAATTGGTTGAATCTAAATTTATATACAAATACAAATAATCTGAAAGAGTCAAAGCAATCTTGGTAGTAAGAGGACCAAAGGACTCACATTTCTCAGCTTTAAGACTCAATAAAAAGTTACAGTAATCACTCGTGTGCTCCTGGCATGTGACAGATTATATAAAAACTTTCAAATTCATGCTCAGTTGGTTCCATGGGATGCCATGACATTTCAGTATGGAAAGAAACAGTCTTCAATCTAAGATGCTGGGTCAACCAGAGCATCATATAACACATATAAAAAAGTAAGTCACACTTCTAGCTCATACTACAAATTCAAATGGACTCAAAATAGATAATCAACCTAAAGACACAAGTAAATGACAAATAGAAGAAAACTCAAGAATAAATCATAACTTCAAATCAAGTGTTTTTTTTTAAACCACTGCCAAGAAATGCGTAAACAAAAAGAGGGAAAAAACTAAAAACATATGCGCTTTAAAGACAGTAAAAAAAGATAACTTACAGAAATAAAGTATGTGCACAAAAGGCTAGCAGTACCCACAATATATAATCAACTACTAAATCTCAGTAACAGCACAATTCCAACTGGAAGATAACAGGAGGCAAAAGAGGAAAAGCTCATGGGGTCCCACCCTTCCTTGAGGAGGTACAGTTTATGACTGGTTGCTGGGGGAGGAGTGATATTTTTCTTCAGTGGTAGAGCTACTGATAAGGTGCCTGCACTCCTGTAAGCGATCCTAATTAAGCTCACTGAGCTTACCGCCCAAAAGACAATATGAACAAGTGGGGCCAGTTGAGAAGACGAAGACACTTAGAAGTGGAAAAGAGACAAAAGAGGGAAAGGGGGGGGGGAGTGATCAAAATGTATTATATATGAGCTAGGGAGTGGTGGCACATGCCTTTAATCCCAACACTTGGGAAGATAGAGGCAGGCAGATCTCTGTGAGTTTGAGGCCAGCCTGGTCTACAGAGCAAGTTCCAGGACAGCCAGAACTATTATAGAGAGAAACCCTGTCTAGAAATATATAAAATTATATATTATATGAAGTTCATTGTGTCTAAATAATGTATGCTAAAAAATTTCTGAGAAAATGAAAACAACTTGAAAACTGACGAAGGATGTTTGAGAAGATATATCCCAAAGAAGATATAGAAATGGCAAATGGATACATGGCAAAGTGCTCGATTTCATTAACCATGAAAATGCAAACCAAAGGAAGACAGCACTCATCTGATGCAGCCTCAAAAGGGGAGAGAGACAAGGAAAGTGTTGGTGAAGACACTGAAGGCTTCCATTACTGTTGGCGAGAATGTAAGATAGTGCAGGGCGAAGACTGTCTGGTAGTTCCACAGTCCATACTTCATTCCCAAGTACGTGACGGACAGTACAGAAAGCATATATCCATACAAGTGATTCAAAGTATGAAAAGTTGCACACACTTGTTCATAGAAGCAATACTGAAAACACAATGCCCATCAATAGGTGGGAGGTGGAACACTGTTCATAAAGAAAATGAAGAGTGGGGCTGGAGAGATGTCTCAGAGGTTAAGAGCATTGCCTGCTCTTTTCAAAGGTCCTGAGTTCAATTCCCAGCAACCACATGGTGGCTCACAACCATCTGATGCCCTCTTCTGACCTGCAGGCATTCATACAGACAGAATATTGTATGCATAATAAATAAATATTTTTTTTAAAAAAAGAAAATGAAGAGTTGAGAATCCTCATATTATCACGATACAGATGAGACTGCCAACCATTGTGATAAATAAAGAAATCAGACACAAAAGGACATAAAATGCATGGTTCCATTTATATGAAATACTCAGAACTGGTGTAAGAATGATTTTAGATTTTGTCTAGAGATGATATAATATTCTGCAGGGATAGTTGCACAGTCCTGTAAACATATTTAAAATTACTGAATTGGAAGGCTGGAGAGACAGGGGATCTGGGTCAATTCTAGGCTCCATGTAAAAAGCCAGGGAGCACATGCTTGCAATAGGATACGTAGAGCTCACTGGCCAGCTAACCAGTGAGCTTCAAGCCATGATAGGCACTGTCTCAAAGCAAACAAATGTGAATGGCACCCGAGGAATGACTGATCACTTGCTTCCACATGCATGAACATACATGTGGACACATACCTGAACCCTATGCATCCACCCCATACATATATTTAAACATATAGATACAGAGTACTGAATTGTAAACTTCAAAAGGGTAACTTTATGTTACATAAACTATAATTTGACAAATCTGCTATTTTGTAGAAATGACAGTGGAACTTGGAAGCACTCCTGAATGTTATTAATTCTTAATATGTTCATTACCATTGCAATAAAACAAAACCAACTCAGCATGTAAATAAAAGCTGCCTACCTTCGTCCTCACAAAAGGCTATGTGTATGTGTTATGTAAGCATGATTACATATAGTTATTCATACATAAATCCATGTGACAGAGATGTGAGGCTGAGTCTCATAGTATAGAGGGGATGATAATCATATAAACAAGGTTTTGTTTGAAGAAAGACAGTTCTGGGCAAAATTAATTAATTAAAAATAAAGCCCTTCAAATATGGCAGGAAGCAAAAACTGAAGGATAGTATTCTAAAATGGACAGCGAAACAGTGCACAAGCTTGACTTTGCAGTGCTTATCATCTATCAGTTTGTTCTCAATTGGGTATTTTGAGTAAATCTTTATTAGTATATATTAAGAGCCAACAAATGGGCAAGGAGGTGCCAGGGATATAGTGATATGCAAGTCAGACATAATCTGCTTTCACAGAGTCTAGTCTAACAGTGGATAAAAATAAACAAGCAGCATAAGTAGTTCAAGATGTTGTACAAGTGCATAATGGATTTATCTACTCTATTTGGAAGAAATACTGTAACAGAGAAGGCTTCTAGGGAGAGAGCTAGCCAACCCCCTCCCCAAACAGAGACACAAAAGAACTGGGACAAGTGTTTTTACTGATCAGCTTTCTGTCGCTACAACAAAACACTTACCACAAACTACTTGTGAAAAAGAATGTTTTTTTTTTTTTAAATCTCAATTTTGAAGGCTGAATGTCCAAAATGACATAGTATACACAGCCAGGACTGCCCTTGACCACACTGATAAGGGAGTCATCAATTACAAACGACAAGGAAGTGATTACATTACAACTCCAACCAGGACAGAGAAAAAGAGAAACTTGTATCTTATAATCCCTTCCAAGAGTGTGCCCCAAATGACCTAAGGTTCTCTCACTAGTCCGTACATTTAAAGTTTCCATATTATTCGCCCAAACTGCCACCTTGGGTGCCAACCTCCAAATGCAGAAGACCATGGGGGTGGGGTCACTTATACCACACCCAAACCAGTGCAATTTTCCCAAGGGATTGTGGGGTAAGGAAGGCAGCAGCCTAACCGACTGATGATACTCTCTGCAATAACTGTCATATGGCTGCTCAAGTAGCAAAGAACAAGTATGTATGAGCCCTTTCCTCTTGCCATGTGCCCCTTGCTGCTCGGGACACAGACTTCCAGCTAACTATGGGAGGCAACCAGTGAGTTAACAATTTACTTGCACAGGAACGCATTCTACTTAGAAAGGAAAGACAGGTGGCCTTAACAGGTCAGAAAGGAGAGGGAGGGTGTGTGTGTGCCTCAGATGTGCTCATTATCTCTTAGGTAAGAGACACTCAAAACTACTCAAGCTATCTAACCCATCTACTGCATTCCATTCCTTGGTCATGGAAATTAACCTTTTCAAGTTCTATTTTTTAATCTGGTTTCTACTTTAAGTGGTGCAACGGGGCTTAATGAGTAATATGCAACCAACATAAGAAGAGGTTTGTGGGGGTGGAATGTTAGCAAAACCTGAATCAACTGAGCTTCTGTATTGCTAATTTAAAGAGTTTAATAACTGTATAATTAAACAAAGATTATTTAACTAAATATTTCATTAGATTCTCAAAAAAAAATCTATTTTAAGGAGGACCCTGACTTAAAGCCTCTGCAGTGTCCTGTTAAATGCACCATCCTCTGCAGCAAAGAAAGACAGGCCTGGCAGCTTCCTGCTGGCCTGAACAACACGCTTCTGACAGCATTATGACATCGAAAGGGTAATGGCATGAAAGGCATTACCTTTAAAGCAGGTGGGGAGTTGGGTGAGTTCTTATTTCGAAAACCTAACATGTATACAAAACAATTTAAGAAAACACCATATCCCACATCTATAAATCATGACATCCCCAATATCACAGGCAACTTGTCGAAGAAAACCAAGAGTTTCCAAATTGATTACAAAGCAAAGACAGACATGTCGACACGCTGAGTCCAAGCTTTACAAAACAACTTCCGAGACTAACAGAGATAAACTGTGTGATGACTTAGCTAAAAGTCCTGCTTTGAACCTTAAAACGAATAAATCTACAGCGAAACAGAGAACAATGAAGGACTTCCCCCTCCCCACCTCCCCTGACCCTGCCACCACCTTACCCACCACCACCTGCCCACCTTAGCAACCCTCACTCACCCCCCACCTCACCTCCCACCTTATCCCACCCCCACCTCAGCCACCACCACTTTACTTACTCCCTACCTCCCCTTACCCACCCCCACTTCTCACCTCCCAACCCCACGCCCCCCACTTCCTTCCCCTAGCAGAGGAGCCTGGAGAACAATTCGGACTTGTCAGACTTGTGTGGGTTTTCCGAGTTGGGAAATGGACAAAAAGTAGCAAGTTTCCTCCTGCTCATTCCACCAAGGGTTTCCATCCTCCCAGCAGGGAGGAATGCTAACAGGGTGCCAGTTCCCACCAGAGAGGCTTGCTTCAGAGGTTTAAGAATGATGACTCTGGTATGAGAAGCACCTACCAGGGCACCTTCAGAGTTTGTAGGCGTCAATACCCTCTGCACTCCGTGCCTCGCAGAATATTAAACACATCCAGTCTAAGGCCAAAGAACATGAGCAAGGGTCTAGTCTCAGATATCAAATACTACTAAACAAAACACTACTGAAGTAATAGGATTAAGTGAAACCCTTCATACTTCAGTGAGGCCTTAGCCAGTGTTTTTCTCTAAGCTCCCAATTTGGGGTAAGGTAGATCAGTAGGTCTCTTCTAGGGTACACTGGGATCCTGAAGAAAGGCCTACGGGCAGAAGAAGGACCTGACAAGGCCCTGCTCAATTATCCTACTGTGAGCCACCACCTACCGAGCAACACACTGCAAACTCAACATGTACACATGCACACCACCTACAGCACATGCAGAGAGTGGGCTCTGGGAGATGAGGGTAATTAATGATGATTATCACAAAGAATCAGTAGACATTCTACCAAAATGAGCAACTCAGAAGAAACAGCAACAATGCAAGGGGTAGGAAATATTTGCAAAAAAGGAACGTTCAACATTCTCAGATACGACTATATTAGATTTCTGAAACAAACAAACAAAAAATATTACAACAGATAAATAATCTCAAAAAGAGATTTTGGAAACTTAAAATGTGATGAAAATAAAATTTTTGGCAGAAGGATGGTAACATTAAGACTGTCAAAATTAGCCCTCTGCAAGCAAGCAGAAACACTTGGAGGGAAGAAAATGCCTGGACAACAACAGGTCCAGAAGCAGGGGCAGAGACAGGAGGCAACCAACCAACCCAGAAAGACAGGAAGATAACATAAAGAAGGTCAGTATCTAAGAAAGAACTCGGTGCAATTCTCCCAAGGGAAAGGGCTATAAATGTTCCTCTCTAAACAGAGCTCATGAAGGGCCATGCACAAGAAATACAAAGATACACTACTCTGAAATTTCTGAAGTTAAAGACAAAGATCTCAAAAGCTTCCAGGTCTCTAACGAGGAAAGCATATTGTACTCTACTCATTTTCTCAGTACCATCCCTGGAAGCCAGAAGTCAGTGAAGCAATTCCTTAAACACGCAGGATAGATTACCAAACTAATGTAAGTTTATAGTTAGTCAAATGTAAGTAGAGTGTGTGTGTGTGTGTGTGTGTGTGTGTATTTCTTAGGAAATAAGACAAAGATAAGTGAACAAATACATGTCCCCAAAGATAGACATAGGAGGTCTCAGAATGATCACTGTGGATATAGTTAGGGAAGGAACTAGTACAGATCTGAATAGGATGAGCATGACTTCAAGGACGGAGGCCTCCAAAGAAGAAAAAGAGAACAGAGAGACTGGCGTACACGTGCGTGTGTGTCCCCCACAGAGGTCATGTGTGAACAGCACAAAGGAATAAAACCGAGTGAAACCTCCAACAATTGTTATCCTTAGGGTAAAGAAAGCTCTATGCTGGAAGAGGAAGTTAGTTTTATCTAAAAGGGTAGCTAGCGACCACACTTCAGTGGAAGACCATACATCCAAGAATATGTGAGCAGCATGAAATGGTCTTTATGGGTTAAAAGGTAGGGGAGGGTGCTTGAGAGATGGCTTAGTGATTAAGAGCCTATACTCTTCTAGAGGACACACGTTCAATTCTAACACCCGTATCAGGCAGCTCAGGTCCTCTACCGGCCTATGCAGGTGTCCACAAACATATTCCCATACGTGTAGACATATACATAAAAATAGTAAAATAAATCTTTAAAAAAAATATTTATTTATTATGTATACAATATTCTGTCTGTGTGTATGCCTTCAGGTCAGAAGAGGGCACCAGACCCTTATTACAGATGGTTGTGAGCCACCACGTCGTTGCTGAGAATTGAACTCAGGACCTCTGGAAGAGCAGTCAGTGCTCTTAACCTCTGAGCCATCTCTCCAGCCCCCTAAAATAAATCTTTATTTTAAAATTGTTTAAAATATTTTTTAAGATAAACACAAAATTGGGTGGGTGAGAAAGGAACCTGAGAGAAACTGTTGATATGTGTTGATATGATCAAAGCACAGACAGAATTCTCAATCAACTAAGATGTTTTAGAAAGAAACATGAGTTGAGTGTGGTGGTGCATGCGTTTAATCCCAGCATTTTGGAGGGAGAGGCTGGTGGGTCGATATGAATGAGGCCAGCCTGGTCTGAAAAAACTAGGAGATAAATATACGCAAACAGTTAGAAAATGAATACCACTATCTCTAGGGTATAAGACTATGGATTTGGAGAAGGAAGAAATAGAAGTTTGCTACTTTTCATTATAAACTATATAAAATATTTCAATTATTAAAATAGGCAATACTTTGATACTTAAAACTGACTTTCAAAGTCACTAATACTCATTATGATCATTAAGACTTAAAGCAAATTCCAGGACAGCCGAGGCTATACAGAGAAACTTTAAAAACCATTTTTAAAAAAGAAGGGAGGGAGGGAGGGAGGGAGGGAGGGAGGTTAAGTAAAAATTACAGTTGTAAAGAAGTGTTTGCCCTGCCCTTCTCCATATAAAGTAGCAGTTTTGAGAACACCAGAAATGTTTGAGAAATCCATGTGTAATGGTGCAGGCTTATTAATTTCAACACTCGGGAGGTAAGTAATCCACATACAGAAAAGTAGAGTGGGGTGAGGGTGATTTAGATGCACACAGATGCTGCTGATTCTGAAGGCCTGAATTTGATCTGGTAGAAGGAAGGAACTGACTCCTGCAGCTGTCTTCTGACCGCTGTGCACCTCACATGTGTACAAGCAAACCAAAATAATAAGTGTTTTCTATACATTACCTTAAGAAAGAAAATGTTCAAGTAGATAATGAATAAAATGGGTATTCTAATGTCTTCATCTGAAGTGACACAGTGCTATAATTCAAGCCCCATGTTTCTGGCTCTGTTGGCAATAGCTATCCTAAAATGAAAAACCGAATCCCTGAGAACTTCGCCTGGACCATGCGAGGCACACAGAAAAAACAGCCAGAAACAAGCAAACAGCCGCCTGGGGACAGGACTCTGGGAGCAGCTCAGAAGTACCTGCCTAGGTCTGGGTTCAATCCCCAGCAGGGAAGCAGGGAGTTCATGAATCTAAATGCTATATTGACGTGAGGTGACTATCAGTAGCCACCCCTAGAATATCAGCAGCCACCACTAGAAGGCATAGCATAGACAAGCCATCACAAGGTTACACGCTGTCCTCAGCGTAGAGCACCTCTGACTTCAAGGTCCAATGGGTTTCAGTCACTCAAGTATGACACTCCCCAAATCACATTCTCCTCCTAATGTTACTCATTCTGTCCAAAAGAGAAAAGCACGTCATCATCCCCTTGATTGAAGAAAATCTTGTGATTACATTTTAATACAACCGATTTGATCTTGATCAGCATTTGAACACAGAGCCTGCTTTATTGAATAAGGTACTAGGAGATACATAGGGAATGGCTACATAGCTCACCAGGTGGGGAGGGGGTGTCAGAGTTAACATGGATGGACGGGGAGTGCTCCTTTTCGGAAAAGCATTAAGAATTCCTAAAGAAAGCAATTTGAGCTCTCAGAGACAGCCCACCTGCAGATGCAGTCTGCCCGGGAAGCTGCCCTGCAGGCAGCAGCTAGAGCAGCAAGTCTTAAGCCCTTTAAAATACAGGTGAAAAGATATTGTGCTAGGGCTGGAGGGGTGGCTTAGCAAGTAAGAGTATATAATGCTCTTCCAAGGGACCAGGGTTCAAGTCCAGCACCCACAACTACAGCTCACCACCTGTAATTCCAGTTCCCAGAAGGAACCAACGGCTCTGCTCTACTCAGGCACTTGCACACACATGTCATACCCACACACAGATACATAATTAAAAATACAAATGTACATTTAAGAACTAATTTTATTATTATTGTTGTATGTTATGATGGGAAGGAGAGGTACATGCCACAGCGTATTTCTGTGAGGATCAGAGGACAATTCCGTACAGACAGGCCTGGTGACAAGCCTCACTGACCCGTTTACAGGTTCTGAGCTAATGCTGGACTGAAGGTGACGCAGGAAGGGAGTGTCTCTCTGTCAGCTGGTGACAGATAACAACACCCCTGGCAAAAATAGATTTTCTAAAGTCCTATTTGCTGTAGGTTCTGGGAGATAAATGTAAACATTGTGACATATTCAGGGAACTGGTTTAGAAAATATCTTTGTATTGGAGTGGATACAATAAGACCTTGAATAAGGCCTCACGGAACTCACTTCAGGCGAGAAGTTAAAAGTCATTCACAGCTTGCTTTGGGCCATGCCCAATTTTATCTTGAGGTTTTAAATATACAATATCAAAGGTCACTTTTGAGGCCAAACTTAATGATTTGCATAATTTGCATGCTAATTATGTCTAAATATAACTGCAAATGTAAAGTACAAATTACTAAACAGCCATCTCCAGCAGTAGCTATGTTATAGGATACTTGTGTGTCTCTTAGCAACCATGGACTGTTTCAGATTTAGAGAGTGGTTGAAGGCAATCTTAGAAACACGTTACTAAAGAGCCAGTGATTCACCCGATGAAACAATCCAAGGTTGGCAATCAGTCTGCTTCTAAAAGGGGGGGCAAGGGCAGCGGCAGTTGGAAGAAAACATTTCCCAAGACCCCTTAAGCAGATGAAAATGATCTTTATTGAGAACAAATGTCGTTCCATAGCTGAGGCAGGCTGGGAGCTTATATAAATCTGAAAGCAACTCTGCCATGCAAACGGAATACTACGCAGTAGCCATCTTTGACAAAGATGGAGATGAGCACAGTTAAAAAAATGATAAAGGTTCTGTAAATCTTTTTCATAAAATCACCATGTTGCTCAAGTAGGGCAGTCAAACATTTCCTGGATGAGTAACAAGGCCCTTGATGAAAACTTTCAAAACCCTGCAACAAAACTCAACGACACAGGTTGTTCTGTCTGGAAATCCACTCATAATCCAGACCTCCAGCTTTTCTTTATAAATCCAAGGAGCCAGGACATGTGCCTGGCTCACTGTCTGGTCCAGACGACACAGGCTAGAGGGAGTGGACTGCAGAGGGGTCAGTGCACTCTGCCATCATGCCCACACTGCCTCTCTGTAAACATCTAAGCAGGCTAACCCAACTCTTCCATTCCTGATCCTAACACACATTCAGATACAACACTGGTTAGAAAAAAAATATATCAGTTGGAAATGTTGAAATGACAAAGAATTTAGAGACATAAGAAAACACACGATATCTGAAAGAAGATAGACTAAGAAGAACCATCTAAGCCATAGGGTACCCAAGAATTTTATAGTAAAAGTCAGGTGTCAAATAATTATAACATGCTAGGCAAATGCAGGCTAATAATGGATAACTTCACACCTGAAGCCACTAAAGAAAACACAATGTAAAAGGGCTCTCAAAACAAAGTTGATCCTAAATTAAAATACTAGTAGCATATAAGCAGTGTTTACTACCTTCTTGGGACTGTCCTGAGCAGTTGTACAACATTTGCTCAGTCATCCTGACAACATTATACAACATACTTTGTCTCTTTGATATCTCCTTTCCAGATAAGGAAACGGATGGACAGAGCAGTTGTATAACTTGTCTAAGGTCATATAACGAAAACTGGCAAAGCAAACTTGGTGACGTGTGCATGTATTCCCATGACTCAGGAGGCAAAGGCAGGAAGGTGGTCACACATTTGAGGCCAGCATGGTCTACATGGCAAATTCCAGGCCAGCCAGGGTGACACAGTGAGACTCTATTCTAAAACAAATAACAAGTAAGACTGAACTCAAATCAGCCTCCACACTTGACAACCAATCCACTTTGTTTCTTGATAAAAAGCCCTTGAGACACCACAGAAAGCAAGCTCAGATTTTAAGAGGCATACCCACATGCTGAAAGGAAGAAAAAAAAACAATGAATACTCATCATAAAAGGGCAGAATCCTACAAAAATATAGTCTCAGGAAGGCTGATACACAAGTAAGCAGAGATTTATGAAAAATGCAAAGCAAAGTAAGAATGCACTTGCAGCAGAAACCGCTTTCTGACGGTTGTTATGGCATATACAATTCTTCTAAAAGCAAAACCAGCTAGGTAAGTCACAGAGTGGGAAGACAGTTACACCCACCCCACAATTACCAACAATCTGGTCTATTTCCTTCCAAAACTGTTAGTGCATAACGCTATAGTTAACAGTGTCCCCCCCACAACTCGTATTTTGGAAACTTGCTCCCCAATACCACAGAGGTAGAACCATCTGGGAGGAGCTGAGATAGCAACAGTACCCATGAGTGGAGTCACACAATGATACACATGTTGTCTGGGGAGGGCCCAGCTCTCACCCTTTACCTTCCACCCTTGCCACGTGAGAACACAGACAGATGCTTGCCAGATGTCAGCACATGGATTTTTGAACTGCCCAATCTCCAGATTCGTGAAAAGCAAATTTCTGCTCTTTAAAAAATTATCCAGTCTCAGATAAGGCAGTTTCTGTCTCAACCACGTATCTGCTCTCAATTTTACACCATGATCCAAAAATAGTAAATAGAAAATTCCAGAAATAATTCCTAAGTATTAAATAGGCATTCTGAGGGATTATCATAAGAAAGCTTCAGCGTCCCACTGCCTCCGACCCCAAACGTGAATCACTCTTTATCCACGGAGGGTCACTCAGTGGCCATCATCACTCTATCGCAGTGCTTGCATACAGGGGTCAATGCTGTCTGTGGCTTCAAGTAATTCACTGGGGAGCTTGAAGTACAACACGTACATAAACGAGAGAGGTCCTGCAGAGGCACACCAATGCACTAAGACAAAAACCAGACATGCCTTTCCCCTAAAATAACAGACAAGACTTACAAACTATGGGATTCTATAACATGCATGCACCATTTCAAAACATATCCTGTGTGCCACTGCTCACATTCTTTTTACTAACTAATGAATATTCTGCTATGTGAAAGTCTATAGTTTTTTCAACCAACTCCTGATGAAGACCTATTAAGTTTTTTTCTAACGGTGTAATCATCAACAATGGAGCATTCAGTATCTCTGTAGACACATCTGGTTGTGTCTGATGGAACTGCTGAGTCAACACTTGTCAGAATACTATTTCCTCCAGAGCTGGACCATTTTAATGACCAGATGCTGTGTAGGAGGTCCTTCTGTTTGTGTGTTGCTTTCATTGGTTAATGAATAAAGGTGTTGCTTTCATTGGTTAATGAATAAAGAAACTGCCTTGGCCTAGTTGATAGGGCAGAACTTAAGTAGGCAGGGAAGACAGAACTGAATGCTGGAAGAAAGAAAGGCGGAGTTGGGGAGAGACACCATGGAGACACCAGAGACAGACATGCCGAATCTTTCCTGGTAAGCCACTGCCATGTGGCGATACACAGATTAATAGAAATGGATTAAACTGAGATGTAAGAGTTAGCCAATAAGAAGTTAGAGCTAATGGGCCAAGCAGTGTTTTAATTAATACAGTTTATGTGTGGTTATTTCAGGGCTAAGCTAAACAAACGGGTCTCTCCTGTAACAAGATGCCATGTGTATCTGTCTGTCAACTCAGTGGCACTTATCTTCTGATGGATTTTGGCTTACTCAGAAGACTCCCCTCCATCTTCTGCTGTATTTCCTTCTCCTGTCCCAACACCATGGTTTAAATTAATACACCTTAATAGATTATCTTTTTTTTCTTGCAGTCCTAAGAACTATTTATTATCTAAAGCATCCTATTGGTGGACATTGGTATACCATGAACCATGAAGTTTTTAACTGAAAAAAAAAAATAGAATTTTAATTAGGACTATGCTAGCCAGACAAGGCAGTGCACACCTCTAATCCCAGCACTTAGGAGGCAAACTTAGGTGGATCTCTGAGTTTGAGGCCAGCTTCAGCTACAAAATGAATTCCAGAATGATGGCAAATTTATTACCACCTAGGAATATATTGCATTCCAACATTCATTCAAGCCTGCTTTTTATAATTGTACTGTAAGTTTCACACAGATTTAAAATTTTGTTTCAAATTGGGATACAGCTTAGTAGTGACACATATGCTTAGCCAATGTGAGGTCTTGTGTTAAATTCACAGCACTAAAAGAATATTCAAAAGGTTTGAATATTCGAAAGGTTCATTCTAATATTAAGTTAATATCAGAATCAAACATACATTGTGATATGAAAAGGGTCTGAAAGGATATTTCATAACAATGTGATTTCCCAGATGGAACCAGCAAGTGACCTGTACAAGTCATTCCATAGCAAGCCTGCTTGTGACATAACACAAGAAGACACTAAGTCTCAGAGGTATCAACAATGTGTTTACATTGAAGGTAAGAACTCACTGTATCCAGACTCCCAAATGAACAAAGCAGATCAAGCAACGCATTTGGGTTGTGTCTCTATTTTGCCTTCTACCGTCCTGCTCTTCCTGCAATCTACATGGTGAATGAGTAGACTAGAGCTTAGGAATCAAATATCAACACTTGCTGGCAGTCACACCACAAGTACAAAGAAGAGCCCATTCTCAGCTCTTATGGCATGGTACACTTATGGCCCACTACAGCACAGTAAAGTAGTTCCATCCTTATTTTGTCTTTTGTATTCACTTAAGGGAAGAGAGCTAGGGAAAGAAAAAGATTTACATTTAATTGCAACAGTAAACACGTTTAAATCTTGTGGCTGGAATAAATTTTAACTTAGTAAGTTTCCTGTTGAAACCACCAAAACATTTTGAGATCATAAAGCATCTACAGAAAATAAAAGGTTTACAGATTCAACGCAATGCCCATCAAAATCCCAGGAAAATTATTCAAAGACCTCAAAAGAATGGTACTCAACTTCATTTGGAAAAGCAAAAAACCCAAGATAGCTAAAACATTCCTGTACAATAAAAGAACTTCTGGAGGCATCACAATCCCTGACTTCAAACTCTACTACAGAGCTACAGTACTGAAAACATTCTGGTATTGGCATAAGAATAGACAGGAGGACCAATGGAACCAAACAGAAGACCTGAATATCAATCCACACATCTTCAAACACTTGATCTTTGATAAACAAGCAAAAAATATCAAATGGAAAAAAAGAAAGCTCATTTAACAAGTGGTGCTGGCATAACTGGATATCAACATGTAGAAAAATGAAAATAGACCCATATCTATCACCATGACCAAAACTCAAGTCCAAATGGACCAAAGACCTCAACACAAAGCCAGCCACACTGAACCTTATAGAAGAGAAAGTGGGAAGTACACTTGAACACATTGGCACAGGGAACCACTTCCTAAATAGAACCCCAGCAGCACAGACACTGAGAGAAACGTTTAATAAATGGGACCTCCTGAAACTGAAAAGCATCTGTAAAGCAAAGGACATGGTCAACAAGACAAAACAGCCTACAGAATGGGAAAAGATCTTCACTAACCCCACATCAAACAGCGGTCTAATCTCCAAAATATACAAAGAACTCAAGAAATTGGACACCAAAATATCACATAATCCAATAAAAAAAAATGGAGTACAGACCTAAACAGAGAACTCTCAACAGAGGGATCTAAAATGGCTGAAAGACACTTAAGGAAATGTTCAACATCCTTAGTCATCAGAGAAATGCAAATCAAAACAACTCTGAGATTCCATCTTACACCTGTAAGAATGACCAAGATCAAAAACACTGATGACAACTTATGCTGGAGGGGTTGTGGGGAAAAGGGAACACGTCTGCATTACTGGTGGGAGTGCAAGCTGGTACAGCCCTTTGGATGTCAGTGTGGCGATTTCTCAGAAAATTAGGAAACAACCTTCCTCAAGACCCAGCAATACCACTTTTGGGTATATACCCAAAGGATGCTCAATAGTGCAACAAGGACATGTGCTCAATTATGTTTATAGCAGCTTTGTTTGTCATAGCCAGAACCTGGAAACAACCTAAATGTCCCTTGACCGAAGAATGGATAAGGAAAATGTGGTACATTTACACAAAAAAGTACTACACAGCAGAAAAAAAAATAACGATAGCTTGAATTTTGCAGGAAAATGGATGGAGCTAGAAAACATTATTTTGAGTGAGGTAACCCAAACATAGAAAGACAATTATCACATGTACTCACTCATAGGTGGGTTTTAAACATAAAGCCAAGAAAGCCAGCCTACAAACCACAATCACAGAGAACTTAGACAACAATGCAGACACTAAGAGAGACTTACATAGATCTAATCTACATGGGAAGTAGAAAGTATAAAAAGACAAGATCTCCTGAGTAAATTGGGAGCATGGGGACCTTGGGGGAAGGCTGAAGGGGGAAGGGGAGAGGCAGGGAAGGGAGCAGAGAAAAATGTAGAGCTCAATAAATGTCAAAAAAAAATGTATTAAAAAACTTCAACTATTTTCCTTTACTTTCGGTGATAATTCTTTAAATTTTGGTACACTGATGTTACCTGGGACCTCACAAAAAAAAAAAAAAAAGAAAAGAAAAGGTTTGCTCAAAGAAAATATACAAGGAAAATATTATTTTGTTTTGTGAAAAAGAAGATGAGGATATTTTAATGTCTTAAGATACAAGCCACAGAAAGGCTAGGTGTAGTCTGGGTATTGGATAAAAAAGCAGGGAGAAAGGAGGGTGGAGAAAAGCCCTGAATTTGAATCAGAAGTGGGAAGCATGGCCAAATGAGGGTCAGGCAAGGCACAGCAAAGCAAGAGGGGAAGGGCTGGGATGGGGCGACAGCAATTATTAGAGGGAGCTCCTCAGCCCCAAAGGCTGGTAAGTATTATGTAGCCTAGCAGGCCCCAAGGTAGGAACAAACCATACAGAAGGACAGCTCAGAAACAGGTCTAGAGGGGAAAGCATCAGGAAGCCAGCTGTGCGGTCGGCAGACTGGAGAAAAAGCAAGGAGGCGCCATGGAGCCAACAGAGGAGAAAGACAAACTGCTAGTTGGAACCTTGCCGGTAGGCCACAGACTTCATGATTAAATATAAAATAATGCAAATGGGTTAATTCTAGATGTAAGAGCTTGCTAGCTTGCTATCAATATGCTTAAGTGATTGGCCAAGCAGTGATTTAATTAATACAGTTTCTGTGTGGTTACTTCGAGTCTGAGCAGCTGGGAACAAACAAGCGGCCTCCTACACTGGTGGGAGACAGGTATTTTCTTCCCTGTCAAAAGAGAGGCAGTCCATACACCACACTTCTCCAGTGTCATCCACTGGAGAACACAACAGGAGCAAGGAGGTGTTTCCCAAAAATTCAGTCTCAGCAAAGCGCCCCAAACCCCAGGCAGAAAGGAAGATATGGTCAACAGTTTCAAGATGTGAAATAAGGAATCAGAAAAGTAGGTTCCCTAAGGTGCCCCAGATGAGACAGGCTGGAATTAATCCCTACAGGAAAATTTTAAAGAGTTAAATTGAGCTATTTCCCAGTTATAGTCATTAAATAGTTATAAATATTGTAATATTTCTATTACCTGTGCTCTGCACCCCAGCTCACCTACTCACTTTCAATAGATAAAGATATAGTCTAAAGTGTTTTGTTTTTAAAAACCTTTTCTAGACAGTAAGTTTTAAAGCAACATAAAGATTCATACACTGGGCCTGCAAGATGACTTAGCAGTAAAGGTACTGATTGCCCAGACTGATGAACTGAGTTTTTAATTTATAGAACCCACAAGACTAAGGGAGAAATGACTCCAGAGGGGTTGTCCTTTGACCCCTCTACTAGAGCTGTGACATACACATACCCGTATGAAGCCACACGTCCACAAAATAAATAATGCTTTTGTTTCTTTGGGTTTTGTTTTTTGTTTTTGTTTGTTTTTCAAGACAGGGTTTCTCTAAGCAGCTCTGGCTGTCCTGAACTCACCCTGTAGACCAGGCTGGCCTTGAACTCAGAGAGATCCACCAGTCTCTGCCTCCCAAATAGTGGGATTAAAGGAATGCACCACAACCACCGCCATAAATATAAATTTTAGAAATTGTACAAACCAGTCATACAAATAAAATTCTTCTATAATTAAACTTTTAAGAAAGCAACTTAGAAAGACTTAGGAATGGGTATTCCTGGTGTTTAGTATGGAGGTAAATTCCATCACAAATAATTTTTAAAAGGCATTGTTATTTTTAATGGGCAAGAGCAGAAACTACCTCATATAATTAAGAGGCAAAATAACAACCACCAGCAAGATTGTTGTTGTTTTTAACAGTATCTGAGAAAATGAAGTAAAGTGTTGGTAAATAAATTATATGCATACAACTACAAAAAAAAAATGCTTACCTGTAATACAAATTTCTGATCTATGTATTTTTTGGCAATGCTGGGTTGAAATTCTTGGCTTTCCAAAAATCGTATGAAAAATTCATATACAAGCTGTAACAAAAATATCATAGTTAACTTCAAATTAGAATTCATTAAGAACATTAAAATCTACAAGAAGCACATTACACTGAAGCTAACAGGGCTAAGGGAATTAAGTTTAACTATCAATCCACGAGTCGTGCTGGCCTGGCCTGTGATACAGTCAGTATTGTATAGGGTTTTGCTTTATATGTTTTTTTGTTTTGGTTTGGTTTGGGTTTTGGCTTTTTAAGACAGGGTTTCTCTGTGTATCCTTGGTTGTCCTGGAACACACTGAGTAGACCAGGCTGGCCTTTAACTCACAGAGATCTTTCTGCCTGCTTCTCCCTCCCGAGTGCTGGGATTAAAAAAGTGCTGGGATTAAAGGCATGTGCCGCCTCGCCTAGTTTAATGTTATAATTTTTAACTTTTAAAATTAAAAGCAAAAAATACAGCCAAAGCAAATAAAAATCCATATTCTCACCTTTTACAGAGAATCCCACTGTTCACAGTTTGTCATCTCTCGCCCCAACCCCAACCTGCAGGTAGGTAGGAAGGTAGTTCAGTCCTTCCACTGTGTGGTCCCAGGACAGAACGCAAGTCAACTTGATGGCAAGAACAACTTGACCTGCTGAGCTATTTTGTCAGTCCACTGCTAGCTTATGTACACTCCCTCTCTAAAACATGTATCTGTACTATATATAAATCTTTGCATATTTTGATGAAGCTACCTTTATCATTAAATGGTACATTATGAATAATCTGTGCCAGTATTCAAACCATCATTTTCAGTAAGTAAGTCATTTCTAATAATTTGAATTCCACTGTTCATAATTAAGCAATCACCTATGCTCAGGTATTTAAGTAGTTTCTATAGGGTTTCTCTAGCAAAGCACTCCACAATTTGAACTATACAGAACATACACTTCTTCAATTACTTCATGAGTTAATAGTTTTAAAAGTGGACTTGTCAGATCAAAAGACATCCAAACATTCCAGATTGTTCATAATCACTGACAGATTTTCCTTAAGAAAGTATATATCATCTTACACTCTTCTAAGCAATGTCTGTGTCACTCAGTATCTTCATTTGGAAACAACATAGTCACATGTGCAGGGGCAACCTCAAATAACTGTTCTGATAAACGGTGCAGGATCAATATTTATTTTTTTGTTTGTATAATAAACTATGTTAAAGGCCACACCAGACTAGACAGCAGCATTACTGACCCAAAACTCTTAAGAGAGGAACCCTGGGCTAGAAGCCCAGCTATACCCCTTACTACTGTATAACCTAGACGTGTGTTCATTCTTTTAAATTCTGTTTCTTTCATTTTTCAATGGAGATGATAGTAAGATTAAATGTAATGCTACATGCAAAACCTCTGTACATGACAAACATAATCTCCATAATTTGCCAAAAACAACATTTGTGGTTTTTCCTTTCACACTTAAATTGACAGACACACCCAAAAGCTTTATGAGATAAATATGTGTGTATGTGTGAACATTTAATTTAGATGTGTTTCACGTGTGTATAAGGAAACACTGAGAAATTGTTAAATATGTTTCATTTCCTTCTGCAATAAAACTCATTACATGTTAACATAAGAATATATATATATATATAATTTTAAAATTGTATTATAAAGAAAAGAACTTAATTAGGTGTTCTGACACACGCCTGAATTCCCAGAACTGTGAGAATGGGGCGGGAGGGCTGTAAGTTTAAGGCCAAGCTGTCTACTTAGGAAAACACTGACCTGAGAAAATAAGATAAATAAGGCATTGCATTGGTTATGTTTTCAGTAAAACTCTTGAACATCCGGTAATTAGAAGACTGATTTACATATTCTTGACTATTCAATCTGTGATTTATTGAAATATACTTTTAAAAAACTTAAGGTCGGGAAAAGAGTATTTTAGCGTCTTCTCTCAGAATCAGAGATATTCTTCTTTAATGAAAACATCAAAACTCAACAACTGTCTGTCATTTCTGAAACTTGAGTTGTAGTTTAGCTTACAAGTTAAGAGTACATATCCTTCAAGCAAGAACTGACGCATATCAGGCTGTGTGGGCGTATGGGCCACCTATATCTCCAGTCTCAGAAGGCAAAGATGAGGGCATCATCAGCAACTTGGCTAGTGTACCACTGAGCTCTAGGTGCGATGCCTCAAAGGATAAGGTTAAAGAACAATGGAGAACAATTAATTCCTGATATTATCCTCCAAAAGCCATGTGCACTACACACACACACACACACACACACACACACCATAAAAGGTAAAAAGTAGGAAAGTGGGTTGCAATGCAGAGTCTGAAATGATACCAATAAACTATCCAACAGTCTGGATGGACCCTGATCATGTGTGTTCCTAACACAGGTCATTTTCCAGGGAGGAATTATTGGCTCTCTGGCTCATGTAGACTTTTCAAATATTGATTAATCCTACTTCACAGTATCTTTGTTTTTTTTTAAGATCACATTTTTATTCCCTCCCAAGAACAGTCTTTATAAATTTTGGCATGCTGAAAAGCTCACTATGGGGGGGCTGGAGACATGGCTCAGAGGTTAAGAGCACAGGCTGCTCTTCCAGAGGTCCTGAATTCAATTCCCAGCAACCACATGGTGGCTCACAACCATCTGTAATGAGATCTGGAGCCCTCCATGCCAGAACACTGTATGTTTAACAAATAAATCTTTTTTAAAAAAAAAGAAAGAAAAGAAAAGAAAATCTCACTATGTCACGTAGATATACTATAAGACAGATGCTATATAATGGATGCTGGCTTTCCAAAGTTCAAACGCTAAGTTATGTTTCTAGTATTCAGATTCTATCAGCAGCAAGAATTATTATCAATTGGGCTTCCTTGTTTTAGGGAAATATCTGCCAAATGCCTAACCTTAATAACCAGCTTGTTGTTCTGTAAAGCACAAATGATGCTTCATGGAAAAGCAGCTAGTACAGCCTGCTATTCACGTGGTCGCACAGCATCCTTCCACAGGCTCACCACTGTACCGCAGCATGCAGTAATATCATCTATGCATACTTCTCATCACCATGCAGAAAATTTGTAAATGGATGCTCAAGGGCCACAATATAAAAGAATGAGTCACTTTTGATGTTCTTCAAACACTCTTAAGTAAAATGGCCTTCTTTAAGTTTCAAGAGCAGACAGGAAATAAAACAGTACTTGACCAGTTTGACACTTGGCTTCATTTATGCTAAGTCAGCAGCATTTTAAACATCACCGTTGGCCCACCACGGTGGCATACACCTTTAATCCTGGTACTCAAGAGAAAAGCAGACAGTTCTGTGAATTCTGGGTCAGCCTGGTCTACATAGTGAATTCTAGGATAGACAGAGCTACATAGTGCAACCCTAACCACCTCTGTTTTTATAATGAATAGTTCAAGCAGTGCAGTAACCAATAAACGCAGGGAAAGAACAATACCATAGAACTGTGGTCAAAGAATGAACAGTGACCTGTGAATGGCTTAGTGAGGAAAGGTGCTTGGTGCCAAAACTAATGAGCTGAGTTCAAGTCTCAGAACCCAGATGGTAAAAAGAGAGAGAAGCAGCTCCCACAAGGTGTCCTCTGACACCCCCCAACCTCTGACACCCCCCCAAACACATACTCATGTGTGTGTTTCCATGCGCTTACACACAAATAATAAATGTAACTAAAAGCTTTTATTAAAAAGTGATGTGAGTGTTGTTCGGGGGGGGGGGGGGGGAGTCTTCTCCAGTGATGTGGTGGTGTTGTAGTCACAATATGGTTTGAATTTTTACTCCTCACACTACTGTTCTTTTCAAAACACTCATTTTTCAACTCTTGATTTTACATAGAGAATTCCAGACTCACTCAAACCACCCTTGCCCTGAATCCTTCTCCCAGGCCGCTCTTGGCCATCAGCCTTTCCACCAGGGTCAAGTGACTTGGTGGAAACATTTCAGACACATTTAGAAATAAGTAAAAACTGAACCTCACAATCAAAACTCTCTCTAGAGTTTCTAAAAGGAAAAACTAGGGGTACGAGGATAAATTATTATTCGAGGTCTCGTAAGAAAGGTCCATGAGCAAAAAGTTAACATTCTTGGCATCAAGTCTCACAAGAAGGCACTGAAAACCATCCTTAATTATAAACAGGTCCTACAAAATTGTATTCTACTGGGAAGGCAGATCTAATCTCAGAAAACACACACAAACAATGACCATGGCAACTATGTCATACTAGCTTAAAATACACCAATAGAAATACTAGAAAAAAATTAAATAACATGCATACAAGTAAACCTCTGACATATTTGATCAAATACCACGTGAACTTGATATTCTGGTGTCTATTTTGGTAATTCTGTGCCTGTCCACAAATTTAAAACAGTTCTGTAGAACAGTCAGTCAGTTAGCTGGACTGTAAGAATAGCCAACTACAAACTAACCAATCATGTCATTTTCTTACTATTATCCTCCAACAGTCACACTTTGCTCTCTTCTAAAATGTGGTCCAGAAGAGGAAGCATGTGGTGAATTATGGAATTCACAAAAGTGAAAAGATTTAACACCATACTATGCTTTGGTCAGAAAAGAATCAGATGTTATAATAATTTAAAGGTTAACTATTGGACAGGTATAGTGGTACACAACTCCAGTACTCAGGACACAGAGGCAGGAGGATGGCCAGTCAGAGGCAGTCTGGGCTACACAGTGAGCAAGGCCAGTCAAAACTTCCTAGGAAGACCACATTAAAAACAAAACAAAACAAAAACAAAATCAAAGGCAGAGGATGTTGACCAAGCAGAACTACCCAGCATGTAACAAAACTCGGGGCTCATCCCTAGCACTTCAAGGATAACAAGTCAGACAAAACATGGAATTTACTGAGATATGATCATGACATCAATAATCTATTTGAAGAGAAAGAGATTTGTTGTTTTAATTTTAAATAAATAAATTTTATTTATTGTGGGGTGCATGTGTGTGTGCGCACACACGCACGGCGCACATGTGCTCTGTATATGGAAGTCAAGAGTCATTTCTCTCCTTCCATTGTTAAGTTCCAGGACCAAACTTTCTCATTCAGCCATCTTTCCAGGCTGAAAAGATTCCCTGAATGATCTCGTCAGTTACAGCCACCCACTTGAGAAATGGAAAGTTAGCTAATTTGTGCAGTAAGGCTAACCAAAGGAAACCTACGACTCTTGATACAAGCCTGGAGCCTGCACTAGGATGTCACGAAGTGGCAGAGAATGAGGCCAAGCAGGCACTCTGACCTCACCTGTATCTTTTGACAAGCTCATATAGCCTTGTGTAGCCCTGAACATTTTATATAGCTGAGGATGATCTTGAGCCTGACTGCCCAGCCTCTCTCTCCCATGAGCTGGAATCGGAGGCATGTGCCACCATATCTGCTGCTTCTTTCACTGGATCCAACCTTAATCAGACATGCTTCCCTCAGAGCGAAGAAAGAACCGGTAGGATTATAGGCTTGAACAATATGTCAGCACACATAAAGCTAGTCCATTTTGTAAACATTTCTGACTTTGTATCTAAAAGGGCAAAAGTCTCATTGTCAGTCCTCAGCATTGCTACAGCTTCATATGAACCAGTAAGTCAGTGAAGCTAGGATGTGGTATACACATCAAAGCAGTAGTTTAAGAAATCAATTTGGCCTTCTATTTTATATCATTAAGTACACTTTTATTTGCAAGCTCTTTATAATGAAGTTTTAATATTTTTTTTAAGTTCAGGAAGATAAACTGAAATAAGTCCATGTTGGATTTTAGGGGAAACTGATGTCTAAGAGAGTGATGAAAATGCTTTGCAAAGGGCAAGGGAATCCTAGTCCTTCGCTGGTCTGCAGGCCACAAGATGTAGTACATTCTTAGAGAGACTAGCTTTTTAATTATTTTTCTCTCAGACTAAAAGTCAAATCCAATTGGCATCAAGCATCAAGAATTGCTGGAAGCAAAGACCTGTATTTTGAGATCTGCACTTTGTTTACAGTCATCTTAAGCTTACAAGTTAAGAAAAATATTTACCTCTATCCCCTCTGCAGGGTCTAGGAAACCAACCTGGCATCTTATCTCCTAGCAGAGACCTGCAGGCACCAGGCTCTGGAATCTATTAGCATTTTCCTTTGTTAGTCAACAATCACAGACCCTCAGTATTTTCTTATCAGCTAGGGATGTCTTCGGACCTGAATTCCAACAGACCTGAGTTTCCTGACACCCTTTATTCCCCCCTGACACCCTTCCTTTCCCCGCTTTGCCCATTTGCTATATAACAGCTTCTGAGGAAATAATAAATGGGACGGCTTGATCAGAAATCCTGTCTTGCCGTCATTTCTCGTGTCTCTTGTCCTTTCATTCCTCTCCCCTAGGTTTATCAGGGACCACCGTTGGTATCCCGCTGGCCAGGATAGATGGCGCCCAACAAGCATCAAAAATAAGATGTGACAACCAGTTGCGGTGGCACTCGCTTTAATGAAAGCACTGAGGAGGCAGAGGCAGGAGGCTCTCGAGGGCAGCCTGGTCTACAGAGTAAGTTCCAGGAGAGCCATGACTACAGAGAAACCCTGTCTCGGAAAAGAGAATAAGACATGACATTTCCTTCAGTGGTGTAGCCACTGATAAGTTGCCCTTGTCCCACTAAAAAACCCCTGACCTATGCTCATGTAAGCAACCCTAATTCAACGCAGCATGTTTATTAAAAAAAAAAAAAAATCAATCCACAGTGGCACATGCACATCCCAGCACCCAAGAGGCAGAGACTAGCAGATCTGTGGGCTACAAGACTGTGTTTCAAAAACAAAAACAAAAACAAAAAAGGAAGGAAAGATGGAAGGGAGAAAGGGAAGGAGGGAGGGAGGGAGGGAGGGAGGGAGGGAGGGAGGGAGACCACAGACCTGTTAAAAAGAAAAGTTTCAGTGACAGGAGGAGGGAATAAGAGGATGAGGAAGTTCATTATGTTCATGCAAGAAGTCATTAAAGAATTCTTTTAAAAAAAGAATAAAACATGATAAAAATTCTACCATTCAAAGGGCTCTGTTCTGTTCTTTTTCCAATTTTGTAGATATACGTATGCAAAGCACATTAGGCTTACAGATCTTAGAGCACAGATAATCCACCAGGCAGCTAAAGAAACATCTAGCCTAAGAAATCAAATAGTGTTTAAACTAACGTAATTTGCCCAACCTTGGCACCTCTAACAGGACCACACAGTATTACAAGCCTGGGGACATGCTGCAAAAAAAACACAGCCCTGGAAAGAGCCCTGTAACCAGGAAAAACAGCCCACAGTGTACCGTAGCAACCTATTGGTACCAAAGGGGACAGGCCAAGTGGCAAATCTACGTCAGTCTCTAGAGTGGGGAGAGCATAGACTGTTAGATCTCTCTGGGCCTTTTCAACTCACCCCTCGAAATGTCAGTGAGTAAACAGGCACAAAGACACAGTGGCTTCTCCCAGGGGCGAAGATGGACAAGGCTACATCCTTTGCCTTCCACCCTCCCTTCCTTCCTGTTATTATCAAACTCTGTGGAAAGATGGCTTTAGGGGGTCAACAGAGTCAAACTTCTGTTTTCTTCTTTTGAGGAATATTGTGCTCAAGAAAGGGCAAAAGGAAACAAGGAGCTGAAAAGTGTCAGCTAAAATATAAGTACACAAAGTAGGAGACTGCCACTAGCCTACAAAAGGCTCCGGTGGTCCTGACCAGCCCTGGAACAGACAATGATCCCTGCCACTCGCCTACAAAAGGCTCCGGTGGTCCTGACCAGCCCTGGAACAGACAATGATCCCTGCCACTCGCCTACAAAAGGCTCTGGTGGTCCTGACCAGCCCTGGAACAGACAATGATCCCTGCCACTAGCCTACAAAAGGCTCTGGTGGTCCTGACCAGCCCTGGAACAGACAATGATCCCTGCCACTCGCCTACAAAAGGCTCTGGTGGTCCTGACCAGCCCTGGAACAGACAATGATCCCTGCCACTAGCCTACAAAAGGCTCTGGTGGTCCAAAACAGACCTTCACCACAGCTTCTGTTGTCTCTGACACTACTAGAAAGGAAAGGAAACCCACTCACTGTTATCGCAAAGACAAGGCATACAAGTATCTCCGCATCTACTGCTAAAAATGAGGTTAAGTATCCCATGACCTAGTCATACCCAGCTAATACTAATTATGAAAACAGTTTTGTTCTTAACTGAAATCCCAGTGGGCGGGGTCACAGAAAGGCTCTGAAAAGGACCTGCGGCTGGACCTGCAACGTCGTCGTCGTGCAAAAGTACTTACTGCACTGAAGCCCACTGTTCCCTTCTTCTAGCATGCTAATTATCAAGCACAAGCAACACAAAAGCCCCAGCACTCAGGAGGCAGAGGCAGGCAGAATTCTGAGTTTGAGGCCAGCCTGATCTACAGAGCTAGTTCCAGAACAGTCAGGGATTCACAGGGAAACCCTGTCTCGAAATACTAAAAAAGAAAGAAACACAAATAGCATTTTTCAGTTTGCCACTATGTCTTCTAATTTGGTCTCTTCCTTCAAGGAATCCCCATGCTAATAGGGGAAGTTAATGGAATTTTCTTTCATAACGTAAATGAAAAGCCAAAGTACCTGTAAGTGGGGCCACGATGCCTCGAGGGTAGGTTCATCTTCTTCTGGGTCGAATTCATTGCTGTCACTAGGAGGGAGAGTTCTGAATATATTGCAAGATACCTAAAAATAAACAAGCAGCAATCAGCTCCAAGTACCTTTGGCAGGTGCTCTGGGGACACAGTGCACATGGAAATGCCACAGAACTGAAAATAGGAACCTCTTTCTATGGGCTCCAGGCTGGAACCACCTCGAGGCAAAGCTGGAAGGCCCCAAGGTGACACCCTGCATTCTCACTGCCGTCCTGACCCTTACAAGTGGACAAGTCCCACCAGCGCTGATGATGGTTTACTTACCAGTCAAGTGTGTCTCTAACTAGTCCACTACACTAACACACAAATAAGTACTAATGGCCGGTGAGCACTTTCTCTTCCTCACTCACAATTCACAATTTTTACGTTTATTGTTACCTCATAATTAAATTTCTGGCATTTGCACAGACCCCCGTCCCCAAAAAAGGAATCAGGAAAGAAATTTAAGAACCTTCCTAATAGCCTTTTAATTAAATCACACCTAATCTTGCCTCAAAAGGTTTACAAATTACTATGGAAGTCCAGGATACACTGTATCTGTGTCTAAATCTGATGAACATAGCATTTCTTTGCCACAGGCAACATCCAAATTAAATACTTACTGTAAGTAGAAAAGTGTTGAACTGAGGATGAAGACAACTCAATATCTCTCCTACTACATAGGATTGTTATTATTATTATTATTATTATTATTATTATTACTACTACTACTACTACTACTACTACTACTACTACTACAGGATTCCCATCACAAAATGCTTATTTCTGAAATGCTTTATTAATGCTATTCTGATGGTCCCTTTTTCATTTCCATGCTGTCTCTCCTCCTCCATACTCACCTAACACTGTAATCAAACACATTCTCTGACCTGAAGACTAAAACAAGGAACAATGGAGACATGTGGAGAATGGGAGAAAGGAAAGGTGACAGCACTCCAGAAGCCTTGCAGGACTTTCTACACAGGGGGCAAATGCTGACCTGTAAGGAGCTGCTTTTGTTTCTGTTGTTTTGTTTCCCCAGATAACCCTAGCTAGCCTTAAACTCAAGAGATTTACCAGCCTGCCTCTGCCTCCAGAGCACTTAAATTACCCTGGATTAAAGTGCTACACCTGATTGATGTGCTGATTTGAACACAGAGGAAGAAAGGCTTTTAGAAGACCCATAAGTGTATTTATTCATTCAAACACCTATTAGTAACTATAATACACACACACACACACACACACACA
The DNA here is from genome assembly GCF_018167655.1 of Microtus oregoni. Lineage (NCBI taxonomy): Eukaryota > Metazoa > Chordata > Mammalia > Rodentia > Cricetidae > Microtus > Microtus oregoni. The sequence goes on along the minus strand of NW_024543068.1, from coordinate 21,653,405 downwards.
CACACACACACACTGTCCTAAGCACTGGGGAAATAATAATGAACAAAGAATAGAAAAAGTTAAAAGTCCACGCACTCCTTCAGGAAAATTTTATTTCAGTTAAAGTTATAAGTAATATCCCCACTGCCCAGTTATGAACACTCAGCTCAGGTGGGTAAGCTATGAAAAAGTGACTGAATTTTATTGGAAGTGCAAGCAGGAAGTCATTAATGGATCGTATACAGAGAAGTCACATGACTTGGTTTTTAAAAAAAATCAGTCTCATAGCTTCAGAGAGTTTAAGTAGTATAAAAATGACAGAGATAGCTCAAACTAGAGGGTGCCAGAAAAAAAGAGGCTATGTGTGTGGACTGACAGAAATGATAGCTCACTAGTTAAGAGAACTACTGCTCTGCCAGAGGATCCAGGTTCGATTCCCGGCACTCAAGTGCTGGTTCACACTCATCACTAGCTCCAGTTCCAGGGGATCTGACATCCTCTTCTGAACTTCACAGGCACCAGACATGTACACAAAAATACATACAGGCAACACCCCCATACATAAAATGAAATAAATCTTTAAACAAAGGATGAGTTTCCAGAAAATGAAGAGTGGGCAAAACAAGAAGTGTTTTTGTTTTGTTTGCTTGTTCTGGTAGAAATACTTGGGGGTGTTAAAGGCATTAAGATAGACAAACCTAGACTTGTGAAGCAGACAGTTCGGGACTGGAGACACGTGAGAACTTGTGTATATGGATACTTAATGCCATGGCATTACTGGATCACTTTGGGAAGGGCTGTGCACCCCAACATTTAAAAACAAAGTAGACCAAAAAGTGCACAATGAAAGCAGGGGTGAACGAGAGGTTGTGGGGAGGTCTCTGAGCTAAAAGAGGAAACTAAAGAGTAAGAAGCAGGCAAAAGCAGTGAATACCATTCAGAGGGTGGAAAAGATGCGCCCAAAGCAGACATGGCAGCCAAGAAGCATAGCTAAGAAGCAGTTCCAATAACCCCTGGGAGAGAAGAACTCGGCTCCTAGTGGCAGTCAGTGCCCAGCAGAGGAGCAATGGAAGCTAGGATGTCAAGGTCTCCCCAGGGCTCTAGAAGGTAGACTTGTCGACAATATTTTGTACACAAATGACAGGGGGAAATATCAGAGTACATATTTTTGTTATATAAAACTTTCTCTTCTAGCAATTATGAAATCGTGTACTTAAGAAGAAACTAATGGCTTTTCAAACACCTAGCCACCAAGATGTCTCTTCAGTCGGCCAGCCATATTCCAATTCACAAAATCCTTTACCCAATTTGAAATCACATTTTTATCTGAGTAAGTCATTCATACTTAAAATGACTTTGGGGAGATGTTTGATAACTTTACCATTCATCAGTTGGCTCTCATCAGTGTTGGCTGTCTTCATGGCTATTCTACAGAATACTTGAGTAGACCCTAGAACTTGTGTGTGGCCTGGGACATGCCAGCTCTCTTAAGCACCGACCACCTGCTGCAGCAGCCATCTGTTTTCTGATCTGTCTCAGCCCAGCCATAAGAACTAAAAACCTTGCAATACACTTGTGTTCCTAATACCTCCAAGGTATTCAATAAGCATTTGTACAAAAAAAAAAAGTTTAGATGCATTTATAAAGCTACAGATTACAGTTTTACTTTAACCATATTTCAATTTAAGTTTTCCAGGTGCAGGTTCTTCAGAAGAACACGTATGACAGAGCGGTGTTCAAAGCCTCTGGTTTGGTCAGTTTCATCTACCACTACATCAAGAGAACAGCAAAGTGAAGCCGTTTCTTCAGTGTTTCACTAGTTTACTGCTACATTTTCTCCACAGCCTGAGTAAAGAGCTCTCCAGCAAAGAGAAAGAGGGGCAGTGAATGGCCAAGGCTTTGGTCCAGCCTGGAACACAGTATATATAAACAAGATGGCATGGCCTCTAAGAAACTAATCTAAGACTAGGCTGAAAGGGCTACATAAAGCTTTCATTTGCAACATTCTCTAAAGTATAAAATTGGGGATTAACTTTCTGTTCAGTTAATTAGAAACATCCATCAATTCCAGGAATAGTGTGAAACTTAAATACTGTGGCTATAGGGAAACACTAAAATAGAAAGGAAAAGGTTGCTGATAAGAATTTAGTTGCGTATCACTACAAAGCACATTGCACAGCACCTCATGTTAACAGACTGTATACCACTGTAGTGCCAAGAATGGAAACATCCAGAGTTGAAAAACAAAGCCTCAGGTCCTACGTGAATGACTTAAGGACTGGATAAGCTTAAGTATAAAGTTGAGTTCCACACCACTGACCATGATGTCAAGTTATTACTGGATGGGGAGTAGAGGTCACCTTCATAGCACTTGATTTATCTGGACCAGTTTTTATGGGGGGCCTAATATGGAAAAAGGGCCCCTCATAGCTCCCATCCCAACAAGGTGAAAGTCCCCTACTCTAAATTGTAAACTTGCTTCCATTAAAGCATTCATAACCACTGGCAGTGACTCCTGACAGTCCAGCTGACAGTCACCACATGTGCACACAAGTAGATCCTAACCACAAGCAACCACCCAGATGATGCTCAACCACACAAAAGCTCTATAATGCGCTTGTGTGGCTAGATGAAAATATTCTTATTTCCAAAGTTAAAAACCAAACCCTCTCTATTTAAATATATGAGATACTTGAGGCACTAGTAAGCTTTCTATTTTATTAATTCAGGAATAAATTATCAAAAATGAACAAGAAAACTTTCAAAGTATATTAGGGAACTGGAAAGCTGCTAAGTGGTTTAGAGTACTTGTTGCTCTTTGCAGAGGGCCTGGGTTTGACTCCCAGCATCCACACGGTGGCTCACAACCATCCATAACTCCGATTCTGTAGGTTCTGACCTCTTTTGACCTCTTCAAGCTCCAGGAATGCATGTGGCACATATACATAAATGCAGGCAAAACACACATGAAATAAGCTAATCAAAGTATACTAGGTTTTCTCAGCTATTTTATTTTAATTTATACCGGTATTAGTATAAAGCAAAAGTATAAAACACAAATCTCTGAGGAAGTCTAACTCATCTTCATCCCAAAGACATAATAAACATTGAATATTATAATCCAACTAACGACTTGAAAACCCTGGCCTGACCTCCAAAGAGTAGCCATGAAGACCCAAGAGCAAGACTAAGGAATGGAAGGAAGCTGGGTAAAAGCCTGTACAGCCCTCCGAAAGGGAGAAACCAAGGACAGAGACTGAATTCAGGGCTTGTAAAACCCTCGGTCAAACCATTAGCAATTCTTATCCAGACTCTTCCTTTACAGTATGCAGACTGAGTGGACTGAGCATAGAGGTCTTCAAATAGTGTCTAGGGCACATCACAGATAGCCTCGCCGACCACACTCCCAAGGATGGCTTATTTCTTCCCCTTTCCGGATGACATTTTTCACATTTGGTACTACCTCACCTCCCCACCCCACCTGTTCACCATCGAGCTCCTTCTTGGGTTCTTGGCCTACCAGTGCCACGCCAAGCACTCACACACCAGCGTCCCTGCCTGAAGTCCCCACTCCTGGCTCAGATCCTTGGCATTTCCAAGCCTCTCCACTCTAATGTTGCTTCCTTAAATCCCTTGTTTGCTCTTCTGCTCACATTTTGAGCCCCTCAAGGACTCCTTAGCAGTTTCTCAGTGCTTGGCACCTAGCAAATAGAAATAACTAGGCTTGACAAAGAAAAAGAGAAGATTTAGCTAAATCTAAATCTCATATAAACAAGACATTTTAAAGTCAACTCCATGTAATATCTAGGACAGTCTTATTTTAAAAAAAAATTATCTGAAGCTCTAATTTAACTAGATACTCTGTATTTGTAGTTGCTAAATCTGCTAAACCTGAAATTACACTATTGCTAGGAAGAGCCCTTGAGGGAGAGGAAATCTCCTCAGACTGTGCTGGGCCATGAGGGCCTGCCTCTCTGCTGCTGCTTCTGAAACTTAGGCTACTGCTGACCACTGTGAACAAAACAGATTTCAAAGTACTGGCCAACTGTAAAAGAGAAGACTACAAAATTCCCATTTTTGGCCTGATTAACAAAAGAAAAAAAATTTAATCAATCTTCAATTAAATAATCTATTGCCTTGGGGCCTATAATAGCAAAATACAACTGTTACTCTGAAGTTATTCGCCCCTTGCCCAAAATGCTTCACTCCCCCACGCTTTCATCACCATAGAAACTTAACTTCACAACATGATTTTGGCTGATATTTTGTTATTGTGTCTTGTACATGATAAAACATATTGTGGCTGGCAAGAAGTAACTACTCCTGAAGCATTGACCAAGTTGGTTACAGAACAGCAGGGAAGGACAATGCATAGTAAGTATTAATCTTTTAAGAATGAGTACTTTGATTTCTTTTAGTTACACATATCTTAGCACCATCAATACTTATCATTCTGGTACACTAGGAAGTGATGCATGTTCTGGAGACCTCCCTGTATCACAATATAACAAACTGACCTAAATCATCACCTCTGTGCTCTATAATATATTTTCTGGATAGCTGAGTACCACCACTATCGAATAACAAAAGAACTGGTTGACCGTAAGAACATTCTTCCCCCTTTAATCAAAACTCAAGTGTATCAACTATAAAAGCACAAATAATGCCATGAGAAGCATAAAGTAGATTCTTGAGGTTATATAAAAGTAAATATTTAAAAAGAAAACCCATCCAGATGGTGTTATTTAGAGAGTAATTCATGCAATTAAGAGGTGCTATTATTTATCTGGCATTAGTCACAGTAAGACCCCATACAAGTAACAATATTAACATCCCTGAGTTTTTCCTCTAGCTTATTCACTTACCTGTTCATCCAATAGTCAATCATATATTGAAAAGTCACTAAGTGATTTAATCAAACACCCACAATCCAAATGAGAACTCAGTAAATACAATGTTGAACCTAAACCCTATACATTATTCTCATAACCATTTGTCAACAATGATGAACCCAAATAAATACAGTAATAATGTATCTAGAAAGAAAATAGGAAAATTTTATAATAGGTCATCAGCATTTCCCATATATGCCATTTTAGAGAACAATAATATCAGAAGTAAAAAAAAAATAAAGAATATAAATATGACTTAAGTCTCTAAATCAGACTTAAGTCTGAACACGTAAAACTATTTTAAAACGTACTAAAACTTGTACTAATAATAAATATTGAATTAAGAACTAAAATTCTAATACATTTTCTAACATTAAGATAATAAACATGAATATATATAAATATACAAAATATATAAAAATATAAAGTATCAAGTTACTTACAGCAACACCATATTTAAAAATCATTAACGGGCCAGGTGTGGTGGCGCACGCCTTTAATCCCAGCACTCGGGAGGCAGAGGCAGGCGGGTCTTTATGAGTTTGAGGCCAGCCTGGTCTACAGAGTTCCAGGACAGCCAGCCTTGTCTACAGAGTGAGTTCCAGGACAGCCAGCCAAAGATACAGAGAAACTCTGTCTCAAAAACAAACAAACAAACAAACAAACACCCCCACAAAATCATTAATAATCACACAATAATAATAATAATAAAATCTCTTTAATTCTGCCCCTTTAATTGGTATAGATAAATCTTAAAAATAAGGACAAAAATCCCAAAGCATATTATAACTGTTCAAAGAATTATCAGAAATGACTAAATATTATAATTTTAATGTTAAATAATATTACCAATATACTTTTAATTTTCAAGACAAGAATTTCAAGACGTTACTATTCTGACCATGTTAACTTGCATCAAACAAGACTTCCTAAGTCAAATGGTGTCTACCAATGAATGAATGCCCTGTTTCCCAAGTCAACTGGTATCTACCAATACTGTTTCACAAGTACAAGAAGACAATCAGAAACACTACACATGAGTGGGCTCCCGTCCCACTGTTTAGCATACAACTACATCTGTGGACAGAGTTCTGTGCCTGTGAGGAGACCTTCGCCAGCTAAGGACACTGTATGGCTTATGTGACAAAGAGACATGCATTCATAAAAACTTCAGAATCTTTCGTAAGTGGATTTAAGATTTCCAAAGATCACAGTCTTGGGGCATATTCACCATCATACCAAACTTGGATTACAGGCTTTCTAGAACACAGCACAACTCTGTTATACCTTCTGAAGACACAGAAAGAACATCATAGAATAGAAAGTTTTTTAACCTCGAGAGGCAAATGATGAAAGAAAACAACAATTTTAAAAAACTATAAAAAGTCACCTGATCAGAAAAATTTAATATTATCGACATTTTCAGAAGACAGTATGAAAGAGATTAAAAAAAAAAAAAAAAAAAACCTTGGGCATGTCCAATTGTCCTAGTTCCTAATAACGAAACCATTTTTCCTTATTTTTCTGTTGTCAAGTGCTTCATTTTGCGAGGTGTGATAGAACATAGCATGGACCCTATCTTCAAAAAAATTAATAATCCTTGAAGTTATTTCTGACTACGTTGGGTATATATGTCATACATATTTATACAAAATCAAACAATGTGTTTTCATTGTTACTGTGCCTCCTGGAAATGTTTAGTTGGTAATTCTTATGACGATTAGTGCAATTAGATTAAGCATGTGATTATTTCGGCAAATAATTTAGTCCCTTTATATTCTGGGTTTCAGAAGGATAAGAGCCCTGTCAATCACAAAGAAAAAAGGAACACGTCCTGGATGATCAAGAATAGAAAGCCAAAAACTCAGAATACATATCGATATAAGGACAGAATTCACAGAGGCACTATTCATATAACAGGAAAGGAAACAACCTAAATGTTCATATAACAACAGAAAATCTGATCTCTAGCATGAGACGGGTAGACATGCCCACAAATTTGGACAAGAATATAAACAGTGAAAAAGAAAAATTATAATACATTTTATACACATGAGTGTGATATAGATATGAATAATTTGCATTGGTATGGATTTTAAGGTCAATTTTGTTATATGTATATGTATTTCTGATCTTGATTAAGGTATTGTGATTGTGTAGTTCATTTTTAAAATGTAATGTATAATTAGGAAATATAGGTTGTTGATGGATAAACATAAATAATAGTCAAGTTTGTAGTCATGTTACTTAGATTTTCTAGATATATAGAGATATATTTTAGATAGGCATTCTTCATATCTCTCAAAGGCTACAGAATATGGCATTTAAAATATTTTAATAACTTAGGACTTTTCATGACAATGAGACATGTCTGCTCCTGGCGGCACCAATCAACTTCAAGAGGAAGATGGGCATCGAAGAGGATCCTTATGGAGTTTGATAGCCATTTGGGCAAGAAACTGCTCTTGCCTGGACTGATGCATAAACTGGACACAAAGAACCCGCAGAGAGAGGACTGCTGAACTTGCCTAAAGGTGAGATGGTCTTTCGGGGTTCCTGACTCATGAAAGAGTCTGCAAGACATTCTGCAGGATACAGCAGAAAGTGACTGAACTGTCTTTGGAATTTCCTGCTTGATGGAAATGTTTGCTGGATACTATGGGCCTGAAGGCTGAAGATGGATGCCCCAACGGTACAGAGGAACTTTGGGTGACTGTCCAGAAAGCGAGATGTCTCTGTCATTTTTAGAGTTTTCTTATTTCTTGTTTACTTAGGTAGTATTATATCCTTCTGAAGTCTTTGATGGAGTTGAAGAATGAATAGATAGTTATAGTTTTCCTTAGTTATGATAAAAGATAAAATAGATATAAATATTGTAACTGTAATTCTTGCTTGATAACTGTTTTGCTATATGTAATTTTGCTATGTTAAAGTTAAAGCCTTCCTTTTTTTTGTTTAAACAGAAAAAGGGGAAGTGATGGGGGAGTGTCATATATCAATCTGTTGATTTCATTGGTTAAGCAATAAAAAAACTGCTTGGCCCTCATAGGTTAAAACATAGGTGGGAGGAGTAAACAGAAGGGAAGGCTGGGAGAAAGAAGCTGAGTCAGAGAGTCGCCATGATTCTCCCACTCCAGACAGACGCAGGTTAAGATCATTCCTGGTAAGCCAGCTCGTGGGCTACACAGATTATAAGAAATGGGCTAGTCCAGGTGCAAGCGTTAGCCGAGAAAAAGCTAGATATAATGGGCCAAGCGGTGTTTAAAAGAATACAGTTTCCATGTAATTATTTCGGGTAAAGCTAGCCGTGCAGGTGCTGGGGACGCAGCTCTTATTTCAACATGAGTGTTTAAATGAAAAACACTCATGAATTAAAAAATCTACAGCTATTCTTAAGAACTTAGATACATGCTATCTGAATACTGAAAGAAAGCAGGCCCACCAATGTGTGTGTATGTGCGTGTGTGTGTGTATAAGTATGTGTACACATGCATATGTACATATAGACTGATATACAGAGATGTATAAAAGTATACACTTGCACACAGCATTTGATGCCATTTACACTAAGCTGGAAACTATGGAACTCATAGTGGTGTTACTGTCAATCACAGCTGTGCCCTAACCCTCTCTATACCACTATATATAGTTTTACTTTAAATGGGACCTCTAAGGAGACAGAGACAATGGGTTTTTCAGGACTGAGAATGGCTGGGCTGATTCCTTTTCACCATTATCTCTGCGGATTCCCCTTTGGATCTTTTCTCTTGCAGTGACTGATGTTCCAGAGAAGGGCAATCTAAGCTGTGACTTGGCAGGAGGGTAGTCTGAAAGCTGGGAAAGATGCTTAAGGATCTTCTCATTCAGAGTAGATCCCCTTCCCTCACACTGCCTACAGTCCCCAAGTGCTAATTCTCTCAAGTTTTAGCAACTCTGGAGAGGGGATTGTTTGAGAGAAACCACTTTACTACCTGGTTTAGAGAGTGTGAAGAACCATTAGCTATGGCTTCTTAGATAAACTTTGCTCTAGAAGCTCCTGGGTTTTGTCCCCAGGCACCCTTTCTTTGTGTCCCCTCCTTGATGTTAAGGGGTGTGACTTAGATCACTTCCAGGGTACCTTTGCCCCTTTGCCTCGGCTTCAGATCCACCTTTCTCTGATCAGTCAAGGTAGTGAAAGCAACTTCATCTGCTACCCAGCTCACAAAACATTGACTCTGTGATCTCTCCCCATTTTCTATGTCCTCACCTCTTATTTTCACAAATTTAGTGAGATTTTACGTGGTAAAGGAAATAAACGTATGCACATGTTCGATTTATTTTCTAAAGAGTCAGCAACTAATTTCCTATTAAAATATTTCTTCCATTCTCCAATAACTCTTGCTAATCCAATAATTTAATTTCCTTATGCAAATACATCAATCCCTTTTTATTGGGAAAGAATCCAATGAAACAGCAAGAAAACCAAATGGCAGCTGCTCTAATCTTAGCCAAAGCAAAATGAGAGAGCCACACAAGCCTCCTGCCTCGCAGGTGGACGGTAGTGGGTCTTAGCGGGAACAAAGCAGAACACTAAAGCACATTCAGGGTCTGGAGATGAACACGGAATTCAAATGAATGGATCTGAGTAGCCCTTTCCTGAAATGAAAAGGCACACTAATCTTAAGAGGAGATGTCAGCACCAGAATTCGTCCCTGGCAAACTGTCCTCAGCTCTTTTTCAGGCCTCTATTTTCACCGTGGCCTGTGGACATCCTTCATTCCTCCACTTCCCGTCCACAACAGCACTGACGTCATCTTAACTGGGTCTGCTCACAACCAGCTGCCTCCCTGACCCCGCTTATCCCGGAAGGGTGTGCCTCTTACCTTCTTACTCTTTCATTAGGCTGCTATTTGTTCGGCCCTTTGGAGTTATCCCGGGCTTTATACAATTATTAAATTCATCAAACTTTCACTGCCTAAAACATTAACTATGCCTAAATTTGAGATTTTTAAAGGAGAAAGTGAAGATTGGGATGAAATTGGTTAAAAAAGAAAATGTACCGAGTACCCAAATTTAAATAATGATTTTCTGTGATGTGCATACGGAAACAAATACAGGGAGATAATTTCCACAGTCTTCTCCACTTCTTTTCACTCTGGGCCATCTGACAAGGGCAGGACAACAGGACTTAACTAGCCACCATTGTGTGCTAAACTGCTTGTCTTGTCCCCCTTAGGAGGGCAGAGACCTTCCTCACAGATTAGAAAAGGAAAGACATATGTCTATTTCACACACTATGCAAGAGTACCGGTGACTTCCTGCCCATATCTGACTTCCTAGCTTGCTAAACTCTCTCTCTGTGATCTAGACTCGTCCCTGACTTTGCTACTGCTACAAGTCCAACCACAAACCCCCTACTACAATTGGCTTCTATTTCAACATTAAACTTAGTTCAAAACACAGGACATCTTTTTACCCGATGAAATGGTTAAAAGGGTGTTGAGTTAGTTACCTAGCTGTCATCCCACACAAAACCATCACAGGGAGATAAAACTTCACGCAGACATGACTATACTGCATTCTCTCCAAAAGTGAAGATTGTTGATATTAAATCTTAGAATCCAAATATCGAAGTGTAAACACCGCAGCAGTCAGTGTTCACTCTGCATAAACACAGCACAGACCCTAGTGCCACTGGCGTCTGCAGAAAGGCCCTATCCCCATTCCCCCAACCACAGCCCCCCAGGCAGGCCAGGAGACAGGCTTGCTCAACCTGGAGAACTGGTAGTTTCTGAGAGCCAAAACCTACAAACTGATAAAAGAATTCTTTGGCTTTAACATGGGATTTTTTTTTTTTTTGTTTTTTGAGATCATAAATGTTGAACAACTCCTTTGAACACAAATGCTGAACAACTCCTTTGAACATGGAGATTCAAAATCAGCTAACGCTATGAAAAAAATTGGCATTTTAAAAGAAAGTCTCTGAGAGTTGGGATTTTAAAAGAAAGCACAATCTATTCCTGATGTGTACTTCTAGCCAAGGGTCCTTGCTCCCACTTGGAAACACTATGCTGGGATGAAGAGATGGCTCAGTGGCTAAGAGCCATTGGTTGTTCTTCCAGGGGACCTGGGTCCAACTCCCAGCATGTACATTAGTGAATCATAACCTATGTAACTCCAGTTCCAGAGGATTTAAGGCCTCTGTGGGCACTGTATGCATGTATGTGGTTCAGACATACATGTAGGCAAAACACTCACACACATAAAGTAAAATTCAATAAAAAAAAATGGAAGGAAGGAAGGAAGGAAGGAAGGCAGGCAGGCAGGCAGGCAGGCTGGCTGGCTGGCTAACACTAAAAAAGACAAACTGTCACCACCTCTTCTTGAGCACCTGTTTCTTGATCTCTATGACCTTTCATTGGTCAAACAATGTCCTAAACTAGCTTATGGATAATTAATGCACACATGCCATCCATCTACCACACAGACCCTGCCTGTAGATAGCAGCCTGCTGCGGGCTCACACACCATTTCAACATCACTACCTTAGGGTCCCCTTAGTTTCACACTCTTATCAAGAGCATCACAGATTAAAAAGCTCCATTTTCTAGCACCTCTATCATCTCTTTGTAACAAAACTTGAACTTTGTTGGGTTTTTATTTTTGTTTGTTTGTTTTTTAAGGAAAACACCAAAGACCCTGAAAAGGAAGTGCCTGCATTAGTCCAGACAGTGTTCTGCCTCACCCACTAATGGGCTCAACTCCTGCACAGTGGGCAACACACAATGTATCAAAACTAGTCCCTTTTTTTTTTTTGGGTTTTTTGAGACAAGGCTTCTCTGTATACCGCTGGCTATTCTGGAACTCGCTCTGTAGACCAGGCTTGCCTTGAACTCACTGCCTCCAGAGTGATGGGATTAAAGGCATGTGTCATCATGCCTGGCTTTCAAAATTATTCTTTAATAAAATCTTCTGTTACCTATAGTTCCAAGAGCCCAGAAATATCTTCACTACTGCTTGGTCAGACATTTTATTAAAAAGTCTACTTGCTCTCCATCTTATCAAATAATCATAGCCAGTCCTATTTTTACTCATAGGCATCTTTCTTGTATGTGTCATCCCCGAGCTCATAGCCGCTCTCTGCCAGGACACATCCTGTTTTCTCTTCCATTGCTCTGGAACTCTGGTGAGCATGTGTGCTTTCGCTCTCCAGGGCCCTTATCCTCTCTCCACACTGCAGAGGAATCTCAGCAGTCACTGGGCAGCACATCTCGTCTTGTCTTCCTCACAGATCAGGTTTGCCTTTAAACACTGGTCAGGAGCCAGCTCCCTCCTGGAAATGACCTGCTCCTCCTTTTCCTGCCAAATTCCTGCCTCAGGCATTACAGTCTCTGAGAATTCCATGCTGAGGACACTTGCTTTCTCTGCTTTTTCCTGATAATCCCCCACCAGTGTGGTGCAAGCCGCTTTCTTCTGGGAGAATCAATCCTTCTCTCCTTCTCTCCCTTCCTCCCACCTCTCCCGTCTCTCGGCAAAGAAATAACTATACCATACAAATGCCAAGAGCCAGGCCTGTTTAAGATCCTCTTATCCATGCTGCAATGTCCCCCTTCTGAGTGGACTTTCAAGCACTACTATACCTATAAACTGTGTGTTCTTTTCCAAGGATAAATTAAAAGGCTGGGGAGAGACACTACAACCTTGAACACAGTACTCTAACTACTCTGTATGCCTCTGCTGCCAGTTTTACGGGGGGGGGGGGGGGGGGGGGGGGACACAGAAGTAGATTCTCAGTACAGTGGGATGATATTATCAGATATCAGTGATTGACAGGCCACACCTCTCAAAGAACATTACATATACTGGAAACATGGAACAACCTAGTTAAAGCAGTTAGGCTAGAAGGGCTACAATTTGGAAATTAAGCAAATAGTTTATTTCCTAAGTAAAACGGATTGTTGTTTTAAGAAAATTAAAATTAATCATAGTTAAAATCCCTCTCAAAGTTCTGAAGAATTCTTGAGGGACAATAAATTGTTAAGACAGGAAGGGCATGAATACACAATTAAGAAAAATTATGTAGGTGACTTACAAAGAAGCTGGAAGAGAGTGAGAAGTATGATCAACACATTCTAACTATGCATGAAATTTTCAAAAGATAATTAAGTTTTTCTCCATTAAAGAGTGAACATGGCTACCCACAATCAACATATCAGCTGCCCTTGTCAAAAGCAACCAAAAATACAAGAAAGGACTTAAAAATCTTTAGATTTAGGGCTGGAGAGACAGCTCATTGGTTAAGAGCACTGGCTGCTTGTTCTTCTAGACGTCCTAAGTTCAGCACTAACATAGTGACTCACAACAGCCCATGACTGTAGCCCCCTGGGATCCAATGTCCTCTTCAGGTGTACATATATGCAGACAAAACACCCACATACACAAAATACAAAATCTTTTAGGGAAGGGAAGGGAAGGGAAGGGAAGGGAAGGGAAGGGAAGGGAAGGGAAGGGAAGGGAAGGGAAGGGAAGGGAGGGTCTTTAGATTCAGAAAAATTCAAGGGAGCCAGGCATAGTGGAAAAATCTTTAATCCCAGCACTCAAGAGGTAGAGGCAGGTGGATCTCTGAGTTCATTCCAAACCTTGTTTACAAAATTAGTTCTAGGACAGTGAGAAATACAAAGAGAAACCCTGTCTCAAAAAAACAAAGAAAAGAAAAAGAAAAAGTTTAAGGGGAAAAGCATAGTACAGAGGCAACACACACGCAAATACACAAATTATAACTGAAATTATAACTGAAATTCTAATTGTGTGTTAACTGTTATTAACAACCTACCCAAACTGACATTAAGATAAAGTTGCTCCCAGAAGCAACAGCTTATTAAATGAAAATCCCAGTGCCAGGGGTGGACTACCACCCTAAAAGCTGTTGGTCAGGGAGCCTCCTGGAGACCCCCAAATAACCCAATTGCCATTGCTATTGGTTGTCCATTCTAGTAGAACACAAAGAAAGCAAACTAGATTCGGCCTGGAAACTTCCTGGAGCCTATGCAGGCTCCAAGGGGAGAATAGGCAGCAATAGTCTCCTGCAGCTGTAGACCACATGCAGCAACGCTGTCCAGCCCACAGGATCAGCCTGTTCGTGCAACAGTGGCCAGTCTGTCACGACAGTAACCAACCACTTCCTGACTGTTGCCTGTCCTACAGCACAGAATCCACACATGGTATCATGAACCCAGTTAAAGGCCACGGCCGGGGAGGTCACAGCACTAGTGGGAAGCCACACTGCTGTTTTGAAAAACGGACATAAAGCACCTGTCAAACTGTTTTCAAGACACCTGCAAATGGCCTTAGGATAGTGCTGCCAGCAGCTCTGGTCATGGAGTCTTCCCTTTGCAGTGATCAGTAGTGATAACAGAGACTAATAAAGGTCGAGCATGAAGAACAAATGATTAAGGGCTGGGGAGATGGCTCTGTGGTTAAGAGCACTTGCTGGGCTCAGTTCCCAGTATCTCTGGTGGCTCATAACCATCTATAACTCCAATGCCAGGGAATCCAAGACCCTTTTCTGACCTCTGCAAGCACCAGGCACAAACTTACTAAACAAACACATAGATGTAGCAAAACATATAAAATCTAAAAATGAAAACAGAAAAAAAAAAGAATGAATGACTAGGGCTAGAGACATGGCTCAGCAGTTAAGAGTTCAGATTACTCTTACTGAAGATTCAAGTTTAATTCTCAGCACCCATGCCAGACACTTCACACTCACCTGTAACTTTGTCTCCAAAGGATCCCACACCCTCTCCTGGCCTCCTCAGGCACATTCACTTATATATACAAATCTCTACACAGACACACAGACACACCACACACATAAGATTTATTATTTACTTTTATTTTATATGTATGGGTGTTTCCTTGCATATGCATCTGTGCACTGTGTACATGCAGTGCCCTCAGAGGTCAGAAGAGGGCAACAGATCTCCCAGGATTGGAGTTACAGATGGCTGTAAACCACCAAGTGCTCTTACATTGGCTGGAAGCAGGCAATGCTCTTAACCACTGAGCCATCTTCCTAGCCCCAGTATTTTTGTAGAAGGTCAAATGACTATTGAATACATCCATAAACAGGACATCTGAATCACCTCCTCTGAGGCTCAAGGAACATCAGAGGAGGGGTAGAAAGACCAGAGAAGCTGCACAAAGTGGGTGGGAACTAGTGTGCAATGCTAGCTTCGGGACATGGCATGACTGTCGCGCTCTTCAACACCAGCAGCTGTACTACTTACGGAAGATCTGCACAAGACTGTGCAGCCTGCCTGAGAGCACAAGGGGCTCACTGAATCCCCAACCTTCCACGGGGATTTATATGTAGTTAACAGTTGATGGAGGAAGAAGACATTTCCTTCAACGGCATGCCAGTGGTGGAGGTGCTCAGGAACGTATAAGCAAACCCCTACATCCTGGCCCATTTGCCTGTAACTACTCAAACTCACGGGATCCCATGCTCCCAAAGAGGAAAGGGGCACGAAGGTAGAAGCAGGGCTAGCTGGGAAGAGAAAGAGGATTAGCAGACAGGGAAACAATGGAAAGCAAGAGAAGGAAAGAGTGAATTATGGCCCAAATAGGTCGAGGTGTGAAAATGCTATAATGAAACCTATTATAATTAATACACAGTAATAAAAATAAACAGAAAACCTAGACAGTTATATATACATTTACAATATTGAATACATGAACAAAGACCCTCCTATGGGGGCTAAAGGTGCAGTTTCAGTGGAAAAAGTGCATGGGTTTGGTCCCTATCACTGGGAAACAAAGAGAAAGACCTCTTCACAGAGCAGATTCCAGTTCCAGGCAGTTTCATGCTCTCACCTAGACATCTAGTGCAGATGGTTAATGCACATATGGCAAAATCCAATTTAAGCCGTTTGAGAATCTTTCCTTCCACATAAAAATACACAGAACACACACATAAAACTGCAGTCAATATCACAGAGTTCAGTAACACCAAGAAATAAATCTGCGTACCTCAAGACAATAAATACTGCTAACGGAACATTAACCAGAGTAGCACAGGGTGACAGTTTAAGGAAAAGGCAAAATACCTGTCAGTTTCTGTTTCTCGGACAAACGGTAAAGTGTAACATCTGCCTCTGGCCTTGCCTAGTTGATTCTCTCTATTCTCTCTAAAAATGTCTTTTAGTAACTGCATTATTATAGTCGTAACCTCTCTCCTATGTACCAAGAATCTAAATTTCTAATATGCTTCTGTGGTCATATATCTTGAACTTACCCATTCTCAAATTTTCCCAATAACTCTAGTTGGCAAACACCTTTCTCATATAGCACCATTCAGTTATCTCCAAAATCTTGTCAGGGTATAATTGTATTCACTATCAAATGCAAGACATGACAAACGACAAGCTCTTACATTCCCATCTGTGACCATTTCCAATGCTGCATTTAATAAGCTAATGCTATATTAATAACCAGAAGTCCTTTATCTTTCAGTCAACAGGATACACAGTGAAGTTAACAAAACATCCTGAATTAATTTGTAGGCAGACTCAGAGGCCCTTAATTGAGAATTTCTAATTCTCCACAAAACTGTATTAGTCTAGTAAGAGGCTAATCAGAGCTATAGTTTCCAGTTAAACCAAGAATGTATTTTTAAACAATGAGCACTTAGATAATCAAGTGACATGATATAATTTGAAAGTGGGGCGGGGGGGACTAGTGGCCGAGAAACAATATGAACGACTCAAGGAAGATCTCAAGAGAAGGAAAAGACTATTCAATATACTTTATACTAAAGCTACATTAACTCTGAAACTCGAATATCCTCAGTTTGCAGTATACATAGAGATTTAATCACACACTGGAAACAATGCAGGCTTGAAACCAAGACTAGTTTAGTCATAAAGACAAAATATGAAAATAATACAGCAGTGACCATGTGCTAAAGTTCTGTAGTTTTTGTAGGGAAAAATGGTAATATTTTACTCAAATGAAGCCAGTATATCCTAGGTCCCTGTTACAGGAGGAATCACTGTCTGTCACCATGGTCTTAACTTCCTCGTTCTGCCCACTCCTCAACCACCTTGCTGCCACATAGACCATGGAACAGAGAGCAACGTCCCATCCCTGTACCTGCCTCCTGCACATCCCCATGCTGACAAGGAGCAGCTCTGTATCTGCTTTTCCACATTAGGCTTCCCACAGGAACTTCAACAGCAACCACAAAAACTCAACTCCTCAGCTTCCAAGCAAAACCTGCTGTCCCTTAACGAAGTACCACAATGACCACAGCCACCTAAACCACCACAAGGGCTTATGCCACAGCCATCGAATCTCCTTCCTCTCAAAATAGCCACATAAACTATAAGTGGCTTTTCTGCACTTCTAGGTGACTCTCATGAATTTCTCTCCCTCCCTCTCTCCCTTTCTTGCTTTCCTACCCTATCACCTGCTGTTGGCTTACGGCTGCACATCTTTGCCAGTGCAACACTCCCCTAGGGATACTGCCTTACCACACTCTATCTTTTCTACTGCTATTAAAATACAAAATGCCAGCCAGGTGGTAGTGGCGCACGTCTTAAATCCCAGCACTGGGGGGGGGGGGGGGGGGGGGGCAGAGGCAGGTGGATCTCTGTGAGTTTGGTCTACAGAGTGAGTTCCACAAAACGGTTCAAAGCTACACAAAGAAACTCTGTCTCGAAAAACTAAAAAAGAAAATTAAGAAAATACAAATAAAAATATATGTATATGTGTACAAATATATATATATACACATACACACACACACACAAATATACCAGCCTTCTGATGGGTCTCCACTGTCTACGAGGTACTTCCACAAACTGACACACATTAACATCTTTCAGCTGCCCAAACTTGGCACTTTCGCGCATGCACACAAACAACTGTTAATGCTACAACAACATGGCACCGCATCTCCTGTATAGCAAGTGGTTTGGGGATTCCCTGGTAGTTCAGTCACCTGGAAAATCTGTTCACATCCTATTAAAGCTTTCCTCATTCTGGATACTCTGCCATGACCCCACACACACCTACCTCGAATCAACCTTCTCTCTCTCTTCCTTCCTTACCTAATACATAATTCTATTAGTATAGCATCTTTTAATTTGTTCATATTACACTTTCTACTGCTGGCAGGAAATAACTGCTTTTTTTAACCATCCAAACATTAATATGGATAAGGTGACACACGCACGTAATCTCAGCACTTGGGAAGAAGCTAAGGCATCATAAAGTGAGACTGACTTAGGCTACAAAGTAAGTTCTTGCCAGCCTACACTACATACCGAGGTCCTGTCTCAAACAAACCAAAGGCTGGGAATATAGCTCAGTGCTGATGCACGATTAATTAAAGCTCAAAGACTGATACTGGGGTTCAACCTAAAGATTCGAAAAGCAAAAGCAGCCAGGCTCTTACCTTGACCTCAGTCCAAAATGGCGATTCTGCCTCCAGGAATCTCAGAATGAGACTGAGAGCTGTCTCCTCCCATCTTATATTCCTCTCGAGGGCTGGGATTAAAGGTGTGCACAACTGGGATTGAAGGCATGCACCACCTGGTTTCTATGGCAACTAGTGTGGCTACTGGGATTAAAGGTGTGTGTTACCACTGTCTGGTCTATAGGGCTGATCAGTGGGGCTGTTTTATTCTCAGATTTTCAGGCAAGCTTTCTTTATTAAAATACAAATGAAATGCCACTATATAATGTAGTGATGTTTGCCTAGAATATATAATGTCCTAGGTTTGACACTCAACACCACCAATTTATTTTTTTTTAAGTAAAAGTATGGCATTAAGTCATTCAATAAATACCACCTAGAACTAACAAAGCCAATGCTTTTACCAACAAGACTATATCTCACATTTGGAGTACCCTCAAATGAAGTATTTTTAGAAAAGATGTGCAAATACACATATAGATATAAAATCTACATAGTTCAGCAGGATAGTGGTGGTGCACGCCTTTAACCCCAGCACTCAGGAGGCAATGGCAGGCAGATCTCTGTGAGTTCAAGCCCAGCCTGGTCTGCAGAGCTAATTTCAGGACAGCTAGGACTATCACACAGAGAAACTCTGTCTCGAAAAAACAAAAAACAGAACAAAAAATACAGAGAGAGAGAGATCAAATTTAGATAAATAAAAATGAATAGGCTACTGGAAGACAAAAAAATTCTAAGATATTTCAAATGGATAAATTTGACAAAACCAAAAGACATTATAAATAGAATGTAACTCAAAAAAATATGCCATAAAAACAAAAGTTTGACCCTAGAGAGAATGTAGAGTACAATACAACAACTAAAGTAACGAAAGGTCCTGATACCTTTTTCCATTAAAGAAGACACCACAAAAATAGAAAAGAAACCACTTACCTAAGTGAGCAGCTACTCTGGGAAGTGATTAGTAAACCTTGAGAAAGCCATTCTAAATGACCTGGATAGTGTTGGTCAAAAGTCATCCACTTCAGAACCGGAAGATTCTGAGATATCATCAGCTCCCTTCACTAAGAAGAGAAGAAACTGAAGCTTGGGAGAAAAATGAGTTACCAAAGACTCATCACTAGTTAAGATGAGAAATTGAGAAATACAGGCAACAGCTTCCACACGCTCTCCCTGGGACTCTGCCCTATATAACCACTCTTCCCCTGAAGGTAGGTTGTATGATATGCTGTTGATTATATGTACACATAAAATGTTTTTTTCATTCTAGTAGCCTGTGGGTGGTGCCCAGACTTCATTTGGATGGTAAAAGTAGCTTCCCAAACTCATACCTTCCTTTCTACTTCATTTGTCCCTCATAAGAAAACCAACTCTCCAAGTATAAGTCCCAACAGGTTGGATCAGCTTTGGGTATTAAGGCTGACAGCATGCCATGTCATCTTGACTCATTACTCATCCTGGTTTTCAAAACCCAGATAGCATTTCATTAAAAACACTACGACTTCCTTATCCAGGCAAAGTGGTTTCATTTCACAATCACAAGAAAGAGGAGCAGGTAGGGGCAGGTGACTACTCCCCAGGCAGGATCATCTTGGAGCTACAGAAATTGAGAGAAACTAAGGCAATGGAACTGAATACATCCAGCTGATAAAGAATGTAACTATAAACAGGGACCATGCATATTCAAGTATCTAATAGCAAAACATAATAATGTTATTTACTAGTGATGGTGCAAGCCTTTAATCTCAGCACTAGGGAGGCAGGTGCAGGTGGATCGCTGTGAGTTTGAGGACAGCCTAGTCTACAGAGTGAGT
Source organism: Microtus oregoni (assembly GCF_018167655.1). Taxonomy (NCBI): domain Eukaryota; kingdom Metazoa; phylum Chordata; class Mammalia; order Rodentia; family Cricetidae; genus Microtus; species Microtus oregoni. The sequence goes on along the minus strand of NW_024543068.1, from coordinate 21,633,262 downwards.
TTTTCAGGACAGCCAGAGCTACACAGAGAAACCCTGTCTCAGAAAACAAAACAAACGCTAAATATTCTGCCATGTGATAGGGACTAGTCTAAGAGATTTACACTTTATTGGTAATTTTCAGGATCCCCACCCCAAGAGAGGCATGACACAGGGAGATAAGCAGTACCAGAATCTCTGCACACAAGAACCTTAGAGGTGGGGAGAGACAACCAAAATGACCTTTGGTTCCAAGCCTTCTTACACTTTTAGCCTGTACACACACACTGAAGTCCTGTGAATACCAATGCGCACACGGCACAGTCATTTATTTAGGCAGACTTCTCAGTACCATATGAAAACTGAGGACCCCAAAAACAAGCAATTCTCAGACATAAAGTAAGGTGGCCCTTGAATTCATCAAGGGGGTTTACTTTCTATTCTATCATAAGAACTTCTTATCTATACATATTCCAAATTGTATACGTGCTATAGCAAATAAGTTGTTAACAAATTCTACAAATTATATATGAAAAGACAATATACATCCGAGAACCCTACACAAAGTGACTTTGAAGTACTCTAGAACAGTATGCATGAAACCTATTCAAAGCTGCCTAAAGCAGGGCTCAAGAATGTCTTAAAGCAATATAAATGGCTTAAAGGAGATGGGAATGAAGGGCAGGAAACAATGGACTCTTAGGAGACTAAAGCTGGCGAAGGATAAGCTGGTTCACAAAACGAGGAATTTTTGCATTATGCTAAATAGTAGGTTTAATGGCTCAATATAACTGAATGATAGAATATCTTCATTACAATTTCAGAGCCTGAAATCTCTGAAATCAGTTAGGCTCAGCTAAGAGGCATAACAGAGACTAAGACATACGTGACAGTTCCTCTCTAGGACGTTTTATCTCTTACTCGGGGGGAAAAAAAGGGGACAGCACATTCCCTAAGAGTGGACTGCCAAGAAGCAGAGGACCTGAAGGATGGAGAAAGCACTGAGCCTGTCAGAAAGAGCGGCATACTGTAAGCCAGCCATGTGGGGGAAACAAGAATTAGAATTAGGGGCCAAACCCTACAGTACATGAAGGGGTGAGATGGGGAGAGAGGGAGATCAAATGTTGGTAAAGAGACAGCGCAGCGGGGCTCTCGTTTCAGTCACTCTGGGAGTTAGTTTGACAGTGACTTACAAAATATTTATCCTAAGACCCAGGAATTACACCCCTTACTGTCTACCCAAAGGATCTGAAAATGTATGTCCCACACAAACATGCAGATTTCCAGGGCACTTTAGTTGTAACTGCCAAAATGTGCTTGAAACCAAGATACTTCGTAGGTGAATGAAAAGACTGGCTGAGGCACACAACGGGATATAACTGAGCACAAAGAAAAACGAGCTGGCCGGGTGTGATGGTTCACACTCTAATTCCAGCCCTAGGGAGACTGATGCAGGGCTGCTGAGAGTTTAAGACCAGCCCAGGCCACAGAGCAACTTCCAAGCCAACCTATTATACTTAACCCACCTCAAAAATCAAAACAAGAATGAAAAAACATAGAGCAAACCAAAAACTCTACTAAGGGAAAGAAGGTAATCTGAAAAGGGCACCTTCCCGATTCAAAAAGCAAAACTATGAAGACAGCAACAAGGCCAGCAGTCTTAAGAGAGCAATGGCAGCATGAAGCTGCTATGTGATACTGTAATGGTCCATCCACATCACTAGACTTTCATCCAAACCCAGAGAAGGCACAAAACCAAGCACGAGCCTAAAGCAAACTACAGATTCTGGTGGACTACAGTGTGCCAGTGTAGTTCACCTATTATAACAAATATGCCGTTCGGGATGGTGATAGCAGAGGCCACACATAAGTGGAACTGGGGCAAATGGGAAATCTCTACACTTCCAATTTTGCTATCTACATAAAAGTAAAAGCCTACAATCTTAAAAAGATAATTAAAAAAAATCACTCAACATACAGAAACCCTTTTAAAAGGGTAAACTGCTAATTAAACACAGTATATTCATACAGTGAAATGCAGGTAGCTATAAAACAGTGTGGCTTTATATGTACTGATGAACTGCTCAGCGAAAGAAGGAATGTACAGAAAGTCGTGCAGCACATCATTAGTGTGTTTACACAAGTATTCGTGCAAACCCATCAGCATATGCTTCTGTCCTCATGAGCTAGCTGCAGAAAGACACAGAACAAAGTTATAAGCTGAGTGTCTCTGAAAACACAGGTAAGCTCACACCAAGAGTGCACTCTCTGCAGAGGACAGGTGGGCAAGAGAAGACGCTGTCTGGCTGGGAGGTTAGGAAAGGACTGCCCAACAGTGTAACTGGTGGGATATGAGACTAGACCAGCCTTCCTTGTGTGGGCTTTCTTCCCTCTTTTAAAATGGTCAGCTTCGTATTTGTGGCCTCTACCTAGCAGATGCTAGAATTACTCTCTTCTCATAAGCTGTGACTACCAAACATGGCTCTGGACATTGCCAAATGTCCCCTGTGAGGTATAAGTGTTCTTTGCTAAAAAGCAACAACAGTAACTTACAAAACACTCTTGATAACATATTACTGTAAATTAATAATAAATCCAACTCATATATATATGTATATATATATTTAATGCCCCATATATATCTTTCCCATTCCCCCTCAGATATATATGGTTGTTACATACCAATCACTATCACAAGCTCATCTTTGAGAGCCCCTCCCAATGCTGAGCAGGCATTCCACATGCCTGCTCCTCTAGTGGGCTTCCCAATGATGCTCAGGAGCTTTCGAACCTCTGCAGCTGTACTGCATGAATCAAGTGACCAGCCTTCTCCATTCCTCCCACCCGCCTCCCCAAAACAATGACCTCTCAATTCATAATCTTCTCGGATACTAAGGAAGGCAACCACACCACAGAAACCTAACAGTCAAATTTTGGCTTGATTTTTAAAAAGCTAATGTAACTAATGACACAGTCAGAATATAATTGTTTGCATTATACAAATGTTTCTTCCTGTAATTCCTAAGGAGCACACAGAGTGCCACTGTTCTGACATCATGAAAGGCATCGCTCCTGACTTCAAGGGAATTACGGAGAGCGGGATTCATCAGAAAGCCGAGAGAGGCCTTAACTAGATTCTCTAAATCACAATTTTATTAGGTATGATGCCATTTCTAATATGCCACAATGAAAGGGTGGCAGGACTTGAGATACTCAACAGGCTTGAATATTTTCAAACAAATCTTAAACTGGTTGATTCTCTCTCCTGTGTCTTTGCAGAGATCCAAGGCACACTGGCCTCAGCTTCACACTCTGAGGTCACTCCTTCCATGCTGCAGTCGGTGAGACGGTCTGGATTTCATCACCATGAAATCATGCTCTTCAAATCCTAGTGCTGTGCTTGCATTTAGCTCTCAGGAGGTTGGCCTTTGTTTGTGAAAGAGACCTCAGTGACCTCACTGCAATCAATACACCCATAAGTGGCTATGGAAGATGCTTAAGAGTGTCAGCGGCGAAAAAAGCAACTCACCATTCTAACTACTTCAGGGTAAGTCTGCTCTGTCAGACAGCCTCTGCTTATTGTAATGTAGTCCACCAGTTCATTAAGAGTGGAGCGCTTGTATTCTTTCATTTTTAGATCAGATAGCGTGTCCATGAAGTCAAAAATGACACAGCACTGCTGAAGTTTCTTTAGGAACAGTTCAGGCTGCTCTGAGGTTGGAACGTCTGAGAAAAAAAGAGGAAATGGTATAAGTCTGTCATCAATTCCAGGCAACAGGAATTCTCTGAGAAAGTTACGTCAAAAGCGAACTCAAAAGAACAAGACAACAGTGTTCTTGCTAACATACACACAGGCAGGAGACACCGTAAATACCCCACCAGAGACCCACACAAATGACTGCATTTGCTATTCTGCAACTGACTAGATCCCAAGAGCCACCTGCAGGTTAATATAAAGTTTAGCCCAAAACACCCCAATGCCAATATCCTTAATATCTAAAATTATTGAAAAAGGCCAAACTTTCCCTTATAAAGTGAAACCACCAGTTTTTGGTTCATTTAAATTCATTTACCAAAAGACTTCAGAGCAGAAATGCCAGTCTATTCTTTTCATGTTGACATCTTTGGTGTTTAAAGCAATGGCTACATGTAGGTTTTGCTTTTAGTTTCTTCTGTTTTTGTTTTATTTAGGTTTGGGCTCCACGAAGTTGCTTTGTGAAATAAACACGGAAAAACAACAAAATGAAATAATGCCAAAAGTATGCCAACGCAGAGACATGGCAGTTGGTAAAGTGCTTGCACACAAGCATGAGGACCCAGGTTTAACCCCACAGTCACAGGAAAGCTGGTAGGCATGGGAATGCACATCTGTAATAGCTCACTCACTGAGGCGGCAGAGAGCAGCAGTGTCCCTGGGCCTTGCTAGCCAGCTAGCCTACCTAGCTGGTAAGTAAGCCCCAGGTCCCCGGGAGAGACTCTGTGAATGGCTTCTGAGGAACATGCCCAAAGCTGACCTATGGTCTCCACATGCACACACCCAAGCAGACACACAAAAAGAGCACATCAGAAGTGGTAACATAAGAAAAAATTTCACTGAAGTCTTTATCTTTTGACCCATGTTCTTCTTGAGCAGTGAGAAAAACCCTCTTACATCTTTATTGAAATATCCTCAGAGGGCCAGCAGAATGGCTCGTCAGGGAAAGGCGTTTCCCACAAACCTGACAATCTTAGTTTAATCCCTGGAACCCACATAATGGAAGGAGAACGCCTACTCTACAAGTTGTCTTCAGAGCTCTACATGTCTGCTATGTTTATTAGTAAAATTAATAAATAAAATTTTAAAATAGTTAAGTGTTTTCAGAATAGATATTTATTCTCTTTTCAAACATACAGCGAATTAGGGGCTAGGGGATATAGCTCAGTTGGTAGAGCACTTGCCAAGCTTACACTAGTCCTTGCTTCAATCCCCAACACTGCATGAAATCACAAGTGCTAACACTGGCCTGCAATCCCTGCACTTAGGCCAATAGAGGGATCAAGAGTTCAAGAGCATCCTCAAGCTTGAAGCCAGCACGGGCTACATGAGACTCTATCTAAAAGGGGGCGCCAAAGGTGGTGGCAAGATAGTTAAGCAGTCAAATATGCTTATTACCAAGCCTGACTCCCTGAGGGAAGAGAAATAAGATTCTAAAGTAAGGCATCAGAAAAAACCAGAGCAAAACTGTCTTCTGGACAGGAAAGGACCATGCACTCATGAACTCAGCTGTAGATGTCTGCACAAGACCTGTCCAAGCCCCAGCCGGGCAATAGTCTAGCATGGAGTGGGGAGAAAGCGTTCACAAGCCTTTTTCCCTAACAGAGGAGCTATGGACAGCTGAGGACTTCTAGGGGAGGGAAGTTGGTTTTCTTAAGTATGTGGCTCCTGGTAGGACAACAGTGACCGAGTGGGTGGTCCTACATCCAGGAATACTGAGACAGCATAAACTGAAGCTGAGGGAAGGGTAGCGAGGTAGAGTTGATATGGAAGAACTTAGAGGAAAAAATGAGGGGTGAATGTTCTCAAAATCATTTTATGAAAATCACAATAAACAAAAATATTTTTAAACTACATAGTATAGCCAGAAGTAATATCACAGACTTTAATCCCAGCACTTGGGAAGCAGAGGCAAGTGGATCTCTGTGAGTTCAAGGCCAGCCTGGACTACATGAGTTCTAGAACAGGGCTTTGTAGTGATTCTTTCTCAAACAAAACAAAACAAGAACCTGAATAATATAAATTTGAATCCCATACCATAACAAATTGCTCTAAGGATATAATTCAACTAGCAGTGTTTGCCAACTCCATCAATTTGATTTCAAACCAGAGAGAGAGAGAGAGAGAGAGAGAGAGAGAGAGACAGAAAATAGCTCACACATTTAGTTCAAATAGAAATTTGGGGTTAAAATTCTCCAACTAGGAAGGAATATGATCTACAGCTGGCTAGTCTACTTCTCCCACTTCTTTCTACTTTACCCACCCCTACCCTATGCTGTAGCTTCCCATGAATGGCAATGAGAATTAGGATCAGTGTAGTGGTTTGAAGAAATAGCCCACAGAGACTCATCTATTTGAATGCTTGGTCCATGTTTGGTGAAACTATTTGAAAAGAATTAGGAGGTGCAGCCTGTTGGAGGAGGTGTGTCACAAGGGGTAGCCTTGAGGTTTCAAAAGCCAAAATTATTCCCCCATCAGCTCTCTGCCTCCTCTTTGCAGACTGACCCTGCCTGCCTGCTTCCACACAATCTACCATGATGGCTACCGACTCACCCTCTGAACTCAGCCCTGTAAATATTTTCTTCCCTAAGTTGCATTGGTCATGGTGTTTGTCACAATAGACAAGTAACTGACACATTCAGAGCAGGCTCTACTGCCAGCATCCAAGTGAATAATTCATTAATACTGAGAATACATTTAGAGGTAAGCAGGTGGCATTCTATTTTAAAAAAAAGAGAGCAAGATGATTATTGAGATTTCATGATGAGTTATGGAACTGGAAACAATGCTTGGGTCTCTAGCCACACCCACATGGCCTCTGTGCTACTGAAGGACTCCAGGGCACTTGGCCAGTTTACCCAACACCACGGAGGTAAATGGAACAGAGAAAATGCTTACTACCGCAACATCAGCTAAAGGTTAAAATCTTCAGGGGATTTTTAATCAATCCAAATTTTGATAGCTTAAACAAAGCCCCCAAACCAGACTGTCCACATGGAGAAGGCTTACAAATACATAGGAAGTCTGATACATCAGTAAATGACAGCTTTTTAAAGAGCAAGCCATCATTCACGCAAAAACAATGTCTGTGGTCACTCAATAGATTTACATATTTAACAATTCAAAGCATTCAGGCAGTTGGCATTTAGAAGCTTTTTAATGGTAAGCAGTTGGAATCCATTCTTTACTAATGAGAACTGATCCATCAGACAAATCTGAAGCAGGCTATCCACCTACTAGATGAGACAATAGCAACTTATATTTATTGGATATACTGAGTATATTCTGTGTTCTAGTCTAGGCACTTAGACACACTAACTCTCATTTAATCTCTACAACAATATACATGAATGGGTGCTGTTTTCAACTTAATAGATGAGTAAATCAAGACAGAGAAATTCAATATCTTGCCCAGAATCCTACTGCTAATAAACAGTAGAGACATGATTCAAACCCAGGCTGTATGTATGGCTCCAGAGCCTGGACTCTTCCACACCACGCAGCATTCAGACGCACAGAGCCAAAGATTACATTCCAGAAAACAGGGCGCATGTAATGGCAGCGGCAGATGAAAATAGAGAGAATCTCAAGTACGCTCCCAGCACAACCCCATTCATCAAGCAGCACACTGTGTTCCTCCTTAGCTGCCTCCAGAGCTTCCCAGACAGAGCAAAGGCTTCGCTTTCTATTCTTTATCCTTTATCACAGATTAAATTCTTCTTACAAGGCCTCCCTTCATTAAAGAACATAAGCAGGCAGGACAAACCACAAGATGCGGGGGCGTCCCTTCAACAATTTGTATAGTAACAGCCTGAAAAAAAAAAATTCCCATCACAACTGAAGAATGAGCTATAAAATCAGTTGAAGAGCCAGGATAGCATGAACTCAAGCATTTCCAACAGCCTGGGAAACGTGAACAAGTCTGTCAGTCTCCCATTCTCTCTCCCCCTCTCATCCCTCTCCCTCTCTGTGGTGGTGGTGGGGCACTGGTGATCCAAGCAAGGAGCCTGGCCCTGGGACTGCACTCCAGAGCTGTGCTGCCCCTATCTCCATTCCCTTATCTCCCTAGTCCTAGTGGATTGTGTAAAAATAGGCTGAACAAGGACCAGAGGAGTGCTGGGTAGTCCAGAAGATTTCGATGAAGTAGAAGTTTAATATCTATGGATCACTCCAAAAGCAAATACACTCTTTCAAGAAACACTTATTTGAATGGGAGGAGAGGGGCTGGAGAGATGGCTCAGCAATTAGGAGCACTGGCTACTCTTTCAGAAGACCGAGATTCAATTCCCAACACCCACATGGCAGCTCACAACTCTACAATTCCAGTTCCAGGGGATCCAACACCTTCACAGACATACAAGCAGGTAAAACACCAATGCACATAAAAATAAATAAATTTAAAAGGAAGAGGAGAGGACTAGGTACACTGCTCCCCTGCACTTGAAAAGAGAGAAATCTCATTAATCACAAAAAGAAGGTAGTGTCCAGCCAGTACATTCTGACCACAATATGTAAGCCAACAGTTGCCACCTACTTCCCAAAATCACCCAACATCTAAACACTTCTGAAGTAACTTAAGATTGAAGGAAAATATTAACCTTTAGAAATAAATATAAATTATTAAAACTTAAGGTCATCTTAGAATTGCCAAGCAGGCAATCAACAAATTTATCACTATTTTCCAATGGAATCCTTTGGCCTACAAAAGCCATCCTGCCCCACAGAGAGTTCCATGAAATCATAACCATTAATAACAAGAAATTGATAAGTGGTTGCATAATAGCATGAAGGTCATTAGCACAATGACTCTCAGGGAGAATAAACTGACCTAGTTATTAGAGTGTATGAGGTTCCACCAGGTCAGGTTCCATCAATCTGGAAGGCCACTCAAGTTAAACCATCTCCAGAAGGTAGGGTTCTCACTGAAGAAGTCACTGCAGTGAGCAGCAAAGCTGAACCACAGTCTTCCTCTTTCCTTTTTTCTTAAAAAATTTATTTATTTATTTATTTATTATATACAGCATTCCTTCCATGTATGTCTGCAGGCCAGAAGAGGGCACCAGACCTCATTACAGATGGCTGTGAGCCACCACATGGTTGCTGGGAATTGAACGCAGGACCTTTGGAAGAGCAGGCAATGCTCTTATCCTCTGAGACATCTCTCCAGCCCTTCCTCTTTCCTTTTTAGCAGTAGATGCTTCTCCATATTTCTAGCATCATCTCACTGCATCTATTTCCCCATCAGTTGCCACCCATTAACAAGATAAAAACAATGTTCACTTGGGTGCCATTATCACTTCTACTGTTAGGCATTTTTATTTCATAAAAAGCATTTTGACCTAGTAAGTCACAAACAATCAACAATATTTCATCAAAAGAAGACAACTATCTTTTTTATACTGGGCTGACCTTGAACTCACTGAGATCTGCCTGGCAAATGCTGGGATTAAAGGCATGTACCACCACTGCCTAGGATACAACTATTATAATGCATCAAATAATAAAATCAGGCTTCAGCCTTAGGAACTAGAGCCAAACATAATGTGATCATTCAAGATACATTCAAAATCATTCAATATACAAAATAAGCAAGACTCTAATCCAATACAGACTGGTAGGTAACTAAAGCACTGCATTCTTCACCTCCAATTTTTATTTGTGTATTCAAATTGGCTGTTGATGGAGATGGTAGTGGGTGCCGTTATCAATTTCTACTGTCAGGCATTTTCATTTCATAAAAAGCATTTTAGATGATTTCATGTGTAGCCAAGGCTGAAAATCACTGTTGTTAAAGCAAGAACTTTAAAATCCTTTTATTCCCTCCACCTCTGAAACCCCTTTTGTTTGTTTGTTTAAGGGCAGTGATGGAAACTTTCAGTCTCTTTAGCCAAGGAAGGGCCCTGAAAAAATCTACACCAGTGAAAGCATTTCTTCTTGGCCTTGGTCATAAAAGCTGAAGGCAGCGTTGGCTGCATTCAGAACTCTTGCCAATCCAGTGGGAAGCCTTCAAAATGCTTTGTTGATACTAGTGCCCACTTTTCTATACAGCTTCAAAATTTAGCTCATAGAATGGCTTACACAAAAACAACACTACCAAAACCCTCAGCACACAGCTATTAGCCACAGGAAACTAAAAGAGCCTATATGGAACTGTCCAGACACAAGAGAGGGGCCAGCACTGTAATAAAGAACACTTACCATTACAACACATGTATTAAGCTTCTAACTCCCAGAATGTCCTGTGAGCAGCCACTATCATTACTGCAGTTGAAGGAACTGGTGTCTAGAACAGTCAAGAACCTTGCCCAACATCACAATCAACATCGCTAATAAGAGCTTAGTTCCTGCCTTTCCTCCCCCCCAACCAACAGTCTTATCCCAGGGCCCACAAGAGGGGTGGTGGTGGTGGCTGTGACAAATAATAGTCACTAACCACCGCCATCATTACTAGAACTAGAATCTGTTCACTGTCATGATTACTGAACTCTTTAAGAAGAGTTACGCTGGCCTGCCTTCAAATACGAGTATGTTGTAAAACTAACCACCGCCATCATTACTAGAACTAGAATCTGTTCCCTGTCGTGATCACTGAACTCTTTAAGAAGAGTCACACTGGCCTGCCTTCAAATACGAGCATGTTGTGAAACTGAAAAGCCTACAGCTAGTCTTAAACAAACGAATAACAGAGATGACCTAGCTTAGTTCTCAAATCATATTATTTATTACTCCAGTTTAGATAATGAACATGAGTTTATTATTCTTTCCTGGGGTTCTTCAGTTTTCTTCCGCAAAGCCAATACACATGGTCTAATTTATAAACAAAATCCAAAGGTCACTACTGTAACCACACACTAGAATGACCTAGGCAGCAAAATTAACAGGATAAACAGAAAAAAAATAGATGCGGACATAAGTCTGTGGACACACACACACTACTGACAAATATTTTTGTTCCCAACACTTTGTAAACTTCACCTTTTAATGTCAAGGTAATTACTGAAGCTTGACGGCACAAGAAATGAAATACTGTTAAGTTCTTCAACCTCTAATTATAGGTATAAATTACTTTCCTGTTACCAACTCACCACAGGACAGAAGCCACCAAAGCCCCTTACAAGGTTAGTGTCTCCATTATTAATTCACTTCCTGAGGCCTTATTTCCAAGGATGGAGACACCAGCAGCATTTTGAATATGAGAATTCCTGGAGCTTGCTCAGCTGGAGGGATGGCTCAGCGGATAAAGTACTTGCTGTGCAACCATGAAAACTGGAGTTGGGATCCCCAGAACCCATGGAAAAAGCTTGGCAGGAAGGGCAGTGTTGGGAATCCCCGCACACCGGAGGCAGAGACAGGGAGGGGGTCCCTGGTGCAAGTTGGCTAGCCACATTCAAGTACACATACTGAACTTTATTTCCCCCATGAAAATCAATTGTAACTTAATTTTTTTTCCTCTAGAAAGAAAATTATACTAAAGAATAGAGAAAAATATAAGTAACATATTTAAGAGAAAAAACTATTTTAATGTGTAGTCCTGTAGCACAAATTTTAAAACTATGTTAATTTTTAGTGATACAAATTTATGAATGTAAAAAGTAGAGAAGGCCAGCTTACATAAAACTGTGTCTTCCTATTAACACCAAGTAAAAGACTGCCTCATTTTCTAAAATTGCATTCAAATGATTAAAAACTAGATGACTTTTAAGAATAAATACTGGGGGGCTGGAGAGATGTCTCAGAGGTTAAGAGCATTGCCTGCTCTTCCAAAGGTCCTGAGTTCAATTCCCAGCAACCACATGGTTGCTCACAATCATCTGTAAGAGGGTCTGATGCCCTCTTCTGGTCTGCAGGCATACACACAGAATATTGTGTATATAATAAATAAATAAATAAATAAATAAATAATTTTTTTGGAGAAAGACTAAATACTGGGGGCGGGGCTAGAGAGATGGCGCGGCAGTTATGAGCACTTGATACTCTTGCAAAGGACCCAGGTTTGATTCCTAGCATCTACATGCTGGCTCATTGTGTGTAACTCCAGTTCTGTGAGACCTGACACCTTCAGGCCTGATCACATAGCAAGCATGCACACGGTACACATTTATACATGAATGTAAAATAACATACACCAAAAATAAAAAAATAATCATTTTTAAAATTAAAAATAAAAAAGACTAAACAGTGGGCTAAGGAAATGGCTTGTTTTGCAAGTGTGAAGACTCAAATCCCATCTGCAGCACCCACGGAAAAGGCAGGGCTTGGCTGCAGAAAACCTATGTACTCATTCATTCACCCACTCACTAAACAGCCACTGTACACTTATCAAGGGAATTCACTGACACAGAAGCCCTAACCTAAGCCCAGTATGGTGGCACATGCCCTTAAATCCCACTACCCAGGAGGCAGAGTCAGGCAGATCTCTTCAAGTTCAAGGCCAGCTAGGGCTAGAGATGTAGTACTCCTAACCAGTACATTCTAGGGGAGGTAGGGAGGGAGATGACTAAAAATAATAAACACATTTATTACATTATATGGTGCGTGTTTGGGGGTAATAGTGCATGAGGGAAAGCAGACTACATATGCTGGAGCTGGGAGGTAGAGTTCTGAGCATAGAATTCACCTGAAAAGAGGAATTTGAAGCCAGATGTGATGGTGCATGCCTTGGGCAGGCAGATCTCTGTGAGTTTGAGGCCAGCCTGGTCTATGAAGCAAAATCCAAGACAGCCAGGACTGTTACACAGAGAACCCCTGTCTCAAAAACAATGAAAGGGAGGGAGGGAGGGAACAGATTGATTGAGATTGATTTGAGAAAGAATACTCAAAGGAGGTACAGGAGACCAGCAAAGAAGATGTCTACAAGAAAGCATCCTACTCAAAGAAGCAGCAAATGCAAGGACCCTTTAGCAAGAAGGAATATGCAGAGGAACCAGAGGGTAGGAGTATGAGAGGAACCAGGGGGAAGGAGTATGCAGAGGAACCAGGGGGAAGGACTATGCAGAGGAACCAGGGGGAAGGAGTATGCAGAGGAACCAGGGGAGAGGAGTATACAGAGGAACCAGGGGGAAGGAGTATGCTAAGGAACCAGAGGGTAGGAGTATGAGAGGAACCAGGGGGAAGAAGTATGCAAGGAACCAGGGGGAAGGAGTATGCAAAGGAACCAGGGGGAAGGAGTATGCAGAGAAACCAGGGGGAAGGAGTATGCAGAGGAACCAGGGGGAAGGAGTATGCAGAGGAACCAGGGGAGAGTATGCAGAGGAACCAGGGGGGAAGGAGTATGCAGAGGAACCAGGGGGAAGGAGTATGCAGAGAAACCAGGGGGAAGGAGTATGCAGAGGAACAAGGGGGAAGGAGTATGCAGAGGAACCAGGGGGAAGGAGTATGCAGAGGAACCAGGGGAGAGGAGTATGCAGAGGAACCAGGGGGGAAGGATATGCAGAGGAACCAGGGGGAAGCCAAGCAAATGGGCCTGAGTAGAACTGCAGTGGACAGAAGGGCAAGAAATGGAGAGCATGGGATCACCTTGGGATTCTGTCCTAGACTTCACACCTCTACTGTTTACTAAGTGATACTTAGTTTTCTTATCTGTAAAACAGAAAATATATTTTACAAAGTTGAGTGAGGATTAAATGAAAGGCTATCCATAAAGGTAGACGTGCTTTTAGGAAAAAAAATTCTTTGACAAAAACTTATAAAGTATCTATGAGACACAAAAGAGAGCAAATTTTCTACTTTTATTTCTTATGATTATTTCTATAGGGAATTCCTTACATTTTAATATAGCTTCAAAATTATTTTAAAAGCACTTTTAAAATAAATTCTCAAGTATTTCTAGAAATGTGAAATTTTTGTTAATATTGTATTCTAGTAATATCAAACACCAAATGCTATCTATCTGGACACATACACGATCATACTCTGCCTTTTCTTCCATAGCTGTCTTTACGACAGCGACAGATCTGAGCGTACAATTAAAGGGAGTCAGCACAACAAATTTCCTGGATGTGTGTGGCGGAAGCCCATTCTTTCACCCAAAAGTATAAGCAACAAAAACTTCAAAGATTACTTTACATATGCCACACCAATAAGGTGAAGAAATATGAAAGACCAGAATAAAAGGTCTGCAGGAAGCACGTATTTGGTTATATGACACGACCCACACAAAGTAACTTCCCAATAAAATGCGACACTGTTTTCAAATTCCACTGATTGAAGACCTTTTCTCAGGAGATTACTTCTACAGGGATAAAACTGGTCTAAGTACTTCCAATTGTTTGGAGGATTAACATCATTGTGAATTATTCCAGAATGAGATGAACTGTTTTTACAATATGAGGTTAGAAACAATGGGGAGGGGGAGTGTGTACAGAAAGACAGAAAGACAGACGGCCAGATGAACAATTGAGCTGCTAATTTACAACACATAGTCCAGACTCACCATAAACTTTTAAAATATGATTTAGAATACCAAAAGAGAAAATAAAGCATCAACCCAATATTATGATGAGCATAGGTGCTCATCAGCTGGGGCTTTTAAATATTAGACCTTAAGCTCTTAAAAGTGACACAGCACTAAGTCGAATGACCTCTAATCCCAAAAATATCAAAGCTTACATTTATAATTAAAGTCATAATCTGAGTAATAAAACCTAGTGACAGCATGTAATACAGGCCCTAATTATGGAGCCACCTTGTGCTCCATTTAGGATGGCTATTACTTAACATACATTAAATGCGAATGTAAAGCCATATATTAGTTGAGCAAATCCAGAATTACAATTTGAAATAATAAAGTAGGAGAAATAATATCCACTTAAAATCCCAGTACACATAAAGACATTATTATTCAAACCTGAAATAGAGAAATTAAATATATGTATTTCAGTATGCATGTAAACAGGATGTTGTACAACTCTAAAACCAAAATGTGGAGAGCAATAACACAGAGATTCTTAAAAAGGCAGAAAAGTGCCTGGAAAGCACTTTCAGAATAGAAGGGTGTTTTAATATAGTCAACGGTTAAGATGTGACCTTAGCTTTGGCTCAGATATAACACCCAAGTCCCTTTCCTGCTACTGGCTTCCTTGGGACAGACAGGCTGGAGTCTGGAGCGACACACGCTAATGATGCATTTCTAAGCCCCAGGTTTTCATAAATTCAGCATTTCTATGTTCAATGTCAGACCCTAAGACTTAGCTAAACATGTCACTGGGTAGTTCAAACATTCCCTCTTCTGTTACCCTGGAAACAACTTTCCCTTTCAGGTAACATATTACTGTTTATGAGCCAAATGAAGTGTGGGAAATTTGAGCCCATTTGATTAAACACAGTCAGCAGAAAGCTAAAATGGAAAACTAAATGCACATCTCAAAAATCTACCAACTGTAATTCTGAAAAAAACATCACAGAAATATTTAAGATTTCAGATAAATTAGACTGGCGGGGGGGGGGGGAGATGAATTCATTCTGCATTCTTCCAGGTGGCTGAGGTGGTTGTGCAGCTCATACCCACCCAGTCTGAAACAAGAAGAGCTGGGTTCCCACGGGCTTCACATGTACCTGCTGGGCTACTGTGGTAACGCAGCGCGACAGCTAAGACTGCCTGGATCCCATGCTGGCACTGCCTGGCTGAGGGCTGAGGCTCTGATGTTTGAATGAGGGCAGCGGAACTGCACCTACCCGTAGTACTATCTATAAATACGGCAGCGAGTAAAGGGGCACCTGGAAGTCGTTTAGAACACATATAATGTTCAATAAACTTTAGCTCCTAAATTACTGTTAATAAACAGAATGAGTCTAAAAATGAAAAATTCTCAATGACAGCTCAAGAATTTCACAAAAGACAATACAACACAAACTAGTTCAAGCAGTACTCAAGTACAGAAAACTTTAAATGTGTTTTCTGAGGGGGTGGTTTAGCAGCAGCATGCCAGTACACATAAATCCTCGGCATCATAAAAATAAAGAAGCAAGTATTTCTAACTTGTTGGTACAATCAATTTTCCCTCCCTTTTTTTGGTGTGTCTAGTTTTTCAAGCAACATTCAAATAAAATAATGTAGAGTTTAATCATTATGATCCACTGAGATTCCTTTACTTGACAGAGAAAGGGCAGCAGCGCAAACAAGGGATGTGAAACAACCCAGCTGTCACAGCATGCAGAAGCCAACCACACGATAGCTTCTAGGCCGCTTCTTGCCCCACCATGCAGTTAAAGCACTCAAGTTATCAAGCACTGCACGCAGATGACAATGCCCCTTGACAATGGCAACAGTGCAACAAGCTCAGGGGAAGACTTTTTTTCTTGGGGTGGGGGGATTCGACACAAGATTTCTCTGTGTAGCCCTGGCTGTACTGAAACTTATTCTATAACCAGGCTGGCCTAGAACTCTGCCTGCCTCTGCCTTCTAAGTTTTGGGTTAAAGGCATGCACTACCACGGCCTGGCTAGAAGAGACTGTTCTAAGTGGCACTCTCAAACATTTAAAAAATTCTTCTATCTTCTATCTGTACACCAGGCCCCAGGCTCACTAGGATATGGAGATACTGGAGACATGACTCAGTAGTTAGGAGTATTGGCTAGTCTTCCAAAGGACCTGGGTTCAATTCCCAGCACCTACATGGCAGCTCACAACTGTTTGTAGTTGCAGGAGATCTGGCACCCTCACACAGACATATATGCAGGCAAGACACCAATGCACATATAATATAAATAAATTAAAAATCTCAACTGGGGGAAAAATGTATGCTTCAAACTTCTGATGAAACCAGATGTCTTATGCATAGAGGACCCACATATCCAGAGGGGTCGAAAGGACAGGATGCTTCAGAAACTGCTCATCTTTTATATACAGCATGCCTCTCTCAAGGATCTGTAATACCAGTGGCAAAGGCATTTGCTACTGAATGAGAAACCAAAATAAACAAGGGTCACCGAGGACAGGTCAGGTGGGGGATTCACATTCTGAAGAGCTAATTCCTGGTTCGGAACAGTTTCTGAAATTCCTGAATGAGTCATCCTTTCCCAGTCATTTCATGTGTATATAATAATAGCAAAAACTTACTAAGCATTTGCTCTGCTGCAGTCTCATTTGCAGCAGTTCAGAGTATTAACTCCTTAAGTCTGCTCCCCACTGTTGCAAGACGTATTATTTTGCATATAGGAAATAGTCACAGAAATGTGACATCCCTACGAGCACACAGCTAGAAAGGTACCCCACACACTACTCCACTTCTGCTAAAAGTCATGCCAACGACTCCAACAGTTTAAAATCCACAGCATGTGCTGGGGTGGAGGCGCATCTGTGAGAGTTAACGTTTTTAGTAGCCGTCAACACAGGCCGGCACCAAGTCATCTATTTCCTATGCTGTTAAGGTCTCTCGAAAAAAATCTCTGTCTTCCAGCATTAGCACTCCCTTTGCACCTACACTGGTGCTTCAAAGACATCCACAGTCCATGTGTTTCAGAAGGGTAATAAGTGTGTCCTTGTTTCATTCTGTGCTGGAACACCTGTCACTGGTTAGTTCCACATGAGTTTTAGGGTGGTGAGTCTGACTGTTCAAATCTTTGTTTTCACCAGCACAGCCTAAGGTCATGAAGACCCACATAGGTGATATGCCCAGTTAGTAACGGGAGTTAAGGAAAGCATGAAGGAGACAGGCCAAGAAGACATTCAGTGTGAATGAGCAAGTGAGCAGGTTACAAGGAACAGGAGCGCAGACCCGCAAGGTTTCTAAGCATTCTTAATGAAAACGTGTCGTTCACAGTCCTAATAACCATGGAAACTATGCTGGCTAGGTTTGATCTCTCTGCAGTGGAGAAATGTACATTTCATCAAGGATGCATGATTTACTCAAAATTCTAACATTCAAGGCATATTTTATGGGCTACACAAAAATCACTCCTTCCACACAAATGTACATTATTATACCCTAACAAAGGGTTTCCCTGCTAGAGTTGGTTCAAATACTAAGACTTCAAATCAGATTCAACTATTTAGCCAAGTGAAGCTTACATTCATCACTAGATGGTTATCAGTTCAGAAGTGTCCTATGCCCTATTACACATCAGTCTTACTGGAGAGCCATTTTTGTAGCTTATGTATTCCGTTACTGCACTGTTTACCTTAATGAAAACACAGATCATTACAGTGGCTGGCAGTCATGGCACTGTCAACTTTCCTTACAGTTCCAAGTGCTTCCCAACCTACTTACAACTGAGAGCCATAAAGCAGCCCATCACACTCTGATAAGCCATGTGGAAGATCATAGTGAAAGCAGCCATAATTGAATAAGAAGTTACATTATGATATCTGACCAGTGTCCACAGATACATTGAAATTAGGAACAAGATGAATCATTTATACCAAAAGTATTAGTCTTATTTTTTTAAGACACATATCTAATACATCTTCATTTAAAATAGTTATTTACAAGGACTAGAGAGAGGTGACTAATGGACTGTTCCCAGGAATATCATTCATGAAGGCTATATAAACTACTAAATATGTACATCACAGACGAAGTAACCACCATCTGTAGTATTTCATAAGAAAATAAATGCTGGCGGGCATGGATTATAGCTCAGTAGCAGAGTGCTTGTCTCTCATACATAAGGCCGTAATCTCTACTACTACAAAATAATTTTTAAAAGAAACACACACACATACACACACCAGAAATAATTACCAAGCAAGCAGTTAGTAAAACTACTTCCTAGGCAACACATGGACCTGAGTTCTGATGCCCAGCACTTCCATAAAAGCCAGGCTTAGTAGTACATTTCTGTAATCTCAGTGTTAGGGAGGTGGGGACAAGAGGCTTCTCTGGCCAGCTAACAAAGCTTAGTTGATCCGGGTTCAGTGAAAGACGCTGTCTCTAAAAATAAGGTGGTAAACTATAGAGGAAGATACCTGATGTCAACCTGTGCTCCTCACAGGTGAGTACACATGCAAAGAGTCGGAGGGAGAGAGAGGGAGGGAGGGAGATCATTACCATTTAAATTAAGAGAGCATGTAAGTGAATACACATCAGACCAGGAAGGAGGTGACTCAGTGGGTAAAGCTGCTAGCCACCAAGCTTGACAACCTCAGTTCTACCACTGGGACGAAAATATTAGAAGGAAAGACAAGACACCAAAAATTATTCTCTGATCTCTACATACATGCCACAGCACACGCACACCCACAAACAAACAATAAATAAATGTCAAGGAAGGAGAGAGGGAGGGAGGGGAGGGGAGGGAAGGGGGAAAGAGGGAAGAGCGCTCAGCTCCATACATTGTTTTATACATGGTTAGACTATGTATGATGTATGTGGAGATGGTAAATGTCCAGGCTCACACAGTTGCTGAGTGCCAACTGCTATTAAGGGCTGACAGTGAAGGCTGGTCATGGACGCTCACACCTGCAATCCCAATAGTCTGGAAGCTGAGACAAGAGAATTGCAAGTGTGAGGTCAGCCTGGACTACAGAGCCATACTGCAGAACAAAACTTGGGGGGGAGGGGGGCAGCAGGCGAGGGGTGGTGCAGACATCCACCTCAGCGAAACCCACCTGATACACTCTCTAAAAGCAAATGAAGAAATAGTGAATAACTAGCACTCACTGAGGATTCCCAATACATGTCTGAAAATGCCAGCTTGCCATGATAACAAAAGCTAACAGCAGTTAGTAGACACTGGGCCGTTACAATGAGTCAAACAACATTTACAGAAATTACTTACTAATATCACAGTTTACAAATGGAGAAAGTAAGGTACACAGAAACCAAGTATCTTAGCCAAGGTCACGGCAGCAGCTATAGAGAAACACAGCACCAAAGCCTGTTTATTCTCGCCATTAACAAGTGAAATGAGCTAAGTTTCTATAGGCCACATCAAGCATGTGACAACATTCCGTGAGTTATAGATTACTACCAGTACGACTCAATTTTCACAGTAATCATATAAAATGAAAATAAAAAATGACAAAAGCAAAAGAAGGTAGGGAAGAGAAAAGAGAAAAGATCAATAATAAAGACTACCATAATAAAAACAGGAAGTGTAAGTTTTGAAATAGAATGACTAAGTTAGGGGCTGGGGAAATAGGTTGGTAGTTAAGAGTCCTGGTGGCTCTTGCAAAGGATGTAGGTTTGGTTCCCAGCACCCGCATGGCAGCTCACAACTGCCTGTAAGTCTAGTCCCAGAGGATTCAATAACCTCTTCTGGCCTCCTTGGGCACCAAGCACCCACATAGTAAATTGACATACATATAAGCAAAACACCCATACACATAAAATTTCAAAAATGAAATAAGTTAAATGATACCTGTCAAAGGTTTTAGTTTAATCTATTTATTAAAATAATTTTCTATTGTTTTGTTCATTTTTGAAAGAAGGGAAACACCAAGTTAAGCAACAGAGGCAGAGAAAGCAGGCATAAGGTAAAGGCAGGAACAGGAAACTGAACAGTGTCTCAATTACTATTCTAACACCAAGACCAAGGCAACTTATAAAAGAAAGCATTTTATCAGGGGCTTGTTTATGTTTCGGAGGGTGAGCCTCTGACCATATGGCAGAGAGCACGGCAGCAGGCGGGCATAGCTCTGGAGCAGGAGCTGACAGATCACATCTGGTCCACAGTTGCAGCAGGGGAGAAAGAGTGAGTAAGACTGGGCCTGGTGTGGACTTTTGAGGTTCCTCAAAGCCCCTCTCCAATGACACACCTCCTCCAACAAGGCCATGCCTCCTAAGTCTTCCTAAACAATCCACTGAGTGGGAACCAAACTTTCAAAGATAGAATCTATTAGGTCAATTTCATTCAAACCATTATAGATACCTTATCTATATACATTAACTGTAAATAAATACAATGACTCCTTTTGCAAGTGAGTGGTCATAAGATTATGGGTCTCTTGTCTATATAATACAGGATCTTACTGGAAAAACTCTTGGTAAATGCACTCAGGAAGCAAGAGGCAAGAAGATAGATACCTGTGAATTCAAGGCCAGCCTGGTCTCCATGAGGAGTTTGAGGCCAACCAGGGCTACACAGTGAGACTCTGTCTCTAAATCAATAAATAAGGAATCAGAAAACCCATAAATCCATATAGGGCCAAGAGTTGTAAGTCCCAAATGCTCTCAGCATAAGCATGAACAAACCACTCCACACTGTTCTCTCACCTTAAATGGAAAAATAACCATTCTGGAAAAAAAAAAACTATAAATTATTTCTCTTAGTAGCTGATCATATGCTGAAACCACTAATAAGGGCAGAAGGGGAAAACCACACAAAAGTTTAATGATGCATATATACCTGCCTTGTAGAGTAGGCCCAAGACTGTTTCAACTAAGGTACTACACATCAAATGACAACTTCAGGTCTTTGGCAAACAAGGTCCACAGATGTTAAATTCAGCAACGAAGGTAACAGTTCAGGGGGAAACAAGCACGTATAGTAATTTGAGTCTGAACTGTAGAACCTGGTTCCCTCCACTGAATAAAGTAGCAGTCCTCAGCTGGGGAATAGAGGTGGGAATGGAAGTGGGAGAATTCACAGGGGTTACCTAAGACCATTGGAAAAGAGATATTTACATTAGGAGCATTAGGAAGGCTGAGAACCACTGGACTAAAGGCACTTCACTGTATTCAGCCAAGGGGAAAGAACACCAATTTTGGAGCAAACTGTGACAAGGAATAAGGAGAGCAAGAGCATTTAGTAAGAAGCATGCAAGGAATAAGGAGCGTGCAGAGCACTTAGTAGGGAGCATGCAAGGAATAAGGAAGGTACAGAGCACTTAGTAGGAAGCATGCATGCACTCTGCACACAGCGGCCACTGATACTAACATCACTATGCTATCTTTGTAGGTGACTCAGTAGGTACAGTCAACATTCTTAGTGACACTCCCTTTGTCAGCAGCCTTTACCAGCCTTGGGCATTTGTGCAAAGCTGAGCACAGTCACTGGTATATATTGCAAGCAGAGAAAAACCAATGAAAGATGGCAACTGTAACCAATGGGAGAATTTTCTTTCACAAAGCACTTTTTGCTCTGTGTACTGTAACAGCATGCTCTATATCACTCTTAAAATTCAATCCAGTGAGCTGCAACACCGTGGAATTTAAAATGAAGCAGAGCAGAAATCTGTACAGCACTGTTTCGTTTCACTTTCTTACTGATTACATTTGCACTTCTATATGTGTGTTGTGTGTGCACACACATGTACATGTGTATACTCACACGTGGAGAAGGCAAAAATCAATTCTTTACTAAAAATTTTTTAAAAAACAAAAAAAATTCACAAATTACCTAGGAGAGCTCTTTCCATTTTTGTGTGATTTGGCATTTACAATAAAGATAAGATGCATTAATTAAATGAGCTGTACAGGGTGTATTAAAAATCATGACAAATGTCTACCAAACTATTTCTTATTGATTAGGAAAAATAAAATCATGGTCGTTCTCCCCTACCTCCCCTCCACCCAACCCCCCACCCCCCCACCCCACCCCCCCATCCACCCACCCCCCCACCCCCCGCGAAGGATAGAGTTGGAAATACACATCTAGACACCTGGCTTTTGTACTGGGTAGTTCTCCACCACTCTGACAAAACACCTGAGACAAGGCCAGTGCGATGCACAGTGGATAAAGGTGTCTGCTGCCAGACCAGAGGACCCTAGTTCTAGCTCTAAGATACCTGTGGGAGAAAGAAGAATCAACTCCCATACAGTGTCCTCTGACTTCACATTCACACCACACCATAGCTGAACCCACATACATGCACACAAAATAAAGAAGATATTTTAACTTTTGTTTTGTTTTGTTTTGTTTTTCGAGACAGGGTTTCTCTGTGGTTTTGGTTCCTGTCCTGGAACTAGCTCTTGTAGAACAGGCTGGTCTCGAACTCACAGAGATACGCCTGCCTCTGCCTCCCAAGTGCTGGGATTAAAGGCGTGTGCCACCACCGCCCGGCTAAAATATTTTAACTTTAAAGCTTATTTTAGAGGTTGGATTTGGCCCAGTGGCAGAGTGCTTGCCCAACAAATGCAAGTCCCTGGATTTCATTCTCAGTTTTGTTTTGGTTTTTTTTTTTTTTAAAGAAAATTTGTTTTCTTATCATCAGAGGTAATAGAGGAAGAAAGGTTGTCTATGGCTACTTGGTCCTTGTGCTTTTCATAGCAGAGATCAGAGTACAAGAAGTCAGTGGCCTAACTCTGTTCAGGTAGGCCCTTCTTTCTTCATGCTCCACCATCGTCCAGCATTGCCACAAAATGACAAGCAAACCAAACCTATATTTAATATCAACACATAGATATTAAATAACTAACATGAAAAACAAAACACACACATGCAGCCTTTGGGACTACTCCAGATCCTTTAACAGCTACTCACCCATACACTTAACACCATCATGGCGCTTGCTGGGTACCATGGAGCACACCTTTAATTCCAGCACTCAGGAGGCAGAGGCAGATGGGCCTGTTTGAGTTACAGGCCAGCCTGAGCTACACAGCTAAACTGTCTCCCCAAAATTAAATGATAAATAAGTAAATAAAGTGGTGCTAGGAACTGAACCAGGGCCTTGTACCAATGAGGCAAACACTACCACTGGGCTATATCCACAGTCCATATAAGTCCTAAAGGAATTTTATTTTCAAAACAAATTAGTAGTAGTTATATCAGTTTGTACTTTTGTAAATTCAATGCTCATTTACAAAGTACAAATAGTCTGGCTTAATTTTCTGCTGTATTGAATGGCTTCTGGAAAACCCACAGTACACTCAGGAGAAAATAAAAGCATATATTGTCTGTATTGTTATTACAAAGTATGACTTCACAGACTTTTGAATCGTCTCTGGCACCTCCAGGAGCCCCAAAACATGCTGGGTGTCTTTCTTCACTTCTTTAGGTTCTTATTATCTCACTGAAGAGAGAAGAGCAGCACCTGTCTCCTGTCTATCATTCCCTGGCTTTGTATCCAAAGTGCACAGTCTTGCACTCAGGACTCTCTGGAAGATTAATGTCTCTTTAAGTGAAGCTCCTGGGTGTTATAAAAATGACAGCTCCACCTGTCTACCCCAAACACAGCACTTTGCTAAATAAACCCTTAGAAACAGAGACCAAGTGCAACACTGACCTCCAAGGCTGAAACAATAAAGCCAAGAAGTGGCTGCCGACTTAACTCAGTCTAGGCAGCACCCACAGAGTACTGTCAGCACATTTAAATTCTTCCTGACAAATCTTGCCTAGAAACAACAGTCCCAAAGAACAGAAAAGCCTGAGAAAGTATCTCTGGGCCAGCAAATTACTATTCACATTAATGAAAAGAAACTGGCAGAGAATAAACCAATACATACAGTCCAAGATTAAGTTGAACTGTATAAAACTTCCAACTTTATAGATCAAAAATGGTCAGATTTTGGTAATTTCTTCTGTCTCAACTTAACATAATAATTGTTATTGGACAAATTCAACAAAACCATTGTTAAGGTACTGGAATGAAGACGGTGTTAATACTGCCAAAGACAACGACCTTCCAACTGGAAGGCACAGGCAGAGCACCTTCTACAGGCAAATGTGCCTTGTGTTACTTTGATACATAATTGATTATACTCAAAAGGCAGAAAAGGATCCCACAGTAAACCCTCAGCCCCACAACCGGCTCCAAAGCTATCAAGCTTTGTCAAAACTGCCCCACACATAACTTGAAGGAGATTCACCTCCAAGGCACTGATTTCTCTCCTAAATGCCATCTGTCTGAAAAACTGCTTGACTCTGAACTGCTGAGTCTTCCTTCAGTTAACCTCTCAAAACCTGCCCTGCCTACTTTACAACAGAGACGCACACCAAGGAAGACATAATGCTCATGATCCCCACCTCAACATAGCTCATGTCCTCCCCTCTCTCACCAAAGCTAGGGCCAACTGACATCCTGGTAATAGTTTACTCCTAGAAAACCAATTATTTTACAAGTCTGGTAGTTTCTCTGCTCCCAACAATATCAAGAAGAATGACTGTTATGGTTAAATCTAAAGCCTGTCTATCTGTCTCTGTCTCTCTCGTCTCTCTGTCTGTCTCTGTCTCTGTCTCTGTCTCTCTCTCTCTCTCACACACACACACACACACACACACACACACACACACACACACTTCCCAACTGGTGGCACTATGCCAGAAAGTTCTGGAACTTATGCAGTACAGAAGGGCCTAGCTGACAAAACAGGTCACTAAGGCTTTGAGGGTTACAGCTCAGCCCCACTGGTGCCCCAAGCTCTTGACAACAGGATATGTACGACCAGCTACTGTAAGCATCCTGTCATGCCTTCCCCAACCGCTAAACCACGGATTCTCAATCTGTGGATCTTGACCCCTTTGGGGGTCCAATGATCTTTTCATAGAGGTCGTCCAAGACCATTGGAAAACACAGATATTTTACATTATGATTCATAACAGTAACAAAATTACAGTTATGAAGTAGTAATGAAGTAATTTTACGGTTGGGGGTCTCCACAACATGAGGGACTGTATTCAAGGGTCACAGCGTGAGGAAGGTTGAGAACCACTGACTAGACTGTGAGGCAAAGTTAACAGTGCCAACTTTACAGCAATGAGCAGAAGAGACGAAGCTCTGCTCTGGTGGAGTGTACACAGACAAGCATCAAGCCCAGAGTAGAATGTCAGAAGGATATAGGCAGGAGAGAACAAGGGACGACAGGGACAGGCTCACAACTCACTCCCTAATAATGACAACAGTGCAGTAAATACTGGATGAGGAGAAAGTCCGATGTGATAAGAGATACTCAGCTCTCTATCTGGGAGGTGGCATCTAAGCCACCTGTGCAGAGTCAAAGATGCTGGTCAAAAGCACAAGAGGAAGAAGAGTTTCCCAGGCCTTCAAGGAAACTAGGAGGAGCAAAAACATTCAGTGCCTGCAGCTAGCTGGGAAGAGGTTGTAGTCAGTGACCTTGGGAACAGTAGAAGGCCTGTTCTAACAGCTTCCAGGAAAGGTGACTACAGAAGTACCAGGATGGGGGCACAGACCTCCTGGAGGCTTCTGCAACAGGAAGAAAAGTCCAAGGATGGGGGTGGGGAGAGGAGGGCATGCAGGGAGGGCTCAGCTAGGGGCCAAACAGATGGCACTTGGGCCATAAAGGAGAAAAACGGTGCCTTTCCCTAAAATGAAAAGATCCTAGAGAAATTTGGGGCATGCTAAATTTGAAGTGCCCAGCAGTAGCTAGAAAAGGAAAACTGCATTGAAGAAAAAGCTAAACCTGGAGATGTAGACTGAAGACTCTATGAAGGGAAGTCAAGGATATCAGAATACATGGACATTTTCCTCCCTTCTCTACCTCTCTCTGGATTATACAGATTATAAGAAGCACAAGAACCTCTGGCCGCTTCTTTCTCCATAAAGAACTTGCCTATAGTAACACTACTATTTTTGCCTGGCAGTGGTGGGGCACAGCTTTAATCCCAGCGAAGAGCAGGTGAATCTCTGTGAGTTTGAGACCAGCCTGGTCTACAAAGTGAGTTCCAGGACAGCCAGGGCTGCACAGAGAAACCCTGTCTCAAAAAAACAAAAACAAAAATAAAGAAACAAAAGAAACCACCTATTTTCACCTATTTTTATGTTAAGCATATAGAGTCTATTGCCCACAAACACTCAAAGCCAGTTTAAGAATGAGGCAATCACAAGAATGTGCATTTATAAACCATTTTCAAAAGCACACACACACAAACACACACACACAATAAATAAAGAACAAACAGTTAAAATTCAAGCCAAAAAGTAGTAGTCAAAATTTATTCCAAAAATCAGGAAAGTCAAACCTAGGGGGTAAAGCCAGGCCCAGACTGTTAGGTCTCAGTCTGTCCAAATATCCAGAAATAAGATCAAGCTGGTTCCTGGCAGTAAGATAAAAGTTAGCATTCCTCAGGAACTGGTTCTAGTTTGCGGAGGGAGTCATTTCCCTTACCTCTGGCAGAAGGGTCGCACAGTTCTCTGCTGTCCTGTACCTGTGACTGCATATCAAAGTGCACTCAGCCTTCAGGCTCCCACAGTCACTATTCACAAGCACCGCTTTCAAAGAAGCCCCAGGCCCCAGACCCTTGCCCCCCCACAGTCCCTCACCTTCCTCAGAGTTGGCTGGCTCTGGACTGCCTCTCTCCATCTCTGGCTAGCCTCTTACTCTTTCACTACGTACTATTCTCCCTTCTCTCACAGACAGCCTTGGCCATGCCCAGTCTGTCTCTTTTTCTCTCTGCTCTCTTATCCACAGTAAAAACTTCAACCATGCAATGAAGTGCCCATGCCCGTAGTTTCTTCACTGTGCCCCCTTGCATACATAGACTATTTGGAATTCCTTTACAAGTTTCTCCAACTAGTAAAAGAAACAGTGGAAACATCCTTCATTTTTTTATAATCTAATATTTCAAAAGCCACATAAGCGTATATATGCTAAACATTTATTTTGAATTTAAAAGAAATACAAGTAGCAACCAAAAAAAAAAAAAGCTGCCCACAACAAACTTGGCAGGTTTGCTCACCTCACCTCAAAGGGTGTACTTCTGACAATACTTCTGGTTTGGTCTGGTTTGGTTTTTATGACAGGATCTCAAGTAGCATAGGCTGGCCTACAACTCACTATGTAGCCCAAAGATAATCCTGAACTTCTGATGCTCCTGCCTCCACTTCCTAACAGCTGGGATTACAAACGTGTCTACTACCCATATCTTGCTTATGATATCCATTTATTTTGTGTAATTTTGCCCTAGAGTCACTCAGACTCATAAAAGGTCTGGACTACTAAGCCTAGGCTAGGGCCAGCAAGATGGCTCAGAAGACAAAGAAAGATGCTTGCTTCACAAGCCTGATGTTGAGAGAACCTCTCTCTCTCTCTCTCGTATGTTTTAAAAAAGCATACTAGCAACTATGACATGAGAATAACCTTCTTCCTTATTTATATGCAAACAAATGACAAATGATCAGGTATTTCCATTCTGTGTTATGTAAGAAATAATCTATTTCTGTCTGTGTGACTGTGCACACACTGACCACAATTCTGATGGAAAATGTCCCCAGAGGTATTTTCTTCAGGAACTGTCCTAATGACATTCAGTTATAGCACTTCACTTCCTAAACCCACTCAACTTCCCTCCCCCCTCTTTTCACAGATTCTTAAAGCATTTCTACTGGGAAACTATTTTTAAAATTGTACTCAGGAGTAGAAACATTTGTACAAATAGTAGGTTATCTAACAAATACTAAAACAAACATTCTCTATTCTTAGGTTACACACAAATAAATATCTATCATGTAGATGTATCACTATTTATATTTTGGGTTGCATGCTATAACACACACATAGACACTGTAAAAGCCTATACAGTGTTCACCAACAGACTCACGGCTGTTTGATTGAGAATTCCATCTTCCTTCCCATTCACACCGTTCTTACAGCACTTAATTTGACTCAATAGGTTGGTTTTGTTTAGTTTATTGGGGATAGGAGAGTAATTTCATTTTCTTGAGACAAGGTAGTTTACCATGTAGAAAGAATGACTTTGAAGTCCTGCCTCTACCTCCAAAGCTCTGGAATTATGGGCATAAAGGTCAAAGGCACTGGCTGCTCTTCCAGAGGACCCAGGTTTGATTCCCAGCACCCACATGGTAAATCACATCTATCCAATCAATACTCTTCTGACTTCCACAGATACCATATATGTATGAAGTATACATTCAGGCAGGCAGGCAGGCAGGCAAAGCACTCATACACACATAACTCTTTTAAAAAAAAAAAGTGAAAAATAAGAAACAAAACCAGAACATACTGCCTCTGTTTCTGTAAGGCCATCAACCAAGCATAGTTCTTCAAAGTGAAGCTACCAGCAGCTCCAGTCCTCAACACACTGTCACAGCCACGGGACTCCACTAGGAGACAGCTCTTGACTCTGTCAAGGAGAGTCCTTCTCGGGAGCAGGGAATGATTGAAGCAGCAGTAAGGAGTGCAGAGGATAGAAAGGGGTGGCTAAACCACTTCCTCAGTGCCAATTATATGGGCATTTAAAACCTGATTTAACACTTTCTGAAAAGCAGCTGGGCAACTACTGTTTAAACATGGGAGGTGCATCTATGTTCTAGGAGGCTGACTGTTGTTTTCAGACAGGGTTCCACACTGAGGTTCAAGATGGTGTTACTGAGGTTCCTTCCCTAAGGGAGAAGTAAACAAGGCCTTCCCCCTCCCTAAGGTCCCAACAACAAACAAAGTTATGGCGCCACCAAAGTTTATCCTTGGCACCACTGGGTTAACTGGGCTTACTCACTGAGCACAAGCGAAGGATTACTTCCAGGAGTGTGGGTGACCCCCAAAGGCTACAGTAGAAACTTTACCCAGCAGTCTTTCCCACAGCCATACAAATAGAGTTCTACCCAACCACCCAATGGCCCCTGACCTATGCTCGGGCCCCTCTCCTGTGCAATGCCTGGACACCAGAGTCACCGGACCCTCCCCACCTCCCATTCTGTGAGATGTCAACAGTCAACAAGTTCAGCTTGATCCTTTTATGGTTATTTGTTTGGGGTTTTTGTTTCTTTGTTTGTTTTTTCTGTAGTCCTGGCTGTGATGGTACTCCATCTATAGACCAGGCTGGTCAGAAACTCAGAGATCCACCTGCCGCTGCCTGTTGTAAACTGGTATTAAAGGGTGTAGGCCACCACATCCAGCTGTGGGGTGGCCTTTTTGCAAGCAAGCACAGGTGAACTCACAAAAATGGCAGTTGCTTGGTTCAGAGAGTCCATCCTACACAATAGATGGACTCACTATGTAGCCCAGGCCAGTCTTAAACTAACTACCATCTCTTAATCTTACCTCAGCCTCTCAAGTGCTGGAATTACAGACATGAGACACCATGTCTAGTCTATGTTTTAGGTTTTAATTTTTAGGCTTTTAATGTCTTAAAATTTTTTTCCTTAATTCTTCACAGATTAGACTTTCAGCTTTCAAACATCTTTAAATACAACACTAAACTCAATCAATATATACTATTTATTATGTCAAAGAATCTTTCCTATAACCATGTACTTTTTAGGGCAATTCTCACTAAAATGGCAAAGCTATTATTTGATAAAGCTTGAACTTATCATCCTCTTCCCTCTGCCTCACCCAAGCACCTCAGATTAGGACTGGCTTAGAAATTTTTAAATTATGCATGTAGTTTATGTTTGTGGTTTTCATCATATTCTTACTGTGGAGCACTGATAACCAAAGACACAAAGTAGACAAAGACAGACACAAAAGCAAGCGGGAAAACTTCACTCTAGCCCTGCAGTTACCTAGAAACTCTCTGCTCTGGGATGGTAAGCTCAGCCATTCTGTTGCTCTGTGGCATGACCTACAGTGCTCACCACACACTGCGGGAACCTCAGATATATCTAAATGAACAGTACACTCAATGTTTACACTTTCATGCAGGCTTTACATGAAACCAAAACCTACACTGTTTTGGAAAAAGAATAGAATATCTTATTTTCTAATGGGAAACTAATTTCACAAGAAGTTGCCCCAAGCAGCTATTTCCAACTGAGAACTCAAAACTTGATGTTTTTTCACATGGAGATTGGAGATATGTGGTTGAATATATATCTGGCCTTTTTCAAGTCCCCACTAAACAAGCAGAAGTCCATGTCACTATGGCTCTCAAGCCTCTTGTGAAGGTTTTTAAAGCATCATGACAGGTTTAAATCAAGCCCATTGGAAGAACCTGGCATTTAAAAGGATCTGAGGACTCAAAACCTTTGGACTCCCCAAGCCTTCACTTGGAATGCAATCAGGATAACCATGTCAGTTGAAGGGTCCAAGAATAAGAATATAAAAATGTAGACTCCAAAAGTAAGAACGTAGAAATAAAGAAGTATAAAGTTGTAAGCCTAGGAGAATGAGAGCAGACTGTCAGCATCTTTCTCAGCAGTTTAAGGATTAACTATTAACAGTGGGTTACTCTGCTTTACAACCCATAGCTCGATTACAAGGCCGAAGCAGCTCTCTGTAAAATGAGAGCCTAACACCCCGGCCATCCTTGATTAACGACAGATATGAACTGAGTTAACTTTTAGGACATAGATATAACCCTGGGTTATGCATTATCCCTGCTATGTGAACCTGGCAGCATCAAAGGGGAGAGCACAGGGCTTCAGTAAACACTACCTGGAAGTACCAAGGAAGACAATAGGTTAAGTACAAACACTTGTTTAACTGGAAAACTCTGTTAATAAAGATTGCAAGGTAACGTAATCTGTATCTGAGTTTACTTTGAGATTGTAAAAATTCTTTTGTTCAGACCTAATGCGTGGTGCCCCTACTATTTAAAAAAAAAAAAAGTGGGCCTTTTTTTGCCACAGCCTCACAACATCCATCTCTGGGTGTGGTCTCAGCTAGCCGATAAGCCTTTTGTGCCCCCATGAAGATTTTTTTATTTTTTTTTCCTGGAATCTAGCTTCTGGAATAAAGTTTGCTTCTGGTTTATTAGACTTTGGTAGTCTGTTCCCATCTCTGCGTGACACCCTCCCCCACCCTAGACCCAACAGCAGTTGGGCTTCTCACAGCTAGCCCTGGCCAACTGTAAACACGAAAAGTTGAATAGGGATAGCTATATATGCTCCCTGGACCACTAAGTGCCTTGTTTTGTTTGGAGAGTATTATGTGTTTTGTTTATATATGGGGTGAAGACTGAGGCTAAATGTTTGTTTTACTTTTGCAATTGGGCAGAAAAGTACTTATTGGCTAAGTAATGACAGCCAATTCTTCCAGCCTAAAAACTACCAGGAGCCTTACCAAAACCCAAAAGGTAAGTCTTTAGGCTCTTTCTATAGTCTCAGAGAAAATACTAAGGTTCATTCTGCCTAATTTTACCTATATGTGTGACAGCACACAAAAATAAAAAACCAGAAACGATGGCTGGAAATTAACACCAGTCTCCAGGAGTAGCCAACTTCTGTAGAAATAATATCCTGACATAGTAAAGGTTAAGTCTGATAAATGGTCAAACAAAATGGGGTAAGCTGTGTCCAAGTAAAGGCAGCAGACAGCTCTACCATGGAGCACCCCAGCTCCTCCTTTCCATCACTCTAACCAACACCAGAGATCATTTGTAAAGACAAGTAAGTTTGCCTCAAAGTTCTTCAAGTTTCATTTCATAATTCACTGAACACATTGCTGGGGGCCGTGGAGAGGCATCATGACAAAATGCACAGAGCAACAAAAGAACTCACCTGTGGCCAAGAAGCAAAAACAAAAGGAAGGGCCTGGGACCCCACAATCTCCTTAGAGGGCACACCTCAAATGGCCCAAAGACTCCCTGCTAGGCTCCACCATCTTAAAACTTCCACCCACCTCCCAGTTGTACTGTTCTAAGAAAAAAGCCTTTACCACACAGATCTTTGGGAACACTTAAGACACAAACCACAGCACCAGGCTGCTGAACTTCACACTAGTAATAATCTCAACCTGCTCATTCTAAGCGGTGGGGGCTGCTCTGGCCTGCCTACTAGAAGCCAATACAACCGCTATTCTCCACCTCTACAAGCCCTCCTACAGGTGTCACAGCCATGGTAAGTCTAGACTTTGACAAATGTCATTTACAGGTCAAAGCATTCCTTCAAGTATCGCCAGGAAATGGCTCACCATCAAGTCTAATATCCTGAGTTTGATCCCTGGGACCCACAAGGTAGAAATGACACCACAGAAGCCCATTAAGAGACAACTATTTCCTTCTAGTGAAGAGAAAGAGATCTCTGGCTTGGGTAGAGACCTAACATTCCAGTTGGGCAGGTCAATGACCTGGCTAAGGGACCACCCCTTAGATACTACTGAGTTCACCTTAAGCCATGCTAAAGAGATAGATGGAATAATTATCCCCTTAATGAAATCACGTGCTTTTCCTTCCCAGAATTCCCACCTCCTACGCAGCCATCAGCTATGTCAGTTTGCCTGCTACTCTGAATCACTCAACACAAGCTTCTTCCTTTCTCTCTTCTAAGCATGTTTTCTCTAGTATTTTGAGGTTTCTTACTCTAAAGCTCCTCTCTCTCTCATGTGGTTGGCTTGTCTGTCATGTAGGATGGCTGACCTCCATACCAACTTAACTTAAATTGCATACCCCACCCCAAATCTTTCCCAGTCTCCTCCAGGCAGCCGCTAAAATTTATGGCTTGCCCGCCATTGGGTTCTCTTTTAAACACTAATAAATTTGTCCTTGAGCTTCTATGAGTCCACTCTTAAATTTTTTTCTAATGCATCTAAAAACCCCAGGAAGGTTCCTGATTTTCCTAGTATCATTTAGCAACCAAAACAGTACTCTCCAAATTTTCCAGTAACAGAGAAAACTGACTCCTGAGGCTGCCCTTTGACTACTAAACACACACACGGGGTGGGGTGATAGGGGCACATATGCACGAGAGATTTTAATATGTATTTTTAAGTTTTGGGGTGTTTTGCCTGCATGTTTTTGTCTGTGCACCATTTCTGCAAACTGTCTGTGGAAGCAGGAAACATCCTTGTGACCCTGTAACTGTTGTTACAGACAACTGTGAGCTGCCATGTGAGCTAGAAATTGAACCAAGAACCTCTGGAACAGAATTCAAATCTCTCAATATTTTGATGAAGAAAATCTTATGAGCTGGGCGGTGGTTACGCACGCCTTTAATCCCAGCACTCGGGAGGCAGTTGGCAGGCGGATCTTTGTGAGTTCGAGGCCAGCCTGGTCTACAAGAGCTAGTTCCAGGACAGACTGCAAAGCTACAGAGAAACCCTGTCTCAAAAAAAAATAAAAATAAAAATCGTAGAGACCTTAGGTCTGGCTACACAGCAGTGTAAGGCCAAGAATGCAGTTCAGTGATAGAGAGGCAGCAGAGCAGGCCTTGGCCACAGATTCAATCCCCAGTCTATGTGGGGAAGGAGAGAAGTTTAAATTAGTAGAATATTTGTTTTTAATAAATATTTAATAAATAATCTATAGTTTAAATTAATAGAATCTTTGCATATGAACTTTTGTAATTCCTTTTTTTTTCAATTTATTGACCAAAAGGACCAAAATTTATTGACATGGCTTTTCTTTTACTACTTTAAATCTTGAAAGAATAACCAAAGCCAAATGTCCAAAAGATTGACAAACCTAACAATTAATAAAAATTTAAATCTCAAGTCTACATTTGAAATACCTGTTTTATCAAGATACACTGTAAAAACCCAATAATACAAGGGATTTTCTGGTTTTTAAAATACACAGGCTGACACACTTCAAAACAAAATGTCAGGCACTCACCATAATAGCTGCGGCCTTTAAACTGCCCAGCACCCCTCCCTTGCCCCAACTCTAGCCAGTTTAACTGCTTCTAAATGGAACATTCTAAACTGCTAAAAATAAACTTATCACTATTCCCTCTGCTTGTTTTGCCATTTTTCCATGACATTTTGACCTTTACTCTGGCTGCTATCATCAAAACATACAATGCCCATCTGATACCATTTCAAGGCATTTTATAAAGACGCATAAATGTGAAAGTCTTCCTTTTCCATTGAAAGAGTGAGGAAAAGGAACTCTGAACACCTCAGCTACTTAGAGCCCTGGGGCCAGGCTGGCTCCCAGAGACTTCATCAGACTGGGCTCCCCACCAAAGCACCACAGGGTCAAGAACACCTCTGGCCCTAAAGGAACTAACTACACACTACACTTAGTGGCACATGCCAATCATCCCAGCATTTGGGAGGTGAAGAGGATACAGGAGCAGGGGAACATGTTCACATATATTCACATGCCTCTATGAAAATGTCCTTATGAAACCCAGGGCCCATGCCAACTTTACAATTAAAAAAAAAAAGTAACAAAAGAATATTGAACAAGCAATTTAAATAAAACAAATCTGCTCAGTTTACCAGGAGATTGTAATGGTGAACCAAAGATAAGCGCAAGTTGTCACATGACACCTCCCTAATTAGCTAGAAGCACTCAGTGTTTGCCTCTAGTATCTCATTTCCCTACTGCTCAATACTTCCTTTGTCAGAAACATTAACAAATGTCACTTTCATATTTACTTAGAAGATAATATGTTTGGTGTTCAGTAACGTTTTGGACAACTACTGACTCTGCCACCTGAGTTAAGCAAAACTAATCACCTATCAGGACCCAGTTACACTCCTTCCTTCAAACGGCATTTTCAAGTAGGGTGAAAGGACTTGAGATGACTACTTTCCCATAAGTCTTGGGCATTTGAATACTTGATTAGCGGCTGCTTAGAAAGGATTAGGAAGTGTACCCCCAACACATTCTCCAGGGTTCCTTTTTGTCGGTGAGTATGTGAGCTCTCAGAGCTCCAGGGCCATCCCTGCAACCATGCTCCCCACCATGGTAGTGATGAGTTCTTAGCCCTCTGGAACAATAAAGCCCAAAGAAACTGCAAGATCCTCTCCATATAACTTCCTTGGTCTTGTGTTTTAGCAAAAAAAGTTACTAAGACAGAACTTGGGGGCTTTTTTTCGATGATTGCTGTTTTGCCTGCATTCTGTGAAAAAAAAAAAAGCCAAAGCTGGTTAAGTTCTCTAAATGCTGCTTTATAACAAAGCTACCTCATACAAGCACACTTGCCATGTATGTGAGTGTGCAAGTACACACGGATGAGAGGCCGGATACCGCCGACCATTTCACTGATTTCTTGGCATGGTTTTAGAAAAAGGTATTTCTTAAACTTTCCAAATATGAACCTTGAGAAGATTTTACTAGACCCTTAGATCTTTACACAATAATTGTATTATAAATACCACTTTATAAATGGCAAGTGTTATAAACATAGAAATGTTTTCAAATAAATTTTATTAATCATACTCCCTATATACATTTATAAAATGCTAACACATTCACACTCAACACTTCACATTTATTTAGTCTGAAATTTAAGAGTATGTTTTGGATGGATGACTGACCCTTACAAAAACTTCTTACAACACTGCAGCTTTTGTGGCTCATAATTGAGCAGGATGTCAGAATATGAAACAGAAAACCACCTAGCTACATGCAGAAACTTTTTTCCCATAAGACTACAATTTATTATTTTGCCACAAAAAAAAAATAAGTTATATATAGGCATTTACTTTAGAGGTAATTGGGAGGGGGGCTGGGTCTCATGTGATCCTG
Source organism: Microtus oregoni (assembly GCF_018167655.1). NCBI lineage: Eukaryota > Metazoa > Chordata > Mammalia > Rodentia > Cricetidae > Microtus > Microtus oregoni. The sequence goes on along the minus strand of NW_024543068.1, from coordinate 21,597,379 downwards.
AGTGATATGTAACGTTGATCTTTTACCTGTCTACACTTCCCAAGTGTTGGCATTACAGCTATATGTCACCACACCTGACTTTTATACATAATTTTTTTTTTTTTTTTTGGTTTTTTCGAGACAGGGTTTCTCTGTGGCTTTGGAGCCTGTCCTGGAACTAGCTCTGTAGACCAGGCTGGTCTCGAACTCACAGAGATCCGCCTGCCTCTGCCTCCCGAGTGCTGGGATTAAAGGCGTGCGCCACCATCGCCCGGTTTTATACATAATTTTTACAGAGCTGGAACCACTCACTTAAAAAAAAAAAAAGAAACCTTAGGAAACAGAATTGCTAAAATTTTGAAGGTAACAAGAATAAAGTTTAACTGAAAAAGAAAATACACAAGAAGGCAGAAATGTAAAAATATAGCAGATGTAATGTAGCTGAAGGGCTGTGAAATCAACAATGGAAAAGGGTGCAACAGAACCCATTTAGACAGCTATTCCACAGTCTTCCTACTGGTGCAGAGAACTGTGCGTGCGTGCGTGTCTGTCTGTCTGTCTGTCTAGACCTGGGGACTGGGGGGGGGGGGCGTGCGTGAGTGCCTGCCTGCCTGTCTATATAGACCTAGGGACTTGTGCATGTGTGCCTGTCTGCATAGACCTAGGGACTATGTGTGTGTATGTGTATGTGTGTGTGCTTGTGTGTGTGCATGTGTGCCTGTCTGCATAGACCTAGGGACTATGTGTGTGTATGTGTATGCGTGTGTGCTTGTGTGTGTGCATGTGTGCCTGTCTGCATAGACCTAGGGACTATGTGTGTGTATGTGTGTGTGCTTGTGTGTGTGCATGTGTGCCTGTCTGCATAGACCTAGGGACTATGTGTGTGTATGTGTATGTGTGTATGCCTGTCTGCATAGACCGTGTGTGTGTGTGTGTGTGTGTGTGTGTGCGCGCACACACATACCTGCCTGCCTGTCTAGACCTGGGGACTGCACCTACGGTCTTGCACATCTTAGGTAGGTACTCTATCTACCACTAGGCTGTACCACCACCCTTTTGAAACAGGGTCTCATTAAGTTCCACAAGCTGGCCTAACCGCACTCTAGCTCACGCAAGCCTCCCCAAAATAGCTGAAATTCCAGGCATATGCCACTCAGCTGCTTGTCACCAAGCAGCTTGCTCTTCTCTGGATGAGCTCCACAGGTATTCTAGGCCAACTGCCAGAAAGAGTAAACCCATTTACATTTGTTCTCGAGAGGAAGCTCAGCAGAATGGTGGCAAGTCCTGACCCCAGATTTCTGGTTCTAAGCCCAGGGGCTCCAGTTTTTGTCTGGCATTAAGCAACCTCACACGCGAACCTAGATGTGATCAGCACTTGTGTTGAATTTATCTTGAAAATGCACTGCTATTTTCGACAGTTTCTTTGAAGCCCCCGTCAATCACTCAAATGAAACCTTGGCCATTTTGTAGGTGGTAACAATGGGAATGTCTTGGATACCAGGAATATTTCTTAAAAAACATAAGACATCCTTGATCTTGGAAAAAAAAAAGTCTAAAAGGAAAAATACGGCTTTTTTTATTACTCTCAAAAGCAACTTTTGAGGAAACAAAACTCACTTTAATGAAAGAAAAACATGGCTTTCAAAAGCAAATGTCCTAGATTTACTTTGACTTTAAATCAGATGAGAGCACCATCTCTCACACAAATAAATACACCGAGGTGCCAAATGAGGACACATGATTATACTGCCAAAAGGCTGCAGCTTTTTTCTCCAGCTTAAGCCATTGTAACAGGACAGAGACTATTAGAATAACTAAACTCTAAACTCAGGATTTACTTAGGACTACACAGTAGAACTGGTCTGAATAATTGTTATATATGTACTTGAAGGTTAATTGGCAACAACACCGACAGAATAAACACCAACATGGAAGATCAGGAAATGAATCAATTAGAAATGGCAGATCCTAGCCTAACAGGAGCCAAGCTCACAGATTCCTTACTAGGGCCAAAACAGCCTTGAATGCGCTCATGCTAACTCCTTTATCTACCACACTAACCACTATCGTCCCCACTTTACAAATCAGAGACAGCGATGAGTTAAATGACAAGTGCATAGGTGACGCTTGCAAGAAAAAAGCCAAGACAAACCCAGTCACTGCAGCCCTGCAGTCTGCAGGGAACATGCTTACAAATCACAGAACGATGGTGATGTTTTTACATAAAATGTCCAGAACACATAAACCCAAGGATGCAGAAAGTAGAATAGTAACTGCCTGAGGCCAGGAGCGGGTAGTGTGCCTGGCACACTTAACTGCACACTTGTTCCCCTCCCCACCCCACCCCCACAGCATCCCCACCTCTCTTTTTCTGTACAGCACCAGGGCCTTATGCATCTATGCAAATGTCTACCACTGAGTCAGGGCCACAATTCCATTTTGAGGTGATAAAAACAATCCTAAATTTGGACCATGATGATGGGTATACGCTCTCAGCATTCAATACAAACTAAATAACTATACACTATAATTGGGTGAACTATGTGGAATGTGAACAATATTCCAATTAAATAAGGTAATAATAAATAAAAATGATAATGATGGAGGTTGTAGATGTAGCTTATTGGTGGAATGCTGTCTAACACGTGCAAGGCTCCAGAGTTCACTCCCAGCACTACAAAATAATACGCTTTATATTTTTATAATAGTGAATAATGAAATAAAACATATTTAGAATTATTTTCAAAACCATTAATACATACAAATATAGACACTGCCACTACCAGGAAAGGGGGAGAGGGAGCTTAAAGAAAATACACCACCATGTCTGAAGTGATAAAATCATCTCTGCAGCTGAGGGAGGGCTCACTTTTCATCTATCTATGTATGAGAATGAGACGGGGAGATAGATCAGTAAGTAAAATGCTTGCTGTACAAGTATGAGAGCCACGGTTTAACCTCAGAACCCACTTGAAATGCCAGGCATGATGTACAAACTTCAAGTCTTGGGAAGGCTGGAGACCTGCAGAGCCCTGGAGTTCAATGGCCTCCAGACCAATGATAGAGCCTGTCTCCAAACAAAAGCTAGTCTTGCAAAATGGCACATGATTGATTTCAAACTTCCCACACATGCATGTACATGCATATATACACACATGGGGGGGGGGGGGTCAAAGATGCAAAATGAATTGCTGTTACTGTTTTGAGACAATGTCTCACTATGCACCCCAGACTCGAATTTTTTATGTGGCCCAGACTAACCTTAAACTCATCGTCCCTTTCCATCATCCTCTCAAATGCTAGGATTACAGGTTAGTGCCACTACGTTAGTGCCACCCCATGCAGCTCCCAGTAGTCTGTGTGATGGCACACACCTACAATTCCAGCACCAAGGATGCCAATACAGAAGTATGATGAATTTAAACCCAGCCTGAGCTACACAATGAGAACCTGAAGGGCAGGGGGTGTTATTTGTTTAAAAAAAAAAAAATTTAAGGATGCTGCAAGAATACAGAAAAGGGCACCTCCTGGAGGCCAGCAAAGGATGCTCCAAAGTTGTTATTGGAACTGTACTTTGACAGGTAAGAATTCACCAGGATAACGGGAGGGTGACTAACAGATCTGGGACCAGAAGGAGCAGAGACAAATCCAGACACAGAAGTGGAGATAAATTTACTCAACAGGAAGTTGACTTTCCACTAAAGTAATAGGAATACAGTTTAAGACAATTCAGAGATGACCTAAGTGTCTGCTTAGGAACAAAAAAATAAGGAATGCAATGAGGGTAGGAGTGTAAATTTTACCCATCAAAGTGGTGTTTTCGTGCTAGGGTCCAGTCCCATCTTATTGGGGAACTAACATGACCCAAAGGGGTTGGGGTCTTGTTGAAAGACCCATGCAGGTACAAAACAGCAAATTTCTGTTCTATGTGCTGAAACAGCAAGGAATTGTGTGGATTGTTGTCTTCTTGAAAGCCAGAAAGGATGAGAAGGCAACCTGGCAACTTGAGAAATGTGTACATATAAACCAGTCTCCAAAATGCCGGGGTTCAACATGAATACTCTCATCAAACTACAAGGAAGAAACATTCTGTCAGTTCTTCTAACTTTCCCAAAAACAATACAAACAAAAAATCCGAACACCGAGCCCCCCAAAAAACTTAACACACCACATTGTTTTACTTTCTTTAAGAATAGAAGATTCAGAAACACTTAGCTCAAAGGTTCTAACTGGGAAGCCTAGGAAATGGTGCAACAAGTAAATATCCCTGCTGTCAGGATACCAAGACCTGGGATGGACCCGTGGGCAGGGCCCGTGCGGTGGAAGGAAGAACCGATACCACAGGTGTGCTCTATTTTCTCCTGAGCACTACAGCATGCACATGTGAACACACAAAACAGAAATACAATTTAATTTTTAAAAATGTAAGGTTCAGCCATGTGGTGGTGGCACATGCCTTAACATTCAGTAAGTACAAGCAACAAGAAACCCTGCCTCAAAACATTATTTGAAAAACAAAGACTAGCAGAGCATGGTGGAGTATGTACGCCTTTAATCCCAGCACTCAGGGGAGGCAGGGGGATCTCTGTGGGTTTACTTAGTGAGTTCCAAGACAGTCAGGGCTACATAGAGAAACCCTGTCTCAAAAAATAATTAAATGAGTGAATGAATGAATAAAACAAAAGGGTAAAGCAGTACCAGGTACTGTAGTCAGTAGGCTATAGTGCCAGGTAGTCAGTAGGCTGAGGAAAACAGACTATTTGAACTCACAAATTCAAGACCAACGAGAGCAACAGTGTGAAACCTCACCTTCAAAACACACAAAAGTAGCAGGCTCAGTACATGCTTTCTACAATGCAAATCTGTCAATGTTGAGTACTCGCTGTAAAGCAGGACAATTCATGAGGATGGCCCAATGCATGAAGACCTCTAAGAACCACACTGGAAAGCTGGCAATATTTAAGCTCACACACACACAGTGATGTGTACAGGAAGGTTGATCAGGAAGCCCACCTCTAGCACTGAGCCCTACAGACAGAGAAGTTCCTTCTTGGGGAAATGAACAGAGCAAAGGCACTGAAGCCATCAAGAACACAGGGTGTGGGGCAGCAAGCTGGGGCCAGACCAGCTGGTCCAAGCAGGATTAAAAAAAGCACTGGGCCAAGTCCAACTCCAAGTCTGGTCTGTGGCTCCCAGCCAAGCCATCTGGCCTGCACATGCCAGGTGAGATCCACCGAATGAGAACCACTGGGGAGCACAGGTGAAGAGCAACCGAGACCAACTTCCCAGGAGATTTAATTCACACAGCAGTTTACCAACAACTGTTCAGGGCAAGGAAGTGGCATGAGGTACATGGTAAGGGCAAAGACAGGAAATATAAATCACGTGTGAACACTGCAGGAAGACATTGCTTAAGGCTTCCTACTACTACCCCGCCAGAAAGCACTTTCGTGTATTACATATTTTAATGACTTTCATATCTGAACATCATAAATAACTTGTCTCCTCTTAGGTGTAATGAAATGATGAGAATTACATAAGGGCCTTGAAAGCCCTTATTTTCAGAGGTCCAAGAGCAGAATCTGAGGCAGCCATTTGGGAAAAGCCCAACAACTCAAGCAGCATCCGCCCTACACCCCAAATGTGCTTTGCTAAGAAAGGCCTGCTCTGATGGGCAAGGCCAAAACAAAACAAGCTCTTTGAAGTTCTGATTAAGCATGCAGTTCTGAAATCACATTCGAGAGTCTCTCAGCCCCAGATCTGAAGACCTCAGCTCATTACTCAGAAACAAGGTCTTTTGGAAGGCTTCGAATATAACTCTCCAAGCTACTTCCAAGTTTCTCTTCCAAATGAAGAATAATATACCACAGGTAGACACTACCTAAGCAGACACCTGCACACAAGACCCAAACACACTGCATGGAGTCTACTTCAAAGTTCTGATTCCCCTAAATACCCCTTAGCTTTTCTGGCCAAAAGTTTTCCTTGGCACCAACTTTAAAAATTCCTCATCCTTGGGAGCTGGAGAGATGGCTCAGCAGTTAAGAGCACTAGTTGCTCTTCCAAAAGACCCAGGTTCACTTGTCAGCACCCACATGAGAGCTCAAGACTGTGACTCCAGCTCCAGGGCTTCTGACAGCCTCATACAGGCATACAAGCAGGCAAAGCACCATGAACATAAAATAGAAATAAATAATCTTTAAAAACTTCCCATCCAAGAAGTCAATCAAGTAACTCTTGAGAACAATTTACTTACCATATAAAGTAATATATATATTCTTGTTGATTCTAATGTATCATTGTTACTAAGGTGCTCTTGGGTGATTTATACATCTGCATTCTGCAAATTTACAATACAAGGTTACCTGAATAAACAAGTTGATACCAGGAAGCTGGAAATTAGTAAGATCTAAAGTAATCAAGAAATCCTTCAGAGGGAAGACAAAGTCTACTAAGATCATCTCATCGGGTTTCTAACCCAAGGAAGTTTCTAAAGATGCCAAAAACAGTTTTACAGCTCTAAAGGGTGTTTAAAATTAATGACTGCTTGAAAATGAGGAATTATCTATACAACTATTATCACAACAGACACACAATAATGAATACATTATAAACACACATAAAGCTAGACGCCACTGAATGCCCTGCCCTTACCTCAACCCTCCACCCCCTTCCCACACTCAACAAGCACCCCAGCTGTGATCTTGGAGTCAGTCCATCTGCAGTCACTGACAATGCTGGAGAATCCTTCCAGACCACTTCACTTCTCACAGCCACCACATGCGCTCCACATCAGTCTAAGTTGGTCCACAGAAACTGAAACTGACACTCTAGATCAAATGCCTCGCCTTTGAACTTGACAGTGGTCACAAAGACATTCATGCCCTGGGAAGCCTTTCTAACTACCTTACACTCAACTTCTGTCCTGTGCATGCCAGAAACTCAACCCTCAACTGTGGGGTAAAGTGGGCAAAGGAGAAAACAGCACAAACTAGTTACAAAATACATGAAACTCCAACACTCAAGAGATTGGCTAAGAATTTTAAAAGATGAGGAATAAGAAATATTTTAACATAAAAAAAACTACTCACCTTTAGAATCTACAATGGGAAAGTTTATGGGCTTCATATAAAAAGCTAGTAAAAAAAAAAAAAAGGCATAGTGATGATACAGGTCTTTAGTCCTAGCATTGGGGAGGAAGAGGGACAGGCAGATCATGAGCCCAGCCTGGTCTACGGAGCAAGCTCTAAGACAGAGCTGCACAGGTAAATTCTGTTTTGGAAAACCAAACAAAAGGAAGGATGGAAGGAGGGAGGGAAGGAGGGAGGGAAGGTATTGCTGGGCCAGTTGAGACTGACTGAACAGGTAAAAAACACTTATTGCTCTAAAGACCTGAGTTCATTAATCCAGAAACTCGTCCTCTGGCACGCCTACAGTGGCAAGCACACACTCACACACACCTATCACTAAGCATGCACTTCACAGTAGGAACTTCACAGCACAATAAACACTTCTCTAGACTCAGAAAGACCAAGCAGAGAATCACTACCTTGAAAGGGTTAAGAGAGCGAAGGGGTAAGGAAGACATTGTTCTTAATGCAGGAGATAAGCATGCAGTCATGAAGTTACAGGTCTGACTGTCTCAATCCTAGGTGACAGTCAGCATGGCAAAGTCAGTCAAGGAAAACATGGTAAAGAAATTTAGCCAGGCATGGTGGTACACACCTATAAACCCAGCACACAAAAGGTCAAGATTGGGGATCAGCAGTTTAAGGCCAGCCTGGGCTACATTGCAGGACCCTGGCCCAAAAAAAGGAGGGAGGGAAGGAGAAGGACAGAGAGAGGAGAGAAGGAAGAGGAGAAAGGATAAAGGAAAAAGGAGGGGACAGAGAGGGCCTCCTGCTTGGGGCAAAGTTTTAAATGTCAAACAAAAGTTTCAAATTCATCCCTATGGATAGGAAATGGGTGGATTTTGTAAAGAAGGACGTGAGATAATCAGTTACCTTTTTGGGAGAAAACTTTTTTTTTTAACCAAAGAGGGGCTGGTGTGGCAGGATAAACAGTGGCCTGCCTACTGTCAACAGTACCCTCATGGAATAACTGAGAGAAAACTGGGGTATCAACAGTCCATTGAGAAAAGAAACCATGGCAGCAGAAACTGGGGGGCGGGGAGTGGCAGGCTGGTCATGTTGAATCCACAGTCAGAAGCAGAGGGAGATGAACGCTTGTCATCCAGTCCAGTACTGCAGCCCAGAGACTGGTGCCACCATCCTTCAGTGGGTCTTCTTACCTCAGCTGATCTAATCTACCCAGGTGGGTTCAGATCCAATCAAAGCTGACAACACTGACCATCACTCCAGCTCAGATTCACCAGAAGCTTCTTGGGCAGCGGGTATGGACGGTGGCAAAAACCCATACTAACCCAAAGTGCCCAGAGTAAGTGAGCTCGGAGTGCTAAGCCTGCTCTGAAGCTCAGGGAACACTGACCCTGAAAAGTCAGAGGATGGGGAAGGGTGCAGTACACCTGCACAGCACAGACATCTTCTGGCCGTGACATAACCATTGCACTTCAGCTGTGGCTATCTGCACACGTACTGTACAAGACTGGGCCCACCAACATTCATTCACGGATGGCAGAGGAGTCCATGAGGACCACCGCTTCCTGTGGGTAAAGACAATTACAGTAGTTGGAGGAGGGCCGTCATTTCTTCAGTGGTATAGTCACTGAGAACTGAGTTGTCCTTGCTCTACAACCTCCCACCCATGCCCTGGAGAAAGTTCACTTGAGAAGAAGACCCGAAAGAGCACGGCGGTGGTGGCACAAACCTTTAATCCCAGCATTCGAGAGGAGAGGCAGGCCATCTAGAGAGGCCAGCCTGGTCTACAGAGCAGGTTCCACAGAGAAATCCTGTCTCAAACCCACGCCCCCTACACCTCCAAAGAAACAACAAAAACAAAAACCATAAAGTAGGAGGGAACTTGCTAAGAAGAGTTCCAGCAGGAGAGGGTGCAGGATACAGAGGAGAGTGGGCGTCAAAACAACTAAAATTCCTTATAAAAACATATGAAACTGTCAAAAATTAATAAATGCCCACTAACCATGACATTATATGTTCAGAGTCTTAGCCAGCATTCTGCAAAAGTTAGAAATGTAAGAACAGTGAGAAAAATATAGATAGTCAGCAAAATAAAAAGTAAAACAACATTGAAAACTGGCTTGCTAAATGGAAGAAAAGATTGACAAAAGTCTATTCAGATTAGGGACCTGTAGCCAAACAAAAGGAATCCTGGCCCCTCAATAATAAACTAATACAGAATAAACTCACAAACACAGAAGATTGGAACAGACATTTCTTCAAGAAGATACCCAGGTGACACAAGTAACCAGGAAACATGAGAAGATGCTCGGCATCCTCAGGGAAGTGTCAGTTATCCCACGGCGATAACTAGAAAGCTGTTAGCAAGGATGTAGAGATGGAATATCACACTCCTAGTGGTCATGTCAAATGGTACAGCCTCTTTGGAAAACTGCCGATGCCAAACAGGTCCTCAAAAGGTTACAGTTACCCAGGAATTCCATTCCTAGTATTTACTCTCCAAAACTGAAACTGCATAAAAGCTTGAATATAAATGTCCCTAACAGAATTTCTCCTAAAAGCCAAAACGCAGCAACAAACCAAATGTCCACCAACTGTTACTAAAGAAAATCTGCTACGATGGAATATTACTGAACCATAAAAAGGAAAATTGGTACATGGTGGAACCTTAAATATACAGTACTAAGTGAAATAAATCAATCACAAAGAATCATATTTTGCATTATTAAACTTATTTCACATGCAAAATAGGCAAATTTATCCAGACAGTAAATTAGTGGCAGCTACAGTTGGGGGTGGCAGTGATGGAGACATCAGAATGAGGCTATAGAAATTCAGAAGAATGAAAATGCTTTCAAATTGGGTAGCTGTGATGCTTGTACAGTCCGGTGAAAACTCTCAAGAGAGCACAATATACTTGAAATGAAAAAACTGTATGCTATTAAAGTTATAACTAAATAAGAGTGTTAAAATAAAAAGTTAAACCAGGCAGTGGTGGTGCATGCCTTTAATCCCAGTACTCGGGAGGCAGAGACGGGAAGATCTCTGTGAATTCGAGGCTAGTCTCATCTACAGACTGAGTTCCAGAACAGGTTCCAAAGCTACACAGAGAAGCCCTGTCTCAAAAAATAAAATAAAATAAAAACCCACAATGAACAAACAAACACATAAATAAATAGCAGTTTGAAAAAGAGAGGTGGGGGGGGGGGTCCTGCAAGATTGCTCAGGAAATAAAGATGCTGCCACAAGCCTAGTGAAAGAAGAGAACCTACTCCCTCCCACAAATTGTCCACTAGCATACATACACACATGTGCACATATACACACACGCACGTGCACACACACACACACAGCATACTCACACCACCGCACACAAAAGGTTGAATATTTTAGACAATGAATGCTAGGGGATGGGAAAGGAGCGGAGGGAGTGGCCAGAAGGAAACACACTGCTCACAGCAGAACAGCACTAGTCAACATTCAGGATCACTTCCTGTTTCCTGTCACTCACCACCGGCTGAGGAGGAAACTGCTGAGCAGCTCAGGCAAGCAAGCAGTGGGCACTGCAGGGCTACTGCTGGCTTTCAGAAACTCCCCAAATGCTTTACAAAGAAGCGAAGAGCTCCAGCTTCCCCTCTGTAAACTCTTTCCTGGCACTGGCCCTCAATTAGCAGTTAGCTACCTGGGGGGGAGGGGTCCTCTTTCAGAAGCCAGAGGAAAATCTCAAAGCACCTCCTACTGGGACAATCGCTTTTCTGAACACACCAGGCCTTAGAAAGAAAAGCTTCAGGCTGAGAATCTAACCGGAAATTCTAAAGGTTTTTGTAAGCCAGGCTTCACTATTGCAGCTCTATTTCAGCCTCCTGAATGCTAGGATTATAAGCATGTGCCACCACACTGGACAATAGAAGTCAAAGTCTCTGCCTGTTCACTGGGTAACCTTGTTCATTTAGTACTGAATTCTGGGCAATCCTATGACAGGTTTGAATCACCTTTTGTGTATATAAGATATATATATATATATATATATATATGAATTGAATTTCCTGTTTATACTCAAATGCCACCCTCAAGTATCTCATTATGTATATACAAATATTCCAAAATTGGGGGAGGAAGCATATCAGAACTTCCAAAGAATCAGAAACACCTCTAGCCCCAAGCATTCTGAATAAAGGATAGCTGATCTGCACTATATTAGGAAATTCAAAAGTCTCTGAATTTTCTAAATAAAAACAAGTCTTCAAAGCCACAGCAGGAGTCTGGTGGCATGATGGATTCTCTTGTGCCTAGGGTCACTGGAGGGGCACTGGAGTGGCTCAGTTGGAACAGCGTCCATCTGGGGACTTAGTGTGGAGAACCCCACGCTTCTGCTCCAGTAGAGAGCAGAGTCCTAGCTTGAGTAGCTCCTGGTTTTCCTAGGAATCCAGCTTATTGTGGGACAACCTACTCTTCTCACACCTGCCCCTTACAAACTCCAGGGTTCTCTTCTCCTTGCATTCTTGGCCTCTGGTACCAAGTGTGGTGGTCTGAATGAAAACTGTCCCCCATGGCCTCAGGTATTTGAACACTTGGTCCCTGTTGGTGGTACTATTTGGGGAGGTTATGGAACTTTTAAGAGGTGGAGCCTTGCTAGAGAAGTAACATCCGTGGGAGTGAACTCAGTTTATAGCTCACTCTCTGCTCCGCATCTGAGGTTAAAGACGTGATCTCTCAGCTTTCTACTACAAGGACCTGCTGCCATGCTTCCCCACCATCACTAGCTCTCCCCCTGGAACTGTAGGCCAATAAGCTGTCCCACAAGGAGTTGTGGTGTCTGATCCCAGCACAGGTAACTGGCACAGCAGGTGCATGCTTCTCCCTCTTTGCCCATTTCCCACACACAACGCTTGGCAGCACTGTCCACTCACGAAATGCCCTACTATTTCACTCCAGACACCCCACTGACACTACCAGCTATAGTCCTCGTGAATACTGAGAAGCTTCTTGTGGCTGCCTGGCACCAGTCACACCGCTACCCTCACACACCATAGTTCAGGCTCCGAGAGCAGTGTTTCTCAACCTGTGGGTCACGACACCTGTGGGATCGAATGACCCTTCCACAGGGGTCACCTAAGACCATCAGAAAACACAGGTCATTTATATTACAATTCATAACAGTGGCAAAATTACAGTAATGAAGCAGCAATGAAAATAATGGCTGGGAGTGACCGCAACATGGGGAACTATGTTAAAGGGTCAAAGCATTAGGAAGGTTGAGAACCTCTGCTCTAGGGTTCAAAGAGTCAATGCTAAGAAAGCTTGCCTCCTCTAAACATCGGCTGCCCTGCACCTATCATGTGTCTGCGGACGGTGCGACTTTTACAGCACCAACAGCCTCAGCTTCAGAAACTCCAGAGCACTGGCAGTACTAAGAACACCTGGCCAGGGAGCTTTCCCAGACAGCAGCCTGGGCTGCCGGCCCTTCTCCACCTTTTCCATCGCCCGGTGCTCAAGAACAGCATTCTCTCTGGTCACATGACTCAGGAAGCTGAGGAGTCCATGATAACAATTCCCATGTCCCCGGCCGGTGGTGGCGCACGCCTTTAATCCCAGCACTCGGATCTCTGTGAGTTCGAGACCAGCCTGGTCCACAAGAGCTAGTTCCAGGACAGGCTCCAAAACCACAGAGAAACCCTGTCTCGAAAAACCAAAAAAAAAAAAAAAAAAACATCCCATGTCTTCTGCACTGGCTTCAATCTTGTCATCAACTGCACACAGGTCATTAATGTCCCCATCCTGAGGTGGATAACTATAGCAAAGTAGACTCAGTGAAGCTGCCAGGTCAGGGTCAGCTTCTCTACAGCTGCCTTCACATGCATCCTGTGAGCAAAGAGTATGAGCTGTGGAAACACGGTCAACTATAAGCAGCTGTGGACTATCTGGAGCCCATAGAACCTCCAGACAGAACACATGGCAAGGTGTTCATATATCCAAGAAAGTTCTGATGGGCCTAAAGCATTTCCTGTTTCACCAAGCCACATATCTTCCTTTCATATAGAGACCCACTGCGATACCCAGGGGTATTAGGGCTACAACCATTAACTGCCAAAGACACTAATTAATATCCAGCCTAGAACTTTAACGCACAGATCCCAAAATCCCAACGCTGCCTCATTAGCCACCCTGGGTCTAACTGTCCTAAGAGATTCAACCCCAAACTGCACGTGAATTTCAGACGGCCAACCCTGTACCTGTGATCTGGTACAGTAGCATCCTTCCTGCCTCAGTTCTGAAAGCTGCTTAACCTTGGATCCCAAAGTCCAGAGGCTTGTCTCTACAGCTCACTGCTCTTCTATATGGGAGCTTACTAAAACCCACTGAATGTCTATCTCAGAGCTTTGATCTAGTTTGTGGTCATCCATGACTGAGCCCTTCCTATGGGCCAGAGGGACGCCACCACACTACAGTGCTGACTACTACGCTCGCGGTGCCTTCCTTCCAGACCTCTAACAAATGCGCTTCCACTTAGGCCTTAAACCAGCTACAGCTGTTGTAAGCCTTCTCAACACTCCCTTTTCACTAACAGACACAAAACAGGGCTAACAACTTAAAAGCACTAAATCATAATGGCAAACCAGATTACAACCTAGCTTGTGGGTACTCTTCCAGTAAGAGGAGTCTAGAAGGCTGGTAGTTCCTGTTGGCTATAGTAATAGGAGCGGCGGGGCTGGGTCCCGCCACCCATCTGCCCGCACGGCTAGCTTTATACCTGAAATAATTACATGGAAACTGTATTCTTTTAAACACTGCCTGGCCCATTAGTTCCAGCCTCTTATTGGCTAGCTCTTACATATCGATCTAACCCATTTCTAATATCCCTGTAACACCACGAGGTGTCTTACCAGGGAAGATCTTAACCTGCGTCTGTGTCCGGTAGAAGAATCATGGCGGCTCCTTGACTCAGCTTCTTTCTCCCAGCATTCTGTTCTGTTTACTCCGCCTACCTAATTTTATGTCCTATTAAAGGGCCAAAGCAGTCTCTTTATTTAACCAATGAAATTAACACAAAACAGAAGACTCTCCCCCATCATTACCAGCAAGTGTTTGCAATCCCTTCTGCTTCCCTTCTCAGCTTTCAAACCCAATCGGCCTTGGGACAACACAACAGAGTGGGCATCCATGAGCTCCCCTCCGCCTCCAGACAGAAGCCCTCCAGGAGAGGGCTAGCAGAATGGCAAGAAGGAAGCAAGCTAGGGCAGCAAAGCTCCATGTCTCAGGTCTTCTTTCAAAGTTACACTTAGTTACACTTTGAAAGTTTATTACTGATATGAAAACCAGCAATGTTTCCAAATCAAAGGTCTGAAGAATAAATTCATTTGGTTCTTTATAGATTAACTTTCCAATTCTTAAACAAATGACCCTTCTGCTGATTTACACAGATACTGCCTAAAATCTCTGGATCATCCCACTGTGAACTGTAAATAGTTCTGTTACGGCTGCTTACACGGCTCATTATGTTCTAGTTTTATCAAATATTTAACTTTAAAATTCATATAAAGTTCCCCATGGTTGAAGAAGAGAGACATCCAAGGGGCCGACTAACCAGCCAGTCAAGTCAGTGAGTTCCAGTTCCAGTGACAAATCCTGCTTCAAAAAATATGGAAAAGCAATTAAAGAAGACTTCTTGCCATCAACCACTGCCTACCAGTGAGTACACACACATACACTGTATACACACCAAAAAAAATGCACATACAACATAAAAGTGACTGGACATAGTGATATGCCCATAATCTCAACAGTTGGGAGGATGAGGCAAGAGGACTGCTTTGATTTCAAGGCTAGCCTGATGACACAGTGAGTTCAAGGCCAGCCTGGGATATAGTATTACCCCATCTCAAAAACAAACAAATAAATATGTATATATATGAGAATAAATGCCTTTATTTTTTAATATCCTGTGATTCAGATATTTTACAAGACCAAGATACCTTTCTTCTTGCACAATCCCATCCTCTCTTGTTCCGAATGAGACTCTGGCTATACATTATAAACAAGTGGTAATTGTCTGAGAACTTGAATTCAGACATGAGACCTAATAGGCAGCTATAGAAAAGCCATTTGAGAAACAAATTACACTTGAAGTCAGTACTGTATGCCCAGGTTAGCTAAAACCCAGCCGAAGCCTTACCCAGTGTGACCCAGGCAAGTTGCACACAGATGAGCAAAAGTGACTTAGGAGCTTGTTGGGATTTCACAAGTGCAATGAGGCTTACTCCAAGTCTGACTTAAGAGCGTCTGGCCCATCAGCCACCCTCTCCAAAATACGCAACAGATGCATAGCCACACACTTACATCAGCTAGAGGTATACAATGATTACATGCCCAAATCTATGGAGATAAATGTCTATGAAGAAAAGTTATCAAACTAAAATACTGCTTCGCACTGTCTTCTGGATATAAGGCTGCTGAACTCTAAAACTCACAGCATCTGCGATTATCTGCACAGACTGAGCCCAGCAGCATTCCTTCGTGGATGGAGAAGGAGCCAGTTTCGTTCCCTCTTGGATTCATGCCCCCCACAAAAAGGAGTCCTTTTCTACCCTTGAATTTCTGAAGCCCTAGTAACTTGCTTTGGCCCAAAGACAATGCCAAGCATGATGTATACAAAAGCCTACAAACTTCAAGCATGTGTGCAGCCATCTCATGCTGCATACAGTCTACCAAGTGGAAAAGACCAAGCTCAGCAACTGGAAAAGGTGACTCTCGGAGCCCACAAATGCCTGTAGTCACAGCTGACCAACCATCAGTTATCCATCAGATAGGTGGGCAAGACTCTAAACTGCCATCTGACTGATGTTTGCATAAGGGAGTCCAGAGAGAACAAGAACCCCCACAGCTGGGCCCAGTCCCATCTGCCAAGCCCATGCTGAGTTAAAGGGATAGCTGTCATTTTAAACCAAGTTTGGAGGGGTTTGTTGAGCAGCAAAGGCTACCCCAAAGCTTGAGATGCTCCAACCTAAATGCAAACAACTAGGTACCAGACAGATACCAAGCTCCAACAGCAAAGTAAGCTGGCATGGGACGGGAATGGCACTGATGTAGCCATGAAAAGCTCAGAAGGGCACAATGCACAAATTATAGCTCAGCTCCCTCAAATGTAGCGGAGTTGAGTTCATATGAAGCAAAATCATTAACCTAAGACTCTCAAGAAGCAATGAGAATCAAGATTTCCACACCAGAAGAGTTTGTTTATTCAATGCCCCACATACCTGTTCTGAAAATAACTAAGTGCTTTGCCTTCCCATAAACACCAAAAATAGTGCCTTTCAGACAAGCATAGTGGCACATGCCTGTAATCCCAGCACTCAGGAAGCACAAGACAGTGGATTTCTGGGAGTTCAAAGTCAGCCTGGTCTACAGAGCAAGTGAGAATCGCTCTCAAAATTAATAATAATAATAATAATAATATAGGTAATGCTTCTCTAACATATTATCTAGATTGATCAGCAACTAAACTCATGAAAATAAAAGCAATTTTATCAAACAGGCTTCACACTGTACTTAGTTGACATACAGTAGACGGATGGCAGGTGTTGAGGATGGAAAGATAGGTGTGAATACACTAACTCCACAACAGGGAATAAGCATTTAGCTGTACTGAAATGCTCTTTATATCTCACAATGGAGGTGACTGTACAAAGACCAGTGTCTCATCAACGCTCATGGATACCATTTTCATCCCTACTGGAAAACAGTCAGATCTAAGAAACATTACTACACTACATTTTAATTACTAGTTTAGTGTTAAGGTAGAAAGTAAAACTTTCTGCTCCCACTCCCCAAAGGTAAACTGCTAACAGTCCTTCAGTCTCTTTTAGACCAGCTTTCTTTTCAAAGTTGTCAAGTGCCACAGCTTTCAGTTTGATAGTGTGAGAGAGAAAGAGAGAGAAATGCCTCTGTGTGTGTGTGTGTGTGTGTGTGTGTTATTAATTTTTTTGTTGCAGGTCTGGGTGGGCGCTCAGCACTGGCGTCCGGGCCTAGGTACTGAGTGAGGGCTAACAAAAGAGTGGGTTTGTGCTCCAGCAGCACAGAACAAAACCTACATTAACTCTTCCAAGCCAACATTATGAACCAAGTAAAGTCTTCCTCCCATATAAAGCTGTTTGGCAACCACTTACATGGATTACATCATGCCCTTATCGAGGACCTTTCAAGACCTGCTCTGCCCAAAGCACCACATCCCCTGCTAACCAGAACAGGCCTACAGAGTGGTGAATTCCAAGCTAGTCTGGGATAGAGTAAGAATCTCTCTCAAATGGGGGAAGAGGGTACTGGAGAGGTGGCACTGTGGTTAAAGCACTCTGTTCTTCCAGAGGACCTGGGTTCAATTCCCACACTAACAGCTCACGATGAATGCTCTGTAACTCCAGTTCTTGGGGATCTGACACTCACTTATGTTATGGCCTCTTCAGGTACTGCATGCACATTTTGCACAAGACACGCATGAAAACAAAACATCCATACACAAAAAATAAAAAATAACAAAACATCTATACACATAAAACAAAAAATAACAAAACATCTATACGCATAAAAATAATAATAAACACATCTTAAAGAAAAAAATTAAGCAAACAGAAAAATTTGAAAACCCATCAAATCCTTCTACTTCTTAATCTCACACAGACACTGGAATGAAAGCACAGGTCACTTAAAACGCTTCCTGTATGTTAATAAGTATACTGACGGGCTGGAGAGATGGCTCAGTGGTTAAAAGCACCGCCTGCTCGTCTAAAGGTCCTGAGTTCAATTCCCAGCAACCACATGGTGGCTCACAACCATCTGTAATAAGATCTGGTGCTCTCTTCTGGCCCAATACACAATAAATAAATAAATAAATAAATAAATAAATAAATAAATAAATCTTTTTTAAAAAAAAAAGTATAATGACTATGAAGGGGCAGGAAGCAGGAGACAGAAGGAGGGATTCCTGTAATAGCAAACTCAAACCCCCCTCCCTTTCTTTGCACCTGCTTAAATCTACAAAGCAGCTTTTAAAATTTCCTGAGCTGGGATTAAAAGCGCTCACTGATCTTGCAGAGGAACTGGGTTCAATTCCCAGCACCCACATCTTGCTGGGGCTTCCAACCATCTGTAACTGTAATTCCAGGAAATCCAACACCTTCTTCTGACCTCTGTGGGCACCAGACGCACTTGTGTGCATATACAGACAAGTAGGTGAACACTCATAAAACAAATCTAAAATCAAACAAATTTCTTGAGCACATATCAAACAAAAAGTAAAGAGACTGGTTATCTATCTGAATAAAGAAAAAAGATGGAGAAAACAAGACTAGACAAGACCAAAGTAGATAGAACCTTTCTGGTTCAATCTTTCCTGGTTCAAGTGAGAAGCCATGATAGAAGGGAACTGATGTGGGATCCCCCTCTGTATGCTGTGAATACAATTGGTTAATAACTAAAGAAACTGGCTCGGCCTGATAGGGTAGAGTAGAGCTGGGGGGGGGGGGGGTGACGGGGGACAAAACTGAATCCTGGGAAAAAGAAGGCAGAATCAGTAAGACGGTCAGGGACAGACGCCAGAACCTTGCCAGTAAGCCACAATCACATGGTGATACACAGATTAATAGAAATGGGTTAAGATGTATGAGTTAGCCAGAAATATGCTTAGGCTATTGGCCAAACAGTATTGCAAAAATATGGTTACTGTATGATTATTTGGGGGCTGAGCAGCCAGGAACAAACAAGCAGCCTCATACAACAGGGAAGCCAGGCTCCATGGAGGCACTCGCCTTTAATCCTAGCAAGAGACAGAGGCAGGTGGATATCTGTGAGTTCTAGGCCAGCCTGATCTACATAGAGTTCCAGGACAGCAAGAGCTACGGAGAGACCTTGTCTCAAAAAAGGGAAAGAGAAGGGAACAGAATACACTCTCTCTCTGGATCCTCTTCCACTCACTCATGCCCCCATGCCAACCCAAGACCACATGAAGCCCATGTCCTCCAGCCTATGTCCCATCTGCAGTCTCCTGCAGCCTTTTCAAGGAAAGGAGCTAAAAGGTTCCAGGTGAATCCTAGCAGCAATTCTTGTGGAATAACAATCTCTATCCAGCCTAAGCCACAAATGTGACAGGAAATGGAGTTGGTTTTATTGCCAAGATTGCAATGAGATTAGCTGCGTCTTGTATACTGTATCTGCTCCTCAAGGCAGTCAAATAAATGTTAGCCAATAAAGACCCCCACAAATCTTGATATCTGCACACTGCCACTCATTCAATAAATGCTTATCTTGCATCTCCTACATCCCAGGCGCTGTCAGCTTCACACACAGCTAAAGAGATGGAAAACAAAACCAGAAAAGGAAACGTTCACCCAGCACCTTGCACAGTGCTTGGCAACCTTGGAGAACCAGGGCCTTTCAGACTGCGCTCTGACAAAACACCACCTCTCAGGCTAACCAGAGATCACAACTGCAAGTCCCTGTATTTATAGAGACACTTGAGCTAGTTCCACACCTTCAGCAGGCACTGTGAAAGCAGACAAGAAAATGAAGGCATACAAAGAGAGAGATACTGTAGTAAGAATCAGCACTGGTTCACACACACAAAGAACCGCTTTCCTCTTCAGCAAGAACTGAGTGGGAAACTTTCCCAGATATCAGAAATACACTAGCAAGGGTAGCCTTGGATCCTGACCTCAAGGATAGGACCTGAGCACTGTCCATCACCACTGTCCTGACCAAGTTTAACACCTACCAGCTGTCAGTACTGCTGAAGGCACTCCACACTTATCCCTTCATCCATGAGTCCTGCAAAGTAGACGCTCTCACCACTTCACAGATGGGCAAACAGGCCTGAGGTCATTTGTCCAAAGAGAAAAGACAAAATGAACAGGGTCTATGCCTTTTCTCATCTTGGCAGAAGCTAAAGGCTGGTTAAAGACAAGTATATTTTATAATTCTCATTACAAGTGGATACTGTAATAACCGTAACTTCTAGAGGAAAGAAGGAAAACACATCTAAGGGTATTTAACTAAACACAGGTTTAACGCTAATCAAAATTACCACGTGCTCAAATCCTTGTTTCTCCTAAAAATAACTCTAAGTAAAAATTCACAGATGATCAAAAAGTTAGCACATGAAATACATATTCTAGGCCACCTGCTGCAAAAAGACTTTTGCACAACTCCTAAAAACTTTGTAGATTTTTTTTAGAAGATGCTTCAATGTTCCCACTTAACATAAAATGTTAGGATAATAGCTATTTCCTTTCTGTCCAGGTGGGCGCCCACTAGCTACGTAACTGTAATTGGCAACCACCAACAGTGGCCCCTGCCATTTCACAATGATGATAACCAGTGTCATGTCACACATCCAATTCCCAGTCTCCACCCACTCGAACTTGCCACACCAGCTGGAGAAGACAGGTGAACACAAAGCTTTAACATCTGTCATAACACATCGAGCTCACGCTTGGCTAGATTAGTCTTGAGGTTTAGTAATGTACTAATTTTGACAGCCTCCAAATGTTAGCCAAAAATTCTTTTTAACTGCTTTGTAAAGTTCACTAAGCAAATGTTATAAAGTGATTTATCATGTTACTTGATGTAATCAAGAAGGCTAAATAGATTTTTAAAAACAAACACCCACATTTCTAAACACAGCACACAAAAAGATATTATTCACAAACTCTGAGATCCAAGTCATAAGATCAGGTAACAAATAGCATCTATAAATAAATGACAACCAAAAAAGACAGCTAATATTATATATAACATTTATTATATGTAAATATAGTATTTACAACACTCACCAGTATTCTTACTGTGAGCTACACTAACTCACAACAGCCCTCACAACTGCCATACTTTTGGAGGATGTTATTAGCCACTCACGTTCTCCAAATAAGTCAGACAAAACTTCATGACTAGCCACCAAGAAAGAAACAAATCCTATTTGCTCCCACTGAAGGACAGAAAAGAGTCTCAAAGACTTTCTCACAGAGAAATTACTTTCTGAAAAGAGCATATAAACAAATTTGGAGAAAATGGGTGGGAAGGAGAGAATTAATACAAATGGAAAAAAAACAACCATTAACTAAAACTTTGAAGAACTGCATCATCCAAATTCAGGAAGACAGGTCAGTGAGTAAAACTCTTGCTGGGAAACCTGACAACCTAAATGCAATTCCTGGAAACAACAGGAAAGGCCAGATAGATGTGGTCGCGTCTATCTAACATCTCAGCACTCCTACAGCAAGGTGGGAGGTAGAGGAGTTGCCTCAGAGGCCTGCTAGCTTGAATACACAAGAGTGAATCCAATCAGCAACATTAGAGCCCCTGCTTCAACAACACGGAAACAGAACTAACTCAAACAGTTGTCCTTTTATGTCCACATGCACACCATGGCATACATGCAACTATGCTCATTCATTTGTTTGCTCTATGTCTGACATAAGAAGTTAATAAACTTTTAAAGATTATTTTAATATCAAGTATAGATTCACAGTCATAGGTATGCAATCTGACTAACTATAAAAATGATTAAACTCATTCTTGAAATCCACTAATCCTTTAGGCATTGACTGTCAAAAGCTCCAAATCTTACAATCCTTTTATTTACATGGTTAGAACCTTCCAAAAGTCAGAGCTTGAAATGATTTAAGGTGATCTCTTTACCTCAGGTAAAATGTCAAAAATTCAATTCCAATTCCAGCAGGAGCACTCACACACAGACTATATCTACAGAAAAGTTTTGACAATTTTTGTTGTAACAGAAAAAAAATTGGGGGGAGATGGGAAAGATAAGAGTTTCCTTAGCTGGCCTGGAATTTCTACATAGACCAGGCTAGCCCAGAATTCACAGATGCAGATGGAAGTTTCTGTACCGCACAGCCCCGCAGCCATTCAGTCCCAAAGAAACACACAGAGAATGATATTAATTATAAACTATTTGGCCTATTAGCTCAGGCTTATTTTTAACAAGTTCTTACAACTTAAATTAACCCATAATTCTTATCATGTTTAGCCATGGGGCTTGGTACACCTTTTCTCAGTAAAGCATCCTCACCCTGCTTCCTCTGTGTCTGGCTGCCTCTCCTCTTCCCAGAACTCTCTGAGTCTGGTCGCCCCACCAAACGTCCTGCCTGGCACTGGCCCATCAGTGACAAATCCTTACAGTATACAGGAGCATTATTCCACAGCACACAGAGATCTATCTGCCTCCACTTCCCAAGTGCTGAGATTAAAGGTTTGTGCCACAACACCCAGCTATGATATGAAAAACTTAAATTAGTGATAAGATGAGCTAAGTTAACTTCACCACTTTGTCATATCTAAAATCTTCAATTATTTCTAAACTGCACAATAATCATAAGAGCACCGATGTTTACCACCTTGCCTAGCTATGGTTTACTGATATTTAAGGTCTTACAGAGTGAACTTCTAGGATGTTATGCGGGCTTGTTTCACGTCAGCTTGACACAAGTTAGAGACATCTGAGAAGAGGAAACCTCAATTGAGAAAATGTTTTCATAAGGCCAGGCTATAAGTAAGCATAATGGGAATTTTCTTAATTAGTGATTGATGGGATGATGGGTGTTACTATCCCTGGGCTGTTGGTCCTGAGTTCTCTAAGAAATCAGGCTGAGCAAGTCATAAGGAGCAAACCAATAAGCATCTCTCCTCCATCGCCTCCGAATCAGCTCCTGTCTCCAGGTCCCTGCCCTGTTTGAGTCCCTTTCCTCCTCAATTTGCTTTTTGGTCACGGTGTTTCAGCACAGGAATAGAACCCCTAACTAAGACAAATGCTAACAGGGTTTCTCTGTAGCTTTGGAGACTGTCCTGGAACTAGCTCTTGTAGACCAGGATGGCCTCGAACTCACAGAGATCCACCTGCCTCTGCCTCCCGAGTGCTGGGATTAAGCCACCACTACCCATCCAGTAATTCTAGCTCGAAAGAAAGAAAGGAAGGAAGGAAGGAAGGAAGGAAATCCAGTTCTAATCCTCTAAAACCTTTACTTTCCAAATGAATCAACTATTACACTATTGTATCATGTGCCTCATTTTTCCAAGAAGTGGCTAAGACAGTTCTAAAACACTGAGGCCAGTATGGCGGCTCTGGTCTACAGTTTCAGCACTAGAAAGGCAGGACAACTACCACAAATGCATTTGAAGACAGCCCAGAGTAAGACCCTTTCTCAAAAATAAAAACAAAATTACAAAAAATAAATAAATAACCACATGAAATCTAAGAGCATAAAATATAATGGCTTGGTAGCTAACAACTGGTAGCATCAACACAGCATAAAATAAAAACTATAGATTGGATTTAATTTTAGAAAGACATGATTTATTTATATTTTCAGATTGAAAATTGCAATATTTTTAAAAAAACAATTGATTAACTGATTTGTTTTCAAAGACACCTCAATACCATAAAAGATAACAAATACAATGTTATCATAACAAATTTTGTTTGTTTGTTTTCAAGACAGGGTTTCTCTGTGTAGCCATGGCTGTCCTGAAATTCACTCTGTAGACCAGGCTGGCCTCAAACTCACAGAGATCCACCTGCCTCTGCCTCCCAAGCGCCTGAATTAAATGCATGGGCCACCACCACCTGGCTCATGACAACTTTTTAAATCCTAACTCTAGGCTAAGAATGTAGCTCAGAGGTAGAACAATTGCCTACCACACACAAGTTCCTATGTTTGATGCCCTGTACTATTTTTAAAAAAGAGAAAATAAACTTTAACAAATTTCAAACCCAATAATAAGTCTATCTCAAAGAAATATTCTATCATGCTATTGAACATCCCATCAACCAACCATATGGACACAAACACACACCGACACACACATCATACATACAAAACATACAAAAGTGAAAAGAAAACACTCTTCTTCCTGTTTATAGAGAGGGTTCTATAGGTGAGTTATGTTTTTTGTGGAAATACAACTACCCTGATAAGAAGGACAAACTCCGTAGTCTACATGATTTGGCTCCTAACAACTTTAATAACCTCATCCAATGTGATTTCTGGTCCTAATGGCCTTTTTAGAAGACCAATCTCAGTCAGGCATAGTAATATGACTATAATCCCAGAAACTGGGATCAGGAGCTCAAGGCCAGCTTCAGCATCATAGTAAGTTATGAGACCCTGTCTCAAAGAAAGAAAAATATTCATCAATCTTCCTCCATCTTTATATCTCAGCATAAACATTACTTCCTCCAAGAAGTCCCTTAATTTTCCAACAGAACTCATCACTGTCAGAATTCTGTATGAACTGGTAACTTTTGGTCACTTGCAGAAGCAGAGACCCATGCTGTTCTGCTTACCACTACATTCTCCAGGAGAGTGTCTGGTCCATCAGAGGACTCAACAAAAGTTTTTGAACAAATGAGTTGAATTCCACAGTCCACAAGAATATTTCAATGAGACATTGAAGTCCCTGGAAGAACCGAGTTAGCAAGGTCACATAGGCTCCTTTTGTGGCAACATAACAAACATGTTATTATGGAAAAAAAAAAAAAAAACCTTTCAGTTTGTGTCATGGAAGCCTCACCTTAATTCAAGAGTTTAAGTATAGTGCACTCCTAAGACAAAAGTATGTAGGGCTAGCAGAATGACTTAGTGGGGAAAGACACATGCTGCCAAGGCTGACCATCCAGATCCCCAGAAAACACACAGTGGGAGGAAAGAGTCTACTGCCAGCAGTTGTCATGCGTGTGTACACACAACACATAAATAAAGCAGGGGGAAATTAAATATTCGTAAAATCTCATTCCCAGAATCCTCCACTAAACCAGAAAACTTCAAATAAATTCCAGTTTAGCTGAACTATCTTTAACAACATCAAATCATAAACTAAATACAATACAGTATAGCTCTACACAACAGTCTTGCAGAACAAACTCTGAGCAATATTTTCTCAGCAACAACAGGGATCTACAAAATGGAAAACTTACAGATAGCTCCCCCAGGTTCAGCTACATCCCAACTTGAGGCTATTGTGTTTTAAAGTTTCATCTTAACTTGCTTTTGATTAAAGTGTCTTTAAGCTTTTTTAAAACAGTCTGCACATTATTTCTTTTCTTTTTTAAGTCTTTACAATTTCATTTATGTACATAATAAATAAATTGATCATTTTCATCCCATTACCTTGTTTTGCTGTCCTCCCTCTCACACTGAAACTTTATTTCTGGGCTGTAAAGATGGACCAGTAGTTAAAAAGAACGCTGTGCGGGCCAGGTGTGGTGGTGCATACCTTTGAGCACAGCACTAGGGAAGAAGATCTCTGAGTAGAGACTAGAATGGTCTACACCAGGATGGCTGGGCTAGAGATGCCGTCTCACACAAACAAGAAACTCTGCTGTGAAAGCTTGAGTTCAGACCCCAAGAACACACATAACACCTGATACAGGAACTTCAAACAGTAATCTAAAGCTCACATTTGAGACGGGAGGTGGAACCAAGTTCTTCAGAAGTTCACCGATCAGGTATCCTGATATATACAGTGGTGAACAAGAGATTCTGACACAAAATGAAAAGCAAGGACCAATGTTATCTTCTGACCTCCACATTAATACACAGCAAGCACACACCTGCACTCAGATACATATATGTAGATACAAACAAAGAAAAAAAAAGTTTAAAGACTCATTTGTTTCTTCCCAACAAGCCCCATTCCTACTCTGAGGTCTTTTGTGTGTGGGTGTGAACCATTCACAGCTTAATTTTGGTTACTTGCATGAACATGGGTGGGGCATTATTTACTGGAACACAGGCAACTTTATCAGTGGCCTCACCACTGAAGAAAAATGCTACCCCTCTCCAAGCAACCATTAAATAATAGCCCATAATCCATGGAGAAGGGGTGGGGCCCCGCATGTGCCCCTCCCCCACATATAATGGAATGTTGGCAGGCCCAATCTTGTGCAGGTCTTCTGCAGATAACATCTGGCTGTTTTGTCCAGAAGACACCATTACACACTATTTCTAAATGATGTGTAGTCACCACTACAAACAGCAGTGCTTTTGTATGGCTTTGTTAGGTCGTGTTTTTAAAGCCTCTGAGAACACGATGATGCCAGGACAGCTCAGTTGAGCTCCAGCACAGGTTGCTTGTGTAAGACACTGGGTTCCATAACCACAAAAAAAGCACAGTGATAGAGTTATTGATAACCCAAGATTACTCCCTATCCTAGTTTGCTTTCTGTTGCTGTGATGAACACCATGAACAGCAACAGGTGGAGGAAAGGGTTTACTTGGCTTACAGGTTCCAGTCCATCAGAGGGAAGTCAGGACAGCAACCAAAGGCTGGAACTAGGAGGTAGGAACTGAAGCAGAGACCAAGGAAAAACATGCTGGTTTGCTCTTCAAGATTTGCTCAACCTGCTTTCTAATACAATCCAGGACCACCTGTCCAGATGTGGAACTGCCAACCATGGACTGCCCCTCACACATCAATCATTAATCAAGAAAACGTGCCACAGGCTTGCTTACAGGCCAATCTGATGGAGGCATTTTCTCAATCTAGGTTCCCTCTTCTCAGATGACTCTAGCTTGTAACAGGTTGACAGAACTAAGCTTCCTGAAGCTGAAAGGTGAGCACTAAAAACCATAGGACACAATAGTCTGGCATGGCAGTACCTGCCTGCCATCCCAGCACTGAGACAGAAAGTCTATGAGTACCAGGCCACATTGGGATACATAGCAAAACCCTGTCTCAAGAAACAAACAAAACAAAGAGCTAAAGAGACAGCATCAGGAAAAGCACTTGCCAGCCTAATAAGCTGAGTTCAATCCAATGCAACAGTGGAGGGAGAGAAGCAGTTACACAAAACTGACTTCTGATCTCCATATACATTGTGTAACACAAACCACACACGCGCGCGCACACACACATACACACACACTAACAAAAATTATAATTAACTGAAAAGAACATGAGCAAACTCTTAGCTAAATTTATTCTAATTTTCATGTTGGCAGGATATATCAAGGTAAACATTTTTAAGATTTATTTTCTTTTATTTACATGTACTGGGGATTCCTGCAAAGGCCAGAAAAAGGACATCAAATCCCCTAGAGCTGGAGTTACAGGTGGTTGTGAGCCATTCAATGTGGGTGCTGGAAACCAAACTTGGATCCTCTCCAAGAACACCAAGTGCACTTAACCCCTGAGCCATCTCTCCAGTCCTTTATTTTTTTTTTTTTTGCATTTTTGAAGAGTCTTATGTAGTCTAGGATGAACCAGAACTCACTGTGTAGCAAAAGATGGCCCTGATTTCCTGATCCTTCTGTCTCAACCTCCCAAGTGCTAGGATTACTTAAAAGTATGTGCCACTGTGCCCTAGAATTAAAAAAAAAAAAAAAAATTACTTTTTTTAAAGCACTAACTAGCCCAGGAGGCCTCAGTCCTACACAAAGAAAAGCAGCTAAGCTAAGCAAATTTGGGAATGGGAGAAGTGGTCTTCCCCAAAGAAGAGCTGGGTTTGTCCACTGCCAAATGGTTGGCCCTGAACACACACGTACAAATAGCATTATATGGACTAGGCAGGTTACATTTAGGAATATACGTGTATATCTATATACATATACGCATGCAATAATAAGTAGTAAAAAAAAAAAAGCCCATGAATTTGAAAGATAGCAGGGAGAGGTATATGGGAGGATTTGAAGAGAAGAAAGGGAAGGAAGAAATATAATCTCATTTAAAAAAAAAACAAACAAACAAACCACTAGCTAGTTCTATCAATTGTAGATGAGGATGAAGGGGCAAAGTATGCAGATGGGTGGATGGATGGATGGACTGAAGATAGCATGAAAGAGAAAACAAAACTCCCTTCCAAAGTCCCCTATCTGTTTCCAATTCATTTTCACTTTTGTTCACAAATCAGGGATAAGTATTAGTCTTTTTGATGCAAGCTTACGAAACATTAATAGGATGAGTCAAATGCTTAAAAGCAGTCTCTCTACCCTCACAATACTCTTCTTTTATGTTCTTACTATTCTTAATTTCAAACCACTCTGTCAAAAAGTTGCAAGACATGCAACAGCTATGATTCATACCCAGCGACAGACAACCTCTCAAAATCCTGAACCACCCGTGTCCTTGTCCTGCCCCTAGGATCTACCCAGAGACAGACAACCTCTCAGGAACCTGGACCCACCCCGTGTCATTGTCCTGCCTCCAAGATCTAGAGAGAAGTACCCCAACAACATGCCAGGCATGTCTCCTGGGGCAAGAGCCTAATTACAAAGATTGTATTTCCTTACTTAACAGGCAATACCTTCCTAGAAAAATACCAAATCTCAATCTTTTCCATGCTCTTTTTAAGATTTTATGCTTTACTTGAATAGTATTCCAGGTACAAGTAACCCTGGATTAAATAAAATCTACATCACTGTGAACTATGTCTTTCATGATGCCCACACAATAAATGAACTTTTGCCAGATCTCTTCCCATGACACTGCAGATTCTCAGACAAGACCCTGATCCATCAGGCTGACTCCCAGAAAGATCAATGGCAAACAGGAAGATTAAGAGGAAAAATGTTCATTAAGCAACTGTTACACACTGGAGACTTTACCACTCTTACTCCTCACAGCCTGGTTTACAAAAATTGAATTTTAGTTCAGAAAACTGAGATTACCACGTAGAGTTAACCCAACCCTTTTCCTCCAATATGCTCTCCCCCCAAAGGGAGAAAGGTGACTGGCAGAGCAAACCCTTCTAGTGTGCCAGCCTTCCTCCCTCTTGTGCATGCCTTCTTGGAAACAGCAAGTCACCCAGGCTTCCTACCTGGCCTTCTTCCAACTCCCAGATTCTTGACCGACCTGGGCCACTCCCCGTCACCCCAAGGTGTTACTGCTGGCCAGCCCCTCCTCTCTCCTGCTCTGCTCCTCCTGCTCACTGTAATCTCCTCCTAACTTTCAAGGTGCTTGCAGTCAGTAAACCATCCCAACACAGCACAAGGGACATCCCAGGTCAGCCTCGGGGCTCACCTGGCTTCATTTGTTAATGGCTATAATAGAGAAGACATTGGATCCTAAGAAGCCTTGCCTCCCAACCTTCCCCCTTCCTCTCTCCCCTCCCCTCTTTCTCTAGCTTACTGACCTTGGTTACCACCAAACACACTTTTCTCTTAAATGAGACCCCAAGAGTATACAGGCAGGCAGATAGCAGAAGCAGCAAATTGTGTCTTCTTCACTATTTCTTTACCAGAAAGAACAATCTGCATTTACTTTCTCAACTTTTAGATCCACAGTTGGTCCAAGGAGCAAAATTACCCATTCATAAGCACATTCAACTATATTGCTATTCATTCAGCTTAATTTTTCTAATGATACAAAAATCTCTAAGTGATACACACCTTTAATTCCAGCATTCAGGAGGCAGAGGCTGGGAGAGCTCTGTGAGTTCTAGGTCAGCCTGATCTATACAGCATTATCTACTTTATCACTTATTACCATAAAATATACATAAACCTTATAAAAAGTCAACATTTATCAAAATTTAGAAAGAGAAACACAGATTGTACATGATGCCACTCACAACTAGAGAAATGTAAGGGCACATAAAAATAAAATATTTAAATCAGATGTAGTAGTGCATGCCCATAATCCCAATACTGAAGAAGCTGAAAGGGATCGATCACAAGTTCAAGACCAGCCAGAATAAAAAAAATAAAAGTTGGAATAGTACGACCCAGTAACTTAAGGAGAGAGAGAAAAGAAAGCCCATTATTAAATCCTAACTACATAAAATTAGCCCCAGTCCATACTGCATTACTATAATTTCATACCCACTTCCTACTGTGCCTGCTGAGAACTCCAGACCTGACGGTATCTGCTTAAAGCTATGTAGCACCTCCAGTGAGTAGTCTATCTCTCTGGTTAATTACAGCATGTAGTTAGCTATGGTCTCCTATGCTTCTCGTGTCTTTTTTACAGTATATAACCCATACAACACATAAAAATGTGATACTCAACTCTTTATGGTTAACAGCAGGCTAGCAGTATAACTCTGGAGAAATGAAAGTGTTCCATCAGAAACAAGGGTAGACCTGAGAGTCCTGAACAACCTTACCACAGCCACTTCTCAGAGCCAGCCATTGACATCACTGTGAGCAACAGGACCAAAACCTAGCAGCCACCAGCCCCAGGCCTCAGCAATGCTCACAAGGAGCATGACACCACAGACAGCAGCACAAGGAGCACCTGCTATTAGGGTCAAAAAGGGTTCAGGACTTAAAAAAAACTTTTAAGGATATGTAGCATTCATCAACAGAATGAAGGTAAGGTTTCCTTTTGAGCTTTTGATACATGTATACCAGGCTTCAGTCTACAAGAATAACTCCAGAAAATAGCAGGGACGTACGAAAGAGAGAGTTTCATGTCACTGAGGGAGAATAGGGTATCCATGCTGCCAACCTTACAGGCCCTCGAACACTTGCAGCACAAGCCACTAAAGAATCTATCCATGCACACACAGGGTCCACCTACTGGAGTGGCGAAAGTCACTAAAGAATCTATCCATGCACACACAGGGTCCACCTACTGGAGTGGCGAAAGTACGAGCAAAGAGTGAGGAAGCCTCCAAAGGCCACGTCCCTGCCAAGAGAGGAGAATCGCACCTTACCATGGCAGAGACACCCTTCATGGCTCTCTAGCACGGGATCCCAGCCCTGCTGTGTAAGAATTGATGGAGGACACTGACAATCAGGGTGCAGGAAAACAAGATAGCTCAGAGAGTCAGAATATGCACAGGACCTACGGTCTACAATCCTGCAGGGCCTTCTATGCCAAAGACATCCTGGAGAAGGTAGCAATGAAAAAGATAAGGAAAATCAAGATGAAACCCCCAAGTCAGCAGCTGCTCAACAACCATACATCATTGCTATGGGTCAATGATCTTGTACCCTGTAAAGATTTGTCTGTTGTATTAGTTTAATAAAATGCTGATTGGCCAGTAGTCAGGCAGGGAGAAGTATAGGCAGGGCAACCAGGCAGAAAGCAGAGGTGGAGCAACAAGAACAGGAGAATTCTGGGAAGAAGAAAGGTTCAGTCTGCGGTTGTCACAAAGGAAGCCAGAGGAATCAAGATGAGAACGCCTCACTGATAAAAGATACCAAGCCACGTGGCTAACATAGACAAGAATAATGGACTAATTTAAGATGTAAGAATTAATTAATAAGAAGCCTGAGCTAAAAAGCCGGTTTATGATTAATGTAGGCTTCTGTGTGTTTCTTTGGGGCTGAACAGATGTGGGACCAGGCGAGACAAAAATCTCTGTCAACACATCACAATTTCCAATTACCAATGAAGACACTCTGATAACCTTAAACTACCAATGGCAAACAGACAACACACCAGCTGAGAATATGCCCACCTGGGAGGCTGAGAAAGGCAAGGCTGAATAAATGTTGGATCACCACCTCTACCATCTGGTCATCCAGCAAGAAAAACAAACATGAAATTCCAGTAAGAAGAAATAAACAAAAGCACAGAGGTTAATGTATCAGTGCTTGTGTTGTGGAGATTGATGATCATACAAGAACTATCTGCACTAACTACAGTGAAAAAGGTTTTGGTTATTTTCATCTAAACAAGTCTCTTTTCAGTAGTAACTTTTCTGAAGTCTGGTTTTCCCTCAAAGCACTTTCAAAGGTTTCACATTGTTTCCTATCTGACCAAGTTGAGATCTTAAGTTTTTGGGGGTTTGGTTGGTTTTTTTAAATTTATATGTATGAGTGTTTCACTCGCATGTGTATATTAATTTATATGTATGAGTTTTCACTTGCATGTATATATGTGCACCATGTGCATTTCTAGTGCCCAGAGAGGTTAGAAGGTTCTAAGTACCCTAGAATGTCTCCAATTCAAGTTCTTTCAGTTTAGCTTGCTTTTTAAGCCAGAGTTTCTCTGTGTAGGCTAGTCTGGCCTCAAGCTCAGAGATCTGCCTGCCTCTGCTTCCAAAGCACTAGGATTAAAGATGTGTGACACCATGTCTAGCTAAGAAAGTTTACAACTAGATTTTTCTAAAACTAAACTTCAAATGTTTTTTATTCCAATTTTTCAGCTGCAAGGGAAGCAGGAGGCAATACTTCTAATCACTGTTTTCTTCAGGGGATAACTAGATACAAACATTCCAAAATCCAAAATCTAAAGCATAGACTATTTAGCCTTTGCTTATCAGACACTACAGAAATGTATGACCCAAACTAGCACTCTACTTTTAAGCTCCAAGTTCTGAACGCTTAATTTTTTCCACTTCTCTGTATGATAAGTCTCTATGCCACAAAGTAAATAATTAGGATATATTTTTTAAAAAAAAATGTTCCCAGGGCTGGAGAGACAGTGGTTAAGAGTGCTTTTTGCTCTTGCAGAGGACCTGAATTCATGTCCCAGTACTCACACTGATAGCTGCTGTCTCAATCTCCAGCTCCAGGAGTCTAACACCCTCCTCCAGCCTCTGACACTTGTGCACACACACTCACAGACACACGCACATGCATAGAACTAAAAATAAATCTAAGAAAATTAGAAGAGTAAAATACTCTTACCTAAAAGCAAATAAACTGTTACAATCTTTAACACTTGAAAATACAATTTGGCACTTGATTTTAAGCAAAATCTTTATCATTTCTTCCCTGAAAGAAAAATACTACTATGCTCCCTCCAGTGATTATAAATATTCCTTTAGCTCAAAGCAGAATTCAGTTATTTTTTATATATACACAAATGTAAATACCTAAAGAATACATGCAACTGATGATACAAACATCAATGATTCTCAATTTGTTTTATATCAGATATCTGTTTGGGAACCTGAAGGTATTACAAAATTCTTTCACCTAAAAACAGATAAGAGGGAGACAAGACGGCTGAGCAGGTAAAGGTGCTTGCTGTCAAGCCTGATGACCTATGCAACCCTGTGGGGGAAGGAGAGAACCAACCCCCACAAACTGTCCTGACCTGCACACATACTCCATGGTACACACATGCTCATACACATATAAAACATATGCATGAGCACATAAAACAGAATCTTTAAAAAAAAAAAAAAGACTTGCTCTTAATAATATGGCAAGATGCCAGTAACAGGAGAAAAGTCCAAAAACATCCAATATATTGAAAACATTCACAAACTAAATTTTTTGGCTTGAAAGAGGTTTAAAATTGCAAAACTGCTGGGAGGTGGTGGCACACACCTTTAATCCCAGCACTTGGAAGGCAGAGGCAGGCGGATCTCTGTGAGTTAGAGGCCAGCCTGGTCTACAAGAGCTAGTTCCAGGACAGGCTCCAAAGCTACAGAGAAACTCTAGAGAAAAAAAAATTGCAAAACTAAGTTCATTTCAGCATTTTGAGAAACTCGATTTCAAGTTTTTGCAAAGAAAACATCTTAGGACTGGCATATTGCTCACACACTGTCTTCTTAAATTCCAACTCAGATAACAGTGGCCCTCACTAACATGGCACGGCCCAGAGCTGTGCCATCCTCACATTATACACCAGGAGAGAAGGCTTATAAGGAACTCCTTGTGCAAGATAACATGACTGGTGGACAAGCCAACACCTGCGGGCCAGCACAGCTTCTCCTGCACAGGACTGTGTACAATGTACAAGTGCAATGGAAACACTAAAATATCAGATGCCAACCCTATGAAAAACTGTTCTTTTCACAAATGTCTGAACAAACCTGCAATTATACTCCACATCCTACTCTATACTCCACAAGGTAGATGTAGAAGATAAAAGAATCCAGTCATTACAAAGGCACAAAACTAGATCTTGATGATAATTCTGAAGTTCTTACAAACTGTTACTCTAAACATAAAAATCGAAGCTTCATTTTGGGACTTAAGTCTAAGTGGTTTTAGGGGCTAGAGAGATGGCTCAGTGAGTAAGTCACTTGCAGGATTACAGCACCCACATAAAAGCCAGGCAAGCATGTGGCCCATACCAGCTGGGAAGCAGACTGGGATCCCTGAAAAAAGCTAGACAGTCAAATCAGGGAGCTCTGGACTCAAGATATAAAGAAGAGAGTCATCTAACGTACACACACTCCCAGACACACAAACACACACAGAGACACTTGTAGGTACTCATGCACAGAAATAAAGTGTTTTTAGGGGCTGGAGAGATTGTTCAGCACTTAAGGGAATGGCTCTTCCAAAGGACCAGAGTTCTATTCTCCGCACCCACATGGTAGCTCACAACCATCTATAACTCCAGTCCAAGAGGATCCAACGCCTTCTTCCGGCTTCTATGGGCACTGCACACACGGTCCACAGACAACACTGCAGGCCAAAACACCCACACACATAAATAAATAAAAAAGGAAAGGAAGCTGGGAGACAGCTCAGTGACACAGAACTTGCCCGGCACACATAAGGCCCTGGGTTCTCTCCCAGTATCACAAAATTTAAGAGGCATTTTCATTAGAAAGAATTTTACCACAAAGAGACAAAAAATTATTTTGGGTGAATGGTGCCTCCAGTCACCATCATTCTTGAATGTCTGAAGTATCTACAAAATAATCTAAAAAACAACTATGGAGACAGAAATAATGACACCACCTTCATTATAATCCCATCTTCAAAGAGGTAGAGTTTTCCAAAACTCTTTCACTCAACTCTAAACTTGTACAATCGTCTAAGAGGAAGAAATAAGGAAATAAAGGCGTGAAAAGGACAGGGTGAGGGGCAAGAACCACAAAGCAGGCGCTACCTCTGCTCCCTATTTGACTAAGCGCTGAGTTCGCCAACCGGGATAACTGTCAAGGGCTCTCTGAACTGGGGCAGGTCCAAAGAGCATCCACAGCGCTGTGGGGAGGCTTCAGTGCTTCTCTAGTTTCTTTGAAGCAAGGTCTCACTGTGAAGGCCAGGCTACCCTTAAACTCACAGTGCTGCTGTCACAGCCATGTGCTACCAGTGAAGTCGTTCAAATCTTGACTTTAATATAGAAAAGCAGGGGCTGGAGAGATGGCTCAGAGGTTAAGAGAACTGACTGCTCTTCCAGAGGTCCTGAGTTCGATTCCCAGCAACCACATGGTGGCTTACAACCATCTGTAATGAGGTCTGGTGCCCTCTCCTGGCTTGCAGGCATACACACAGACAGAATATTGTATACATAATAAATAAACAAATATTTAAAATATATATATATAGATAGATAGATAGATAAGCAGATAAACATAAACACACACACAGAGATAAATACATAAGCACTGAACTTCTACGGGAGTTTCCTTATCAGTAAGATGGGTCCTTATGGTTCCAAAAACACTTTTGATAACAAAATAGAGAAAATTCAAAAATGTGTAAGTGTAAAGGTCAGCATATCATTTTCATAGAGATAGCTGAAGAAAAGGTGGGCCACTGTATATGTGCACAGGACCACTTATGACTGCTGCTTTGTACAAAAAAATAACACCAAGGACACAACTATAACAAAAGACGCAAAACAGAAACTTTCTCTTCATTTTCTGTTACAATTTTCCAAGTAGTCAGACCTCCCACGTGGTACACACTCGAATATTCATTCAGGCAAAACACTAACACATATGATCAAAAATACATCTTAAAAACAAAAAAGAATATTAACAAAATCTGATCACAGTGCATATTATATTCACACAAGCCTGAGTTAGTCAGGGAAATGCTATAGAAAATTAAGTCCATATCGATTCTTTAGCATTTATGTACAGTTAGTTCATTTGGGTTTATTCTGGGTTTTCCTAAAATAATGCCATAAAAAAAAATCCTCGAAAGGAAATTCCTGCATGTTCTTTCTATTCTGTAAATTACTTCCCACAAATTGGTAAGAACATAAGGCAAAAAAAAAAAAATCAGGCGATCTGCTGTGAGTAGAGCAGGCGTCAGTTCAGCACCTCACAGTCCCTGCAAAGCCCAAGAACACACACTCCTCAATTCTGCACTTCCTCTACTCTCGCTGTTCTTTCCCAGAGACACAGAGGCCTACACAGGAAACCCTTGCTAGACCCTGACCCCACATCGTGTTAACAGGACTCACGTTAACAGCTAAGATGACTGAAGAAATAAACAGTATTGCTGCATGCACATATATACTGAAATACTGCTCAGCCTGAGAAAAGAGCAAATCACTGGAAGATGCTACAACATGCATGAACCAACATCACGCTAAGTGAAATAAACCACGCACAAAAGGGCAAATACTGACCCTCACAGAGGCAGAGATGAACGGAAGTTGTGAGGGGCTGACGGGAAAACGGTACAGAGAACATGAAAAAGTGGTAGGTGGATGGTTGTGATACACACACAATGGAAATGTATTTCCTGCCACTGAACTGAAACTTTAAAAATGGTTAATGAGCTGGGCCTGGTAGTGCACACTTTTAATCCCAAGGGTGATTACTGGAACACCTATGTCTATTTTAATTGGGCGTGCTCAAAAAAGGAGGGAGCGAGAATAAAATAAAACACGTGTCAATATTTTTCTCATACATGCCTCTTACATGCAAATGCGAACCGGGCAGTGGTGGTGACACCTTTAATCTGGTGGGGGCGGGGATAGAGGGAGGCAGATTTTTGTGAGTTCGAGGCCAACCTGGTCTACAAGAGCTAGTTCCAGGACAGGCTCCAAAGCTACAGAGAAACCCTGCGTCAAAAACCATTAATTAATTAATTAATTAGTTAATTAATAAAATTTTAAGTGAATGTTATTACCTATAATTTCTACTTCCTGGATCTTTAAAATTCAATATTTACTACCTCTTTTAATGGGGTCTACTTTCCACCAAGACCGTGTAATTAACAGATGTCAATAAGTAAATAAAGAATTTAAAAACATAGATGGGACCAATGAGACAGTTGAGCAGATAAAGGTGCTTGATGACGGCCGGGCGGTGGTGGCACACGCCTCTAATCCCAGCACTCGGGAGGCAGAGGCAGGCGGATCTCTGTGAGTTCTAGGTCAGCCTGGTCTACAAGAGCTACAAGAGCTAGCTCCAGGACAGAAACCAAAAAGCTACAAAATCCAAAAAAAAAAAAAAAAAAAAAAAAAAAAAAAGGTGCTTGATGCCAGATGGAACCACTTGAGTTCAATCCCTAAAACCCACATGGCGGAAAGAGAGAACCAACTCCCACAAACTGTCCTGTGACCTCCACGTGTGCATAATATGCAAGCACACACACACACACACACACACAATGTTGGGAGGAAAAAAAACAGCAGACATTTCTGCCATTTCGTTTTCCAGAGTATCAACTGGAGAAATTCACCTACAGCATGATAAGTCTCTTTGGATGAGCCCTTTAAAAAGGAAAAGCAGGTAGCCTTAATCCCATCCCAGGAACTGTGGGTCTGAAACCCGTTAACCCTCCAAGCTACACGCCTGAGGTTAGCAGATAGGAATCGTTCTGCAGACACTGACCAAGCAGGAGAATGTGGAGCTGTCACCTGCTCAGGGGCCTTACCTTTCAGCAGCGGCAGAGGTGTGAGCTCAATGGGCTTGCCTTGAGATCTAAACTGTGAGGAGCTCTGCGACCTCTTCTGTCTGGCTTTTCTGACGGACTTCCGAGAAAATCCGTCTACTTTATCCACTGATGGAGGAGTAGTTGGTGCTGAGGACATATCCCTACTGAAGAGAGAGAACGGACGTGAACATGGTCCCAAGGTCAGAGTATTCGTGTTGAACATGTTCTAAAATTCCCATATACAATATTCATGAAAATGAGAATATGTACCAAAAAAAATCAATTAAGAAAAGTCTTGTCAAGGAGAAAAATATAAAAAGTAGCATGACTGCCATTAAACAAAATCAGAGCTCTAACGCATCACTGCTCCATTCTAGTCATTAAGAAGACGTTAGCCGGACTCCTAGTGTCTGTATTGTCTGCACAGCTCTTCCCGTCTTGGGATTCCTGAAGTAATTTTGAAGCTATTCGGAAGCTGGAAAAACGTCCACTGAAACATTTTCCCAACATATTTAATATTATGAATGGGCTAAAACCCTTTCTGCGTTTCAAGAATCTACACAAATAAAGCGAAGTGTGTAGCCAGTAATCCCAACACCCAAAGAGATTAAGGCAGGAAGGGTTATGAGTTGAAGACCAGCCTAGGCTACACATAGCAAGTTTGAGGCCAACCTGGGACACACAGTGTGAGAGGAAATTTTCTCTTCAAAAAGAAAGAAAGGAAGGAAGGAAGGAAGGAAGGAAGGAAGGAAGGAGAGAAAAAAACTCTGACAGTATCTGACAGCAAGGTGAAATGCACAATTACTGACCCTGCCTAAACAGGACTTTCAGTACAGTGTGCTGTGATTGCTATTATGAGCTACCACACTGCAAATGAGGACAGACTACTTGAAAGAGAACACACAAGAGGCGTAATTAAAATTATTTCAAAGAAGTTTTTTAAATAAATCCATCTTAAGTTATTCAAGTTTAATAAACAAAACTATGATAAAACCTAGCACCAAGTTGAACTGAAAACATATCTTCGCAGCCCTCTAAGATGAAGCTGAGCTTAAGTTAAATACTGTTCCGTTCCATCAAACCGAAGGAACTCCCAGAACAGCTTTCTGCAATCTTTTCTAATTTCTGAAAGTATTCAAAAGAATAGATGCTAAAAGTCCCAAGCATTAAGCTCAGCCTCATCCACCAAACTAAACAGATGTCATCATCCAGGTGGCACTGAGGCTCCATGAAAGATTGATGGCAGACGGGATAGACAGAACGCATACACTCAAGTGCTAAAACGCAATCACTCAGCTGTCACACCAGCACCTAAGACAAGTGCCTTTCTAACTTCCCAAAGAGTAAGATCGTTGTCTCCCCAATTTGTAAGGCCAAACAGTCATGTGGATTACCTGGATCCAATAAAAACAACATAAACCTAGGGGGGAGGGGTGCAATATTAAGGTTTCGTTTGGAATTTTGAAGACTTCTTGGCTTTTTTCATTTGAAAGTTATTTTGCTTTGTTATCTATTTTGCTATCTAATTTGACCTTAAATGTAACGTGACAGGTAAAAAAAAAGGAACTGTAAATTATAAATACTGCAGAAAAATGTCAGATTACTTTCAAATATAATGATCACCATCAGCAAGAAGTCCCACATCACACTGCTACAGTTGTAAATTTAGGGGCGTGTACTGCGATCTCGCAGGTGATTATTTAGATTTCATTCTAATCCCAGGAACACAGGATATCTGCAAACCTCGTTCCTCCATCATCCATCCTGTCTCTCTCTTCCCTTATCTTTAACGATGGTAGCTTTCTTTTTAATCGTTTGCCTCTTATGCACGCAGCTCGGAATAAATGTCAAGGATCTCCACAACTCCAAGCATTGCAGAACTGATGATAACGGGGGGGGGGGGGGGGAGGGAGGGGGGGAGGAAACAGGTTTCACCTGGCCCACTGCGCCCTCAGCTTTAGCATTCTCCAAACAGCAGGCACAGCAGGCAACCGGGGCTTTTCCAAGGGGAAGGAAGGGATCAGGGAAGTGGCCTGTTTGTCTGTAGGTATGTTCACGTAAACCCCAAGCCCTGGAGAAGCTGCGCGGCCACAGAATCTTCCTCGCTGATCCCCCCCGCCCCCGCCAGTGGATAAAGGGAAGAGGGCAAGAAAACGCCTCAGAAGCGGCAGGGAGAGGAGCCGGGAAGGCAGAGTGGAAGAGAGGTGGTGGCCTCCGAAGCCTCTGCAGGTAGATCAGACAAGTGGGCCGGGCGCTTGCTCCCGCGCACCCCACCCCGCCGCACCCCTCGGCCGCCCGGGCCTGGCCTTCCCGAACTCGCCGCTCCGCAGGCTCCCCGAGAGGCAAGCCACGGGACCGGGAGCTGAAGTTACCTTGGAGCTCCTAGGGAAGAATCGAAGATGATCTGTGGCTGCACCGGGAGGGCGGCAGGCTAGGGGCCGCGGCGGGGGCGGGCGGGGGCCCGGGACGCACAGGGGGAGGTCCGGGCAGCGGCGGAGAGCCCCGGGCTACGGCAGTCCGGGGCGACGTCCCTCCGGTTCCGCGGTGGCGGCGGTGCTTCTAGGCCTCTCGACTGGCCCCAAACCTCAGCGCTCCGGCAGTGGCAGCGGCGGCCTCACGAGCCTCCCCCGCGGGCCCGTCCCATCAAATCGGCACCGACCCGGTTGCGGCTCGGCCGGCGGCTCTTCGTTCACATTCCCGGCGGGCGGCGCCTCTGCTCGTTGCACCGGACCCGGCGGCGGCGGCGGCGGCGGCGGCGGCGACGCGGGGAGGGGGAGGAGGGAGGAAGCCTGGATCTGCAGCGGCAGCGAGCGCGGGAGTCGGGAGGAGGAAGCTGGAGCCGCCGGAGCCGCCGCTGCCAGAGCCGCCGTACGCTACCCGCGCAGGATCCCCGTCAGTGCCCCTTTCTCTCTCCTATTGTCAATATCACCGGGCGGCTGAGTCCATGGCACACGCGCAACCGAACCTCCTGGCTGGCAGAGCCCGCCTCCGACGCCCGCCCACTGGAGACTTCAAACGGGAAGCGAGACCTCATTGGTCCGCGAGCGCCTTCACTCCCCGGCCAGCATGTTCGGCTGAGATCTGATAGGGGATTGGCGGCGCGGGGAGGGGCGGAGAAACAGGAGGGGTGTGAAGAGACGGGGCCCTCGATTGGGCGAGGCGCCGGGGACCCGGATGCAGCCGCGAGCTCAGGCGGCTCGGCCGCCGCTTCCGCCAGGGCGTCTGAACTGGGCAACTGCGGCGTCTGCTGGGCCTGAGAGGAGCGCCACGGGCGCGTCCCGAAGCTGGAGCTTCCGCACGGCGGGACCCTGTGGACGGCGAGCGTCTTCACTGGGGGTTCCTAGGGCCCCAGTGCGGCAGCCCCGGTGCTTCACGGTTCAGCCCGCAGAGCCCCACTCGGCACGGACCCAGCGCTCCCCTGTGCCATTCGTGTCGTCGCGGAGCTGGAAGCCGGCCGAAAACACCCCAGTGGCCTGCGCTCATTCGGGGGGAGGCCGGGCCACGGGTCGGTCTCTCACCTGGTCTCTTAGCCACCCCACCCCCAAAAAAATCCGTTCTGATTATCAGCTCCTTGATTCTCCTGCCGTTCTCGGTAGAGGCCAGCGCTCCGGTTGCTTCTGCAGATGGGAGCGCTGTCACCAGACTGCAGCCTCGCATTCAGGTTACCCGCATTCGCTGTTTCTGGGCTCCGAAATACCCAGCCCCCAACTTGACAGATTTTAATTGACAGTTTGAGCCTTGAGTTTATAGAGATGACTTACCTATATCTAGAACGAGTACTAAAATACTTCTTACATACGTGGTTTTGCATCGTTGGTGAACCCTAGGCCAAATGGTACATTTCCAGAAGATATTCTTAAATTGTCAGTCAATTTGAATGCAAGCTGCATACATTTGTTATGGGGGAAAAAGCCTTAATAACTAACTACAAGCATCAAACTACCAGTTGCTCAAAATTTGGAAAACTGGAAAGGGACATACAGAAGAATTAATAATACTCATAATCCATCAACAGTTCTGTTATAATTTTAGTATTTTTATTATTTCATATATATTATTACATATACGTATGTTCCCTTTCAAACTAGAATGCTTCATCCTGTAGACTAGTTTTCCCTCTCATTATTACGTCGCATGTTCTGGACAGTTAGGGACTACACATATAAATAAAGCTCTCTATCACATGCACAAATGATAACAATGCATTCGCGTTTCTTGTTTATGTTATTTGTTGCAAACTTCTATCCACTTGGGTAGAAAAATAATTCTTTACTATGAAAAAGAATGTTACTGCCCTGAGCTGAAATGGGAAACACAGAAAGATGACTTAAATGAAAGCTCCCCCTATTGACTTCAGACAATTAGTCTCTGACTGGCTGAGTGTCCGGTTTTTTTGTTTTGTTTTGTTTTTTGGTGTTTTTTGTTTGTTTTATTTTGTTTTTCTCTAACAAAGTTCATTACCCTAGGCTTCATACTTACATAGAACTCCTGAATTCCTGTCTAGCTCCTGCCTTCAAGTAACTTCTATTCCCATACCTCGGTCTTTAGAAATGTTTAATATCCTAGCCAAGCAGAGCCTGTTTCCTCAATGTCTGATTGGTAAATGCGAAATTAAAACGAAGGAAGATTTTGAAGCCAACTCTCAATTTCCCTTGGCAACAGTTGAACTGTTCAAAAGTAGTGCACGTTTGAAATGCTCACAGCTGTTGCTTAGAACATTTCACATTTTGTAGAGTGAGGATTGTGCTTGCAAATTATGGGTGTCTATAAAGACAATCCATTTCAAAGTCATTTCATTTTCTGTAGAATAGCTGAGCAACTGAAATGAGCAGGTCTTTTTAATGTGGAAGCATCCTTGCTTATATGAGGTTTGTTCTCTGGACCAATAATTTCATAAAGAGATCCCAGGGGAAGTGGGTGTACTCCGAGGATAGTGCAAGGCAATCCACTTGCAATGCAGAAGGAAGAAATAATGAGGGCATCTATGTTTAAATTTAAAAGGCATTAAGCTCAATATTTTATAAACAGAATGAATGGGCCCTGCACTCCGTGGAATGGACCATTGGCCTAGAGCAACATCGATGCTCTCAGGGAAAAGCAGGGAGTGCCCGTCACCAGAGGAAAGTAGAAAGGGTCTCTTCTACCTGTTGTGACATCCTGTGCTTGCTGGATTCAATTAGTGTATTAACTAGGTTTAATTAAACTAAACCCACAAAGCAGACAACCTTTCAAGAGTCCCACTGCCAGCAACGGTGAACTATGTATCCTATGTACAAGTGTTATGACTGATTCATATATATCCTATGTACAAGTGTTATGACTGATTTATAAGATAATGAAGCTAATGTGCCTGTTTTATGAACAAATACATATATTTAGAATATGTCCTCCCAAAAATGTGCTGATGCGAGTGCATGAACAAAGAAAATTTGATACTGCTATTCTAGGCATGAGAAGAAAAGCTTTACAGCCGTGGGGAGGCCATTATCACGTGACACAATTCAGTTCATTTTTACCAGATGAAAGCATTCACTCTGCAGATCCCAAAGCTGAGCTTATCAGGAGGGTGTTGGCAGCTTGACCACGTGATTGGAAGACACTGGTATCAAGTTGTAGCTACCTAGTAAACTACAGGAGTGCTAAGACAAGCTGCTGCATCATGGGATTGATTACCTATTAGGCATCCTCTTCAGAGATAAACTAACTGAATTTGCCGGGGGTGGGAGGCAGGAGTACACGGAACTGGTTATGGACTGAGGTGAGAAGCCTGGGAAAGCTGTGACAACAGCTGCTCTCTTAGGAGGACGGGGACAGGAGTAATCCACACAGCTACTGTTGCCTGTGGAACTGATGTCGTATTTCTTTGAGCTGCATTTATCCACTAGGAAACTCCTTCGGCGGTGACATTTCCTTGAGTCATGATTTTAATACTGAAGTTACATTTTCAGATGAACTTGAAAGGTTGGAGCTCTTTTACGGCTTCCTGTGCGGCTAACGTGGCTAATTATGGCCTGGGGTTTAAATGGCAATGGGCTCTAGTTCCCTACTCAGCAGCTGGGCTGGAATCTAAACAGATAGAAGCGCCTATCGCAGGACCTTTGCCCAGTTATTTTGAGTTTCTGTGATGGATTCAGGAAGGGAGAGGCTTTATCACTAAAGGGGAAGAAGGGGAGGGGAAGAGCTAGGGACATGACTCAGTCCATAAAGTGCCTGCCCTGAGAGTATAAGACCTGAGTTCAGATCTTAGCGCCCACAATTAAAACAACAACAACAACAACAAATCTGTGTGTGGTCATGTGCATGAGCCACCCTAGCACAGGAAGGGCAGAAGGGCGATTTCTCAGACATCACTGGCCAGCTAGTCTAGCCAACTGGTGAACAGGGTCCAGTGTGAGGCTGTGTCTCTAAAGATAAGGTGCAAATGCCAGAGAAGACCTGATGTTGACTTCTGGTCTTAGACACACACACACATACACACTCACACACTCAGGAGAAAACACGAAAGCAAGTTTCAAGTATACTTTATTTCACAGAGACTAAACCACAAAATAATACACCAAGAAATACTTTTGCTTATGAAATTGTCAGTTCGCACAATTAAATAATATTGAAGCCACACCTAAGAATGAGCATAATGAGAATGTAGACTCTGGGGTCAGCGGTCATCCAGCTTGCCCCAGCCTTGGTTTCCTCAAAAATAAATAAACAGACTCAGTTTTAACTCGGGGCTTAGTCTTAAGACTTAAACAAGTATTTACTACAGTGCCTGGCATATTATCTATTCAATAATTACTATTACCACAATTGTCCTTTCCCTTTTTAAGACTCTTTATCTATCTAGAAACTGTTAAGTTTTTCCCCCTGCTGACCTTCGTAATTTTATTCTAGCGTACCTCCTGTGACAGGAAGAGGACGAGGAGCTGGGAGAGGAGCGGCATGCACTTCCAAGCTAAGTGTTAGAGCGTGTGAGGGAGCATTCATTAGCAACAGCAGGGCTGCATTTTACAATATCTATGCATTTCTGAATTGTTTAAAAAAAGATTAGTTGAGCATTCAGGAGGATGCCTATATGTTTTTCTTTGGGGGGTTCCTTGGACTTCCCACAGGACAGGGAACCCTGATTGCTTTTCGGGCTGGGGGGGGGGGACTTAATTGGGGGAGGGGGAGGGAAATGGGAGGCGGTGGCGGGGAAGAGACAGAAATCTTTAATAAATAAATAAATTTAAAAAAAATAAAAAAAATAGAAGATCTACATTTTCACTTGATAGATGAAGTTAGCATTAAAATGTAGCTCATTCTATTACATTAGTTAATTGCAAAGTTGCT
Source organism: Microtus oregoni (assembly GCF_018167655.1). Classification (NCBI taxonomy): domain Eukaryota; kingdom Metazoa; phylum Chordata; class Mammalia; order Rodentia; family Cricetidae; genus Microtus; species Microtus oregoni. Next base: position 21,552,504 of record NW_024543068.1, on the reverse strand, counting down.
GTAAAGTAACATAAATAATGAAAAATTATTCTCTGTAATAAAAGGTAGAAATGAAAAAAAAATCAGTTGATCTCGATCATCATTTCTATGAGGTTAAAACTCTTTTTGCTCTCAGCTTCTCTCTTCCTTCCTGTAACTCCCAGACCTGTACTAGGGGGCTGGGCATGGTGGCACACACCTGTAATCCCAGCACTTGGGAAGCTGAGGTGGGAGAATGGGAGGTACAGGCCTGCTTGTGTTACAGAGGGAGAGTCTGAATCCAGCCTGAGATCCTGGGTGGCTTTTTCCAGGGAGAGGTGAAGGAGTTTACCCCAGGTGGGGCACCAGGACTGGACAAAGGAATAATTCCCGGGGAGGGAGAGTCAGTTCTCTTCAAGGGTGTAGCCCCTGGGACGTCACCCAAGCTTCATTGGTCGGCCCCACACCCATGAGTATATGATCAGCAAGAGCCAGACTTATGGTGTTATAAACACAATTAAAAAGGCATGAAAATGGGTAAAGGGATAGAGGGTGGGAAGTAGAGCTAGGTGAGTATGATCAGAACGCACAGTATGCGTGGCTCCTACTTACATTTTCATTGCGTCCTATGGCCATGTCAAGTGATTAGCCATGTAACATCTGCCTTTGTCCACTTACACTCTTTAAGATGTTTGCACCATGCCGGGCGGTGGTGGCGCACGCCTTTAATCCCAGCACTCGGGAGGCAGAGGCAGGTGGATCTCTGTGAGTTCGAGACCAGCCTGGTCTACAAGAGCTAGTTCCAGGACAGGCTCCAAAACCACAGAGAAACCCTGTCTCGAAAAACCAAAAAAAAAAAAAAAAAAAAAAAAAAAAAAAAAAAAAAAAGATGTTTGCACCATCATGGATTGGGAGGAGGGGTGCATAGGGCCCCAGCACTCCTGGTAATTTATGATTTATATTAATTGGAGGAAGGAAGAGGCATTTTCTTTAGTGGGATAGGCTCTGGGAAGGTGGCCTTGCTCCTGTAACAACATTAATGAAACTCACTGCAGCAGCATAAGAAGAAGAAGAAAACAAACAAACAAAAAAAAGGTTTTTTTGAAATGAGAAGAGCGTCTCTTTTAGGAAAGAAAGGTGCAGCAGGAATGGAAGGAGAAGAGGAGGGTAAGGGTGGGATTATGTATGAATAGGATCTAAATACATTATGTACATATATTAAAATGTTATAATAAAATCCATTATGTATAATTAATATCTGCTAATAAAAACATTTTTAGAAGGAAATTAATCTGTTCTTTTTCTGGAACCTGCCATCATGGGCCACATTCACACCAAGACTGTGAAGAAGGCAGCCCAGGTCACCATCAAAAAGTACTACTGGTGCCTGGGTAATGACTTTCACGCCATCCAGCATGTGTGCCAAGATCACCATTATCTCTAGAAAGAAAGTCTGCTAGCAAGCTGTCACCCATCTGATGATGCGGATCCAGACAAGTCCTGGGAGAGGTATCTCTATCCAGCTGCAGAAGAGGGAAGAGGGATAATTCTGTCCCTGAGGTCTCGGTCCTAAATCAGAAGATCACTGAGGTAGATCCCAACACCACAGAAATGCTGAAGCCTCCAGACTCTGCAGGTCACTCAGCCTACAGTTGAGATGAGTTTCAAAACATGATGTTGAGATGTTCGAATCTGTCCTGTAGTATTTTCAACAAACCTGAGGACAATTTTAAGATGTTAAATTAAATGTAGGTCTAAATTGGTTTTCACTCAAGTCTGGCCTAGCAAAACAGTGAGTTCATTGGGGTTACTTCCAGGAGTATGAGTGAGGGGTTGTTCACAAGAACTTGGCTGACTCAAAAGCAGCTACATCGCCAAAACACCCCACCCCAGCTCAGGAGACAACACACAACAGCATCCTTGGAGCTACCTGCACAATCCGCAGACAGCACAAACAGCCAGAAACTCTCCTCTCTGCAACAATTGTCAGCTATAACCTTGGGGAGGGGCTTGTGAGTCTCCTAACTTCCAGGAGTTTCCTGAGCCTAGTGAGTTTGACTTACTTTCTAGGCTTTAACTGTTTAATTTACTTCCTGAGGCTGACCAACCTTTCTCTTCCCTCCAGAAGGGAACCTTCAACACAAAGGAAACAGTCACACAACACTGAACTACACAAAGAGACTGTGTCTCAGAAGAAGAACCAAGGCCCTGGTTTCTAGGCATAGCCTGACTTTTAGAGATCGTCTAGCCAGCCTTAGTGTGATGGGTATCTGCTTCCCTCCCTGACCTTACAATCCCTAGGAGGACCACACCCTCCCTCCTGTCACTTGATCTTCGAGGAATTGTTGACCATAACGCTTCCCTCTTCATCCCCTCTGGGGACGTGGGGACATGACTCGGGCCAATTGCATCTTCTTCAACATTTGATTTTTAACTGTTGTGATCATCAACCATAGAAGTGACTTAAGTAGGAATTACCTTACAGGAAGTCAAGCATTTGGAAGAAACTTGACAAACGTGTTTCATCCTTAGAACTGCTGGATCCAGTAAAGCCTGAAGTTCGTTTCAGGAATACAGATCAGTAAATTCCCTTGCTGATTTAAGTCACTTTAGAGTTAGGTTTCTGTGAGTTACTCCCAAAAGAATTCAGACTAGTGACACAAACCAGATTGGTAACCACCATAGCCTCTCTTTACTTTTAAGCCTTAGTTGTAAGATGTTCTACATGTTGAAATAAGTGCAATAATTTAGATGAAATCTATTCTTAGACTTGAGGGAATCCGTTTAAGCGACCCTGCCAGGACTTCTTTTATAGTATAATTTATCAAGGCTAATTTACTCAGATTATTTTTTCAAGTTCAGGCTCAAAGCAGATATATTAAAAATATGGGCTTGGGGCTACAGTTGACTCAGTAATTAAAAGTACTTGCTAGTCTTACAGAAGACCCAGGATTGATCCCTGGTACCCATATGGTGGCTCACAATCACCTCTCTCCAGTTTCCAGGGGATTCAGTGCCTTCTTTTGGCCTCTGTGGGTACCAAGTACACAAGTAGTGACAGACATGCATTCATAAACATAATTTGTACACATAAAATAAAAATGTTTTTATAAAATAAACCTACAAAAACAATGCATATAATGTGTTTGTTGTTGTTTTTTGAGACAGGGTCTCACTATGTATCAATATGTAGACCAGGCTGACTTCAGACTCACAGAAATCTGCCTACCTCTGCCTCCCAAGTGCTGGAATTAAAGGCATGCACCACTACACATGGATCACTCATATAATCTTGAATGATACTAGTAATAGTAACTACAAGCATGCACTACAAGTGTACCTTCATAGGCACCACTAACTGAACTCCATTGATACATTCTTTGGCATTTTATCATTTAAAAGCTTAGACTCAGGAAGGTCTCCCAATGCCAGACAGTTCTTAATAAATAGAATCATAACTAGAACTCAGTTCTTCCAAACGTCAAACTTCTTCACACTGTATCAAATTAGTCTCTGACTTGCAGATGACACATGCAAGTAACTGAAGAGAAAGTTAACAATGTTTTCTTCATCTTATAGAGGAAAGACTACTAAAATATAGAGTTTAAATCCCAGATGAGGGCAGGGTGGTGGTGACGCATGTCTATAATCTCAGCACTCAGTGGAGTGAAGGCAGAGGTAGGCATCTCTGAGTTCAAGGCTAGCCTGGTCTACAGAGTGAGTTCCAGGACAGTAAATGGAGGTTTCTCTCCTGCTCACCAGTTCCCAAGTAATCACTCTGAGGCCTACTATTAATTACAAATTAATAATATTAATTAAAATTAAAAATAAGCTCAGGCTTATTACTAACTAGCTCTTACAACTTAAATTAACCCGTTTCTATTCTATATCTTACCATGAGGCTCATGGCTTGTTACCTCACATCTTGCTTCCCCAGCAGCTGCTGGCATCTTCCAGACTCCACCTTCTTTTTTCCTGTATCTTTGCTTGGATTTCCCGCCTAGCTATATTCTGCCTGACTATTGGCCAAATCAACTTTTTTTTTTTTTTTTTTTTTTTTGGTTTTTCGAGGCAGGGTTTCTATGTGGTTTTGGAGCCTGTCCTGGAACTAGCTCTTGTAGACCAGGCTGGACTTGAACTCACAGAGATCCGCCTGCCTCTGCCTCCCGAGTGCTGGGATTAAAGGCGTGCGCCACCACCGCACGGCCCAAATCAACTTCTTTATTAAACAATGGTAATAAAACATATTCATAGCATACAGAGGGGTATTCCCACATCACAGGACAGCTAGGACTGTTATGTAGAGAAACCTAGTGTCAGGAAACCAAAACAAAACAAAACAAAACAAAAAATCCTATATGAGAATCAAAACAGAAAGAAAGTAGAAACGTTGGGCCATACCTCTCATCAATGTCAACATGAACTCTCTCATAATCTTTGAACACTATGAGCCAGTGACCTCGGCAGACAGCTTACAGTTTGAATGTACTGAGTTGTCTAATCCTAAAAATATCCCATCTGTGTAAGAACCCGTGTCCTGCCCTACAGATGCAGACACCAAGAGACAGAAAACCCATTTCATTTCCAAGGTCATCTACCCACTCAGTGCTTGGGTAGGAGAAAGATGCTAGAATTCCCATGTTGTTGCCTCCCTCTCCCTAGGCTCTGCCCAGTCTGCTCTGAACGTGGTGCTGTGTAGAACATCAGAACCATGATTGCCAGGCAATGGTGACACACACCTTTAATCTCAACACTTGGGAGGCAGAGGCAGGTGACTCTCTGAGTTCAAGGCCAATCTGGTCTACAGAGCTAGTTCTGGGACAGCCAGGACTACACAGAGAAATCCTGTCTTGAAAAAAAAAAAATGAAACCAGAAACCATGACACTTTTGCAGCTGGTTCTCTTGATATTCCTTTTTCTAAAAACACAGAGAACACCCGTTCTATCTTTGGTGGAAAAGACTCTTGGCTGGTGGAGTAAGATCATAGCACGGATACAAACACCCTCCCTCTATTGAACAGAAAGCTTTCTGGAGAAGTAGGGCTTAAAGAGCCTGGAAAAGAAAGGTAGAAGCTGTAGTCACAGTATTTGAAAGTGTTCTTTTTGATGGTATTTCTAAGTGAAGAAAATATATATCCTCAGATTTGAAAGGTTGCTGACCCATTTTTTTAAAACCCACTGGCAGAAAGAATAAAGTATTTATTTAAAAAAAAAAAAAAAGAAAGAAAGAAATTCTAAAAACATGCACTGGTAGCTGGAGAGCTGGCCCAGTGTTGAAGAGCTTGCAGTGAAAGTCTGGCGATCTGAGTTCAATCCCCAGAATCCATGGCGGAGGGGAAGAACTGACCCCTGCTGGTTGTCCTCTGACCTCCACACATGTGCATGCACACACACATACACATATATACACACACACACACATACACATACACACACACACACACATACACACACACACAAACTAAAAAAAAAGAAAACCAAACACTGGGAGAGACTCATTGGAAACATAAAATGCCAGTTATCTTGACCTTGCGGAAGAAAAAAGTTATAATTAGGTAAAAGCCAGTGGTCTCACAGGCAAGTGATGGCCAACGGTCACCCTCAGGAGTCGCTGCCATCCTGAGATGATCAGGACATTTAGGCAAGCCCTCCACACACTTAATCAAGAGAATTTTCTGCACTAAATTTTCATTATTTTGTTCAGTCATGCATCGTGTATTCGCCCCAAACGCTTAAGTGCATGCCCCCAGGCTCTTGGGAAATGCCTGCATGTCGTCATGGCCTTTTCACACGTCTATGGCATCATCACTTTTAAAATCCAGATTTCACATATTAGAAAAAAAATTCAGATTTTTCTTTCTGAGAAAACTATAGACTGCTTCACAAACTTGTGGCAGCCTCTTGGCTTGGGGTCATGCTGTTCTCTTTCAATTTCAGTGGGTGTATGTGTAGCTGAAATGAACACTACGGGACTCTTTACTGTGCACTAGGAAATACGCAAAATGGGTCACACGGGACATTCGTTTCCATTTTACGAAGTGCTCCCCAGGATCAAATCCTCCCCTCCACGCTGCTTCCTCCAAGTAGACCTTCAGTGCTGGAAAGGAAAGCTCATTTCCTCCTTCCTCTGTCAAGGGATAAGAAGCTACACGGTAGAACTTGGTGTTTCTCACCACAGCCAAGAAATCCTTGAGCCGGTGTAAGCAGAACGCGGCAGGTTGTGAGAATTATGACCAAGCAAGGACTGGCAGCAGGCTGTGCAAGCCCTCGGGTCTTTTCCCTCGCCCCTTGGGGTGACTGGGTGTTATTCTTCTCAGGCAGAACTATGTTTCCCAAGGCAGCACAGTAAGATCTGCCGTGTATCCGCTGCCGAACTTACTACTGGTATCTTCAGGCTCCCGTGCTTGATTCAGTCAGTATGGAGCTGTACAGATGGAATGTTGGGGGACCTTCTGATATTCCTGAGTGTGTTTTAGGGGGGGAAAGAGAAAATAGAACAGCCCTGACATGCACCCAGCTGTTGTGTACAGCGTCTTTATTTCCTCAGATTAAAGTTACAGCAGAATTCATAGCCTAAAATATGTTTTAAGTTGTTGATAAGGTTCTGCCATCTTACCAGTCTCATTACCCACTCTCTCATTCTGTCTAAATTTATGGACCAAAAATCTGAAATTACTAATATTTTTAGTTACACGGGTAGAAGAGTCAAAATATCTTCTATATGTTTATTAGTCTTTTATATTTCCTTTTTTGAAAACTATTGGTGCTTTTTTGCTCATTTTTCTGATTCCACTTTTAGTGCGGTTGTGATTTATGTACATGAATTTTATATATTAATTTCACATAAAAGAATATACTCAAAAAAAAAGAATATACTCTATTTCCTTTGGGACGTTTTTCATTTTGAAGCATAAATTCTCAGAAACTCTTTCTCTTGAAATTCATCCCTCTGGAAATCTTTCATACAAAAATACTTTTAAGGTTCACCAGGGACATTCATTGTCGAATTTTAATGGCAAGTGGAAACAATTTAAGTAGGTATTAGCTGAACTCTAGTGAGATCGAAGTTCAGCCCTGCTGTGGGAGGGAGTGCAGACATTACATAGAAGGCACTCTCTGTCATATGGAGAAACATCTAGATAGCAAGTGGAAAAAGGCTGCTCAGAATGATGGGTAGAGTGGTCTCTCATTGGTATAAATGTGTATAAAATAAATAAACACATTTATAAAACAAACCTAGATGCTAGGAGGAAACGTAAATACGTGGAAAGGGCTCTGGGTAGATGGAAGGACACGGAACTACTACTAGAGAATAGCTTTCCGCATGGGTTGGGGATGTTAGTGGCAGAAATTAGATTTCATATTTAAATGTTGTTTTAATTTTTGTAAAGGTTAATACTTATATATTTTTCTTTTCTTTTTTTATCCTTTTATTTATTTATTTATTTATTTTTGGTTTTTCGAGACAGGGTTTCTCTATAGCTTTGGAGCCTGTCCTGAACTAGCTCTTGTAGACCAGGCTGGCCTCGAACTCACAGAGATCCACCTGCCTCTGCCTCCCGGGTGCTGGGATTAAAGGTGTGTGCCACCACTGCCCGGCTTTTTTCTTTTTTCACAAGCCATCTTAGACTTACAGAGAGTCACAATAACAGAAGCCACATACCCACCACATAGCTCTAGAAATAAAGCCCGGAAAACATGGATGATGCTTCCAATGTAACCTTCGCCCATATTCCCTCTTTGCCACAGATACCAAAATCTGGGTCTGGTTCTTTTCTTTTCCCAAGGTGTCACAATTTTAATAAATATACAACATGGAACTTTTATGTGAGCTTCAGATGTTTGGCTTTCAGTAAATATTATTTCATTTGTTTGATTTGTTTTAGGGCGTTGGATTCTCAAGAACTGGAGTTACAGGCTGTGAGCTGCCTTGTGTGTGCTGGAAACTGGGCATGAGTCCTCTCTAAGAACTAGTGCTCTTAACCTCCAAGTGGTCTCTCAGATCCCCAGCACTGTGGTTTTCATTGTTTCATTTTCTTTGTTTTGGTTTGTTTTTAGTTTGGTTTATTGAGACAGGGTTGTTTTGTGTGTGTGTGTGTGTGTGTGTGTGTGTGTAGCTTTGGAATTTGTCCTGGAACTCACTCTGTAGACCAGGCAGGCCCGAACTCACAGAGATTCATCTGCCTCTGTCTCCAGAGTGCTGGTATCAAAGGAGTGTGCCACCACCACCAGTTTTTTTTTTTTTTTTTTTTTTTAGCATTGTGTTTTTAATGTAACCATGCTAACATGAACAATAGGTCTTTCCTCTCGCTGCTACTTAGTATCCGGTTTGCAAAGATTCTGCAGTTCACTTGCCTCTTGTTCCACTGGCTCCGATATTTCTTGCATCCTAAACTTCTGAACTTGGGGCTATCAGCATTCCCATACTCATCTCTTTTGTCCTGAACTTCCTCTAGAGTATGTTTCTAAAAGAAGAAGCAGGCAAGCAGGCAAGAGTTGTTTTCGTAAATGATGACACCAATCATAATCCCACCGATGATATATGGTCAATGATACATGTTTGTTTGGATTTTTTATTGTTGTTGTTTGGCTTTTCCAGACACAGTTTCTCTGTGCAGCCCTGACTGTCCTGGAATTAGCTCTGTAGACTAGGCTGGCTTCGAACTCACAGAGATACACTTTCCTCTGTCTTCCAAGAGCTGGAATTATGGATTATGGTGGCATGCACCACCACTGACTGGTTACGTGAGATTCTTTTTTAAGGATTTCTTTTTTTTTTTAAATTTATTTATTCATTATGTGTACAACATTCTGCTTCCATGTATGCCCACACACCAGAAGAGGGCACCAGGTCTCACTACAGATGGTTGTGAGCCATCATGTGGTTGCTGGGAATTGAACTCAGGACCTCTGGAAGAGCAGTCAGTGCTCTTAACCTCTGAGCCATCTCTCCAGCCCCCTTTAAGGATTTCTTTATTTTTACTTATGTAATGTGTACGTTCCTGCATGGGTTTATGTGTATCATCTACATACAGGTAACCATGGAGTCCAGAAGAGGATAATAGGCCCTGTAACTGGGGTTACAAGTGATGGGAGCCACCAGATGCAGGTGCGGGGGACAGATCTCAGATCCTCTGCAAGAGCAGTATCTTTTCTTAACCACTGAGCCTTCTCTCCAGGCCTGATACACAAAAGTCTATTGCAAAAAAAAAAAAAAAAAAAATCCACACAGAAAGTAGACATTATTTTCTAATTTATTTTTTCACTAAATTCTAATGTGCATTGTTAATTTTGGAACCCGTTGTGTACTGTGTGCTAAGGACCTAGACTATTTTACAAATAAGCAGTTGTCACACTGCCATTCGCTGATAAAGTATGTCCTTCGCTGCACACTGGTCAGTCTTCTCTTTCTCACCCGACGATTCTTCGTCTAGCTGAATTTCATGTCATTTTATGGAATTCACCTCAATAATTCACTGAGATTCTACTATACTTATACAATGATTTGAACTAGCTCTTATAGACCAGGCTGGCCTCAGACTCACAGAGATCCACCTGACTCTGCCTCCCAAGTGCTGGGATTAAAGGCACGCCACCACCACCTGGCCTAATGCACTTTTTATATCCTGAACTTCTTACTGTATGAAGTTCCACAGGCTCGGCTGCTGGCATCCAGCTTGCCTCATACTTCAAGATCTCCATGCAAAATGGGCCCGTATCTCTTCCCTGTACCCTAAGCTTTCTCTATTGATTTTTTTTTCTCTAAGAAACATTTGTTCATGTATGATGTTCCCTCCTGTCAAAACTCTGAACCCTGCCAACCTGATGTAGAGAGAGGATCAGAAAAGCAAAAGGTAGGAAGAAGAGCAGCAGCCACAGCAAGCTCACTGCTCTCAGTGTCTGTAGCTCTCAGACTGAGAAAGTAGGGAAGACAAAAGAACAAATGCTGGTGCTGGTGTCTCAACAGCTTAAGAACCCGGTGCAGGAGCTGGAGAGATGGCTCAGTGGTTAGAACACCTGTTCCTCTTACAGAGGACCTGGGTTCGATTCCCAGCCCCCACACAGTGTTTGTAATTCCAGTTCTAAAGGATCCAGTGCCTGCTTCTGGCCTCCATGCACGCACACGGTATACAGACATGTAGGTAGGCAAGCACTCATGCATTTTAATAAACGAGTAAATGAAGAAAATTTTAAAAATAAAAGGCACAGTGCAGCCAGACACACAGCAGCACAGTCTGGTGAGGGAAGAGCTCATCCTCCTCACTAACAATGGATCTTCCACGGGAATGTTTTTATTGTCTCCAGACTTACACACACGTCACTTCCCGTAACTCCGCAATAGATGGCATGATCTCTAAGTCGTCAGTCAGGACAGAAGCCTTGGAGGTTCAATGCAGATAACACAGGTAGAAATTGAGTGTCAGACTGGCAGCTTGACCTCCTGCTCGACCCCGTTCACTACCCTTTCTAGAGTAAACACACCCGCTTCCATGATTATCTTTACTCTTTGGAGACAGGTCTAACATATGCAAGGCTGATGTCATACAGTAGACTATGTAGCCAGTGCTGACCTCAAACTTCTGACCCTCCCCTTTGGAGAGCTGCGATTACAGGTGTGCACCACCGTGACCAGTTTATCCCTGCTGGGTCAAACCCAGGGCTTTGTGTATGTAGACAAGCACTCGGTGACAGAGCACTTAATAGCATTTGCAAAGCTCTAATTCAGGCCCCAGAATTGTAAACAAAGAAAGGTTTTTTAAATGCATATTTAAATGCATATGAAATTGAGCACCTTAACCTTTTTCTTTCTTTTTTTCTTTCTTTCTCACTTTCTCTCTCTCCTCCTCCTCCTCCTCCTCCTCTTCCTCCTCCTTCTTCTTATTCCTTTTTTTTTCTAGACATGGTCTGTAACTCACTCTATAGACCAGGCTGACCTCAAACTCAGAGATCCAGGGGAGGTGGGGGAAGGGAATAGGAGGACAGGAAGGAAAGGAAATGGCAGTCAGGATGTAAAATAAATGAGTAAATTTAATTAATAATAGTTTAAACAATACGAAAACAGCTCACAGAGATCCGCCTGCCTCTGCCTCCTGAGTGCTGGGATTAAAGGCGTGCGCCACCACAGCCTGGCTAATGCTCTTCTTTTCAGCAGCTCCCAAGCTAGCCTCCGCTTTGCTACACAGCTGCAGTTGGTCTCCAACTTCTGACCTTCTTGCTTCTACCATCTAAGTGTAGGACATTTGTCATTTTTAAGTTAATATTGATGACCATGTCAATCACATTGTGAATCAGATCATATTTATTTTATAAACCTGAACCTCCATACCATTAAATATAACTCCCCGTACCTGCCCAGCCCCACCCTGGAAACCAGCTTTCTACTTTGTTTCCAGGATAATGACTACAATGGAATCATACAGTATTGTCTCCTTGTAAGTGGCAGTTTTCATTCAGTTTGCCTCAAGTTTCATCCATATTATACCCAAAGACAGGACTTCCTCTTTCTGTGTGTTTGTTTGTTTTGTTTTGGATACGGGATCTCATCACATAGCTGAGACTAGTCCAAACTCTAGAGTCCAAGCAATTCCTCTGCTTTAGTCTCTCAAGTAGCTGGACTACCTGGATGCTTCTGTTTCCTTTTGAGGTTGAATAATATTTGTTTGCAAGTATATATTCCGTTTGGCTTCTCCATTTATCCATCCTTGGACAATTGGGTCATGTCAGCAGCTAGAAATAATCCTACCATAAACATGGGTGTGTAAGTATCTCCTTAAGATCTCGCTTTTAAATCTTTTGGATAAATGCTCAGAAGTGGGATGGTTAGATCATATGGTGATTCTATTTTTAGCTTCTGGAGAAATTGTGTTCACTTTTAAACAAATAGCCCCATCCCCGTGGACTCTCCGATGATACGTTAACAGGCTGCATGCTGCCTTCCCTCTAATTAAAATGAAAATAGCAGTCAGGCTCATATATAACCATTAAAATATGTTTAAAGTTCCTACTTAAGATGCATCAATTACACTGTTGGCAGCTGCAGACGCTTCCATTTCCTCCCAGTCTCGGTTAACAAGCTGTTCTTCACATTTAACAATCCCTTCTCTGGATATCAGGGTCAAGGGAACACTAGTCATAGGACAGGAGGCCCCAGGTCCCAATGAACGAGATGGGGGGGCAGGGGGCAGCATGTAATAGGCACTCAATAAATGACCAAGGCATGAACGCAAGACCGTGTTGCTGAGTGTAGTTTGGATGGTTGTCGTTCTTCTTGTTCCAGCAAGCAGGAAGTAGCACAGATGGTATTCAGTGGCATGAGTGTTGCCAAAATGATGACACCATGCCTAAGACACATCCAGACTAAAGCTCTGCTGTGTGATGTCATCACACCAACCAGGAGGAACAGAAGAGCTTGGGAACACAGAGAATGTGAACGATAAAGTCCTACTGGGTTGATGGGATTGTGTCCTGGGAAAGAAAAGCCAAGAGAGTCGGCTACAGGGGCTGGACAGCATTCCCCTTCTCTCCAGCTCTAGCAGTGCGGACCCTCGGGGAGATCACTGGAAGCAAAGCCATCATCACCCCAAAGGGAAGATCCCTTCCTAACCAGATTGGTGCATGCAGGCTGGTTGGAGCCTTCTGGGGGGATGGGGGAATATTGAGAAAGACAGGATTCCACACACCTGGTGTGGTTACAGTCTCTTAAAAAAAGCGAGGTCTCCTGTCGGTCCCTACAGCTTGGGACATGAGCAATCTTCAGACATAAAGTGGGAGGGAATAGGATTAAACTGTATCAATAAAAATTAAATTTCCAGCTCCCACGTGGCAGCTCACAACCACCTTGAACTCTAGTTCCAGGGGATCCAATGCCCTCTTCTTGACCTCTTCAGGCACCAGGGACATGGTATACAGATATGCACGCACTCAAAACACACAAACACATAAAATAAATCTGAAAAAATTAAATTCAGATTGAATTTAAAAAAAAAACACATGGATTTAGAAAGGGTGTAGACCCTGGAACAGGGTCTGGGAAATTATACTGTAGTATATGTGGTATGTCTACATAGTCACACATGTGCATGGTATGTCTACATATTCACATGTGTGCACGCACAAGCAGAGGCCAGAATTGATGGTGGATGTCTCTCTCAGCTGCTCCTCACTCCAGCTTTTGAGGCAGAGTCTCTCACTGAAGCAGAAGCACGCTGTTGAGCCAGGCTGACTGGCCAAGTGTGCTCCAGGACTCTGCCAGTCTCCCATCCCCCACTGTGAGCTGGGATCACAGACAGACACATGCCACAACTTGCTTTTTAAACAGATGCTAGAAATCCAAACTCAGGCCGAGTGGTGGTGGCGCACGCTTTTAATCCCAGCACTCGGGAGGCACAGGCAGGTGGATCTCTGTGAGTTTGAGGCCAGCCTGGTCTACAAGAGCTAGCTCCAGGACAGGCTCCAAAGCTACAGAGAAACTCTGTCTCGAAAAAACAAAAATAAAATAAAATAAAGAAATCTAAACTTTGTCTGCCTGCAAGCCAGAAGAAATCATCAGATTCTATTATAAATGGTTGTGAGTTACCATGTGGTTGCTGGGAATTGAACTCGGGTCTTCTGGAAGAGCAGCCAGTGCTCTTAACTGGCAAGCCATCTCTCCAGTCCCCTAGATTGACCCCTAAAGTCTGATGTGAGGGAGTTCAGGCCACTGTGGGTGATGCCATCCCCTGGATAGGTGTTCCTGATTTATATAAGAAATCGGTCTGAGGAAGTCATGGAAAGGGAGTCAGAAAAGAGCATTCCTCCATGGCCTCGGCTTCAGTTTCTGCCTCCACGCTCCTGTCTTGAGTTCCTAGCTTGGCTTTTCCTCAACGGTCTAGGACTCAGGATATGCAAGACCTCTCCTCCTCATGGTGCCTTTTGTTACTGTTTTTTGTTTTTTGAGACAGGGTCTTTCTGTAGTCCCGGCTGTCCTGGAGTTCTTTAAGTAGACCAGGTTGGCCTTGAACTCCCCCTGCCTCTGCCTCCCAAGGGCTGGAATTAATGTGCACCATCATGCCCAGTCCCAAGTTGCTTTTGGTTATGGTGTTTTACCACAGCATTAGAAACCTAACTGAGACTCTCGCACTCTTCTTTCATCGTGATCCTGGGGGGTCTAACCTAGGGCCTTGCACATGCTAGGCAAGCCCTTTACCACTGATACCCTCTTCAGTCCCCAAGTCCATACGCATAAGCACTTCATGCAGAGATGGGAATAGATGGAAAGCTTCTACAGCATGTTCAAGGCCCTGGGTTTGATCCCTGGGACCTCACGCACGGCAGAACAAGTTAATCACTGCAAACTACTGCCTCCTACATCTGAGTTTGAGGAAGAGTCCTGGTCACATCAGGAGCCATCTGTTTCCCATCCCTAGGTTGCTTCTTATCCCCCCAAAGAGAGGTAGCCATCGTGGAACTACTGCTGAGGCATTCACCCCAAGGACCACGTAACCCTGGTTCTCAGTTCTCAGGTTTGATTTTGCTGTTGCTACAGCTTTAAAGCTAACTTAAGAAATTCCTTAACATATATGCACCACATTAGTCCTGCTCCTCTAGAGACCCCTAAAACGGGTCTCAGGGAGAGTCTTGGATTAAACATGTAAGAACGTCATTCAGTTCCTGGACCAAGTTACACTCGTTGTAAGGTTTCTCTTCTAGAGAAATGTAGGCACAGAATTCAGCTTTCTACTTACAGTCTAATTTAATCAATAAAGGAGAATCAGCAAACAAGCTCAGGTGGGATTCATACGGCACTGGCCCTGGGCTAGGGACTAAGACAAGGGGGAGAACTCCAGAGCAGTCAACAGGGTCCTGAAAACAGGCACCAAGCAGCACCATGGAGATATCAGGCAGCAAGGGCTTGTCATCAAGCCTGACAACCTGAGTTTGATCCCTAGGACCCGCTTGGTAGAAGGGGAGAACCAACTTCCACAAGTTGTCCTCTGACCTGCACGTGTACATCATGGTACATGTTCACACATGCACGGACACAAATAAATAAATACATACATACATACATGTGATTTTGTTTGGTTTTCAAGACAGGTTTCTCTGTGTAGTCCTGGCTGTCCTGGAACTCACTCTGTAGACCAGGCTGGCCTTGAACTCACAGAGATCCACTTGCCTCTGCCTCCCGAGTTCTGGGATTAAATGCATGAGCAATCTCCCAGAAGTAATTACATAAACAATTTCAGCAATTACCCAACTACGTGAAATTGAGGAAACAGCTTAGAGAGGCACTGTCCTCAGAATCCAAACAGTCAGAAACGAAGACCTAAGAGATAAGCTGAGCCATCTGCAGAGCTAACTTACCCTAAGACATGCTTTGTGAATGTATTTGCAGAGAAACTTAGGAAGACCGGCATCCAAAGATCAGGATGAAAATTAACCACATACTTCTTGCCTCTGTGTTTTACACATGCTGTCCCTCCTGTCCGTCAAGTTTTCCATTACTGTCTTAGTTAGGGTTTCTATTGCTGTGAAGCGTCACCATGACCATCATGACCATGGCAACTCTTACAAAGAAAACATTTCATTGTGGTAGCTCGCTTACAGTTCAGAGGTTCAGTTCATTATCATCATGGTGGGACATGCTGCACACTGGCAGACATGGTGCTGGAGAAGGAGCTGAGAGTTACACATCTTGTAGGCAACTGGAAGTGCTCTGTTTCACTGGGCGTGGCTTGAGCATATATGAGACCTCAAAGTCCACCTCGGCAGTGACACACTTCATCCAACAAGGCCACGCCTACTCCAACAAAGTCGCACCTAGCCTAAGGTGTGCTAGAACCCTCACGTAGAAAGGGACCCTTTGCAGGGTTGGCAAATGGAACACTGTAATAGCTCTGAGGTCAGGAGCAGAATCTATAAGCCACAGGATTTTTAAGGTCATCGAAACAGAACTCTGGGTTGTCTGTTGGTTGAGGGAGGGGTTGAATTTTGTTTGTTTGCTGATTGGCCAGGAGCTAGGCAGAAAATATAGGTAGGGTGAAAGTGACCAGGTAGGAAGTAGAGGCATGACAATGAGAATTATGAGAAGAAGAAAGTTTCAATCAGTAGTTGTTACCCAGATAGAGAGGAAGCCAGACACAGAGCAAGCAAGGTGTGACTGCCCTGCCTCACTGAAAAAGGTACTAAGCCACGTGACTAACACAGACAAGAATTATGGGCTGGGATAAGTTATAAGAGTTAATAAAAAGCCTGAGCTAATAGGCCAACCAGTTTATGATTAATGTAGACCTCTGTGTGTTTCTTTGGGATTGTATGACTGAAGAACCTGGTGGGACAGAAGCCTCTGTCAACAAATTGGCACCCACATGGCCAACTAAAATCTATTTAAACCTGAGAGGGCTTGCAAAGGAATTCTAGACACTAAAAAGTTTAGATGCATCCCGCCCCCAATGGGCTTTGTTTGTTGGTGGCATGCTGTGGCTCCTTTAAGAGAAGTTTTCCTGATTCAGTTATAGCAGGAAAAAAGCTGTGCCATTTTGTAATGCCAGCTTTCTAGGCCATGCTGCCAGCATGACCTCTGGCTCTTCCAGGAGACTGAGCATTTGAATGGGGTTTGTGAGCAATGTGCTACAGCTTGATGGCAACATGGACCAGCTGTGTGCCTAGAGATGGGACATTGTACATGGCTCTTTGAGGCAGCAAGCAGCTCTGCCATGCTAGGCTGGATGGGGCAATCAGACACTGCTATATTTCCCCTAGCAATGGTGCTGCTTAAGTTTTTAAGAAGCACTTAGCAACGCCGGGTGGTGGTGGCACATGCCTTTAATCCCAGCACTCGGGAGGCAGAGACAGGCGGATCTCTGTGAGTTCGAGGCCAGCTGGTCTACAAGAGCTAGTTCCAGGACAGGAACCAAAAACTAAGGAGAAACCCTGTCTCAAAAAATAAAAAAAAAAAAAGAAGCGCTTAGCATTTTCATTCTTAGACAGTAAAGAATTACAGATATACAATAGGACAAATTCAGACATAAAAGACCATTAAGTGGGTCACAGTGTTGTATAAATGTACATAGGCTTGGGAGAAACAAGAAAAAGAATATACACAGTTATAAAAGGAAGTAAATGGGCCGGGTGGTGGTGGCGCACGCCTTTAATCCCAGCACTCAGGAGGCAGAGGCAGGCGGATCTCTATGAGTTCGAGACCAGCCTGGTCTACAGAGCGAGTTCCAGGACAGGCTCCAAAGCCACAGAGAAACCCTGTCTCGAAAAACCAAAAAAAAAAAAAAAAAAAAAAGGTAGTAAATGGTTTTTAAAAACGGTAAAGTCTTTAAAGAGACAGAGTACAGACAGTCATAGATTAAGGGGGTAAAGAAATTAAAATAAATATAAAAAATTAATAGAGTTAAAAACAAGCCATGTAAAGATGGAAAATTCACAAAGAGTCTGGATTAAGTATATTATTTTGTTATGTTTGAATTTTTTGACTACAGAGAAACATTTGATTCTGGAGACTGCTAAGCTAAGCCAATATACATACATATATATATATATATATATATTTCAAAGGTATCTTAACTTCAGAATTTGAGTCTAAGGATATGTTGCTTTGGAAAAGAGGTTTTTCTTTTGTTTCCACAGAGGATAAGAACCTGTGGATTGCTTCCAGACTAATATGGTTTGATGGATCAAGATCTCCTGAAAGGTTCTCCTGAACACCTTTCAAAAAATACTTTGCCAATTAAACAGCAGGAAGCAGTTTGGAGAATAACTATGCCCATATTCCCAAATATTGTTTATAAATGTTCTTTTACATTTAAAGGGGGATATTCTATAAAGATTTGTATGGATCTTGATTTATTGATACAAATTTAAGGTCAATTTTATTTTATGTATATTTCTGCACTTGATTAAGGCATTGTGTTTGTGCAGCTCATTAAAAATGTAATGTATAATTAAGAAATATAGGTTATAGATAATCAACTATAATAGTCAAATCATGTTAGGCTTTCTAGATATATAGAGATATATTTCAGTTAGATAGGTATTCTTCAAATCTTTCAGAGACCTTTAGGATATAGCATTTAAAATCTTTTAATAACTTAGGACTTTTCATGACAATGAGACACATCTGCTTCTGGCAGCACCAATAACTTCAAGAGTAAGATGGGCATTGAAGAGGTTCCTTATGGTTAGCCATTTGAGCAAAAAACTGCTCTTGCCTGGACTTCTTGATGAACCAGACATGCAGGACTCGCAGAGAAATAACTGCTAAATTTGCCTAAAGGTGAGACCATCCTTCAGGATTCCTGTTTCATAAAAGAGTCTGCAAGACATTCTGCAGGACACAAAAGAAAGTGACTGACAAACTGTCAATAGAGGCAAAACAGTTTTTGAAATTTCCTGTTTCACAGAAAAGTCTGCCAGATACTATGGGCCTGTAGGCTGAAGATGGATGCCCAACAGTACAAAAGAACTTTGGGTGACTGTCCAGGAAGTAAAATGTCTCTGTCAATTCTAGAGTTTTGGAAGTTGCTTATAATGAACTTACTGTTTACTTAGGTAGTATTATATCCTTCTGGAGTCATTGATGGAGTTGAAGAATTTAAAATTATAGTTTCTCTTAGTTATAATAAAAAATAAAGTAGAGATAAACATTGTAACTGTAATTCTTGCTCGATACCTGTTTTGTTATATGTAATTTTACAATGTTAAAGTTAAAACCTTCCTTTTTACTTAAACAGAAAAGGGGAGGTAATGTGGGATTCTTCTCTGTATGCTGTGAATACTGTTAGTAAAGGACTGCTTTGACCCTATAGCAGAGCAGGGCAGAAAAAGCTAGGTGGGGAAAACTAAAGTGAATGCTGAGAGAAAGAAGGAGGAGTTAGAGAGAAGCCATGGAGCCCCACTGGAGCCAGATGGAACTTTAGTCGGTAAGCCACAGTCACGTGGCCATACACAGATTGATAGAAATGGGTTAAATTAATATGTAAGAGTTAGCCAATAAGAGCTAGGGCTGGAGAGATGGCTCAGTGGTTAAGAGCATTGCCTGCTCTTCCAAAGGTCCTGAGTTCAATTCCCAGCAACCACATGGTGGCTCACAACCATCTGTAATGAGGTCTGGCGCCCTCTTCTGGCCTGCAGACATACACACAGACAGAATATTGTATACATAATAAATAAATAAATATTTTAAAAAAAAAAGAAGCTAGAGCTAATGGGCCAAGCAGTGATTTAATTAAAACAGTTTATGTGTGATTGTTTGGGGGCTAAGTGGCCTCCTTACTACAGTGTTCCTGTCACAGCCTCCCCTGTGATGTCACCCTGTGCTTTGTTGTAATTGCTGTTGTTAAATATAAAAGAGTGGCAACCGCCCAGGCAGAAACATATGATTTGTAATAAAAGCATGGATAGGATCAAGGACTAACCAGGATAAAACAAGAGAGGAGTTAAATTCCTAGGTGGGGATGAGAAATTGTTTACAGAGGAAGAAACAATTGGTCTGGGTCTTGAATCATAAATAGTTTATCAAATGTGCTGGTTCATTCAGGTGTCTGTTTGACAGAACTAAGGGTTATACAGACACCTAGTAAAAACAGGATTTCTTGATATGTTTGCAAGGGTGTTCCCAGCAAAGATTGACAGTTGAACCAATGGAATGGGTACAGAAAATCAGCCATTATCCAAAATGAGCAGCCACCATCCCATTCACTGAGGGCTTGGATAGAACAAAAGGTCAGAGAAAGGAGTATTCTCATCTTCACACACTTTCTCTCTCTCTTCCCCCTCTCCCTTCCTCCCTCTTTCTCCCTCTCCCTCATATCAGAACTGGGCCACCACTTTTCTTATCATTTGGCATCAGGACTCCAGGTTCCCTGGCCTCTATACCCTTGGACTTAAACTGATACCACCACTGTACCAGTTTCTTAGGCTTGGGCTTCAGACTAAGAGTTAGACCTTTGGTCCTGCTGGTCCTTACGCTTTCATACTTAAAGCATCCCATGCTACAGGGATCACACTGTGGGACTTTTCAGGCTCCATAGGAAAGAGTCAATTCCCACCTGCTTATGAGCCCACCTAGCTATCTATTAGCTATCTATCCATTTACCTTATTAGTCCTGTCTCTCTCCACACTTCAGATAATACTAAAAGGGGCCAAAGACTCTCAACAATTGTGTAATTTTTTTGTAGGTTCTTATAAAGCTCCACATTCCCACTCTTGGTCCAGTTGGTAGATGTTACAGAACCTTTAGAAGGTACAGCTTTGTTGGAGGAAGTACATTATGGGGACAGGAGTTTTGGGGGTTTATAACCTTGCCCCACTTACAGTTCACTCTCTCTTCTGTATGTTTGTGGCTGATGATGCAATCTCTCAGTTTCCTGTTGTGACTACCTCTTGTCGCCATGCCTCTTCAGCCAGTATGGACTCTCCTTCTGGAACCATAAGCCCAAATAAACTCCTTTTTCTACAAGTTGCCTTGGTCATGGTATTTTATCACAGAAATAGCAAAGTGATGAATATGCAGGGTTTTTCACCAAACCCTGAAGTCATAGATTTGGCTTGGCTGGCTAGCAAGTCCCAAGAATTCTCTTGCTTCTGGACAATAGGTAACAAACATTTTCTTGTTCTCCAGTGCTAGGAACACAGGTGCATACTGCCACAGCCAGCTTTTGAATAGACGCTGCTGTGGAGCTAAACTCAGATACTCATTTTCCCATGGCAACCACTTTGCCCATTAAAATACTTCCTAGTCTCCCTAGCTTTATTGCCTTTATTTATTTATTTGTTATTTTTGTGGATATGTGTGTGGGCACATATGTATGGAGGTCAGAGGACCACTTGGGGGAATTGGTTCTCTACTTCTATTACACAGATTCCAGGGATCCAACTCAGGCTACCATGCTAGATGACAAGTGTTTTTTGCCCACTGAACCATCTTTCTGCCCCCCTCTCTAACTTTTTTTTTTTTTTTTTTTTTTTTTTTTAAATATTTATTTATTATGTATACAATATCCTGTCTGTGTGTATGCCTGCAGGCCAGAAGAGGGCACCAGACCTCATTACAGATGGTTGTGAGCCACCATGTGGTTGCTGGGAATTGAACTCAGGACCTTTGGAAGAGCAGGCAATGCTCTTAACCTCTGAGCCATTTTTCCAGCCCCCCCTCTCTAACTTTTTAAACTGACATGTAATTATACATATGTATGTGGGACAGTGTGGTATTTCCATATGTGCATACGTTGCTTAATGATCAAACCAGAGTAACTAGCATATTCATCACCTCAAACATTTATCGTTCTTTGTGGCGAGAACATTATCTCTTCTAGCTATGTAATTTATTCTTATAGTAAGCTGTGGTTAGCTGACAAGTGATTGGACAGATGGCAATGAGATATTACAGGTTTTGAGACAGCAGATATATTTTATTTTAAGAAACTAGTTGTAAGAAGTATTTATTCTTGGTGACCCAATGTAAGTGATTTGAGGATATAGAAGAGGATATAGAAGAGGGTTATTTTACAATATATCAAAGTGCCATTATAAGATTTTCTTCATCAAAATATCCACAATTTAACATCAAAGTATTAAGAAAAAAGAAAGACTAGTGGTGGCTAGATGTGTACCAAAGAGCAGACTAGCACAGGGGGAGAGAGGAACTGCCCACAAAAAAAGAAAGAGAAAGAAAAAAAGAAAAAAAAAAGATCAGGGAGGTAGCCCAGTAGTAGAATTTTCATAGCCTGTGTAAGGCAAACTGGATATGTTGGACTTCATCAAGTGAAGACATGGCTCAGTGGTTAGAGTTTGTTATGGAGCATACATCTGTAACCCCAGCACCAGGCAGGTGGAGATAGGGGTATTGAAGTTGCTGACCAGCCCCTCTAGCTGAATTGGGAAGCTCTAGGTTCAGTGAGCGACCCTGCCTCATGATACCCAATATACACTTAAGCTCCTATACATACACGCATGCACATACATACACTTAAGCTCCTATACACACACGCATGCACATACATATACATATACACTTAAGCTCCTATACACTGTCGTAGCCCGTGAGGGTCCAACATAAATTCTTTGATTCCCTAACCCGGCTGGAACGGAGTCGCGAGGAAAAGAACCGACACAGCTTACACCGTCATCTTGGAAAAGGCCAGAGAGTCCTTTTATTGTCCAAACATTTTATATACCCACACCAAATTGCGCGGGGGGGGGGGGGGGGGGGGGCATTACGCCATCACCTAGGCAACCAGGTGCCTGGGCTCAAGTCACCTCCTCATCTAGCAGTCAGGTAGGCCCTGAATTAGCATCTCTATAAGACACCTTCCAAATTACAAAAGGAAGGAAGCACCAAATATCTGAACTCCTAAGTCATCAGCTTCAGTCAAACATCTCTTCTCAGGTAATCCACATTTTAACAAAAGAAGCTAGGAGCAGGCATCCTGGCCTCTGTTAAGGGCAGAGATAGCTTGTCTGCAGAGCTACGTGATCAGCTCGGTCCGGGGAAATGGCTTTTGTGCCATATCGAAAAATGGGCCCACAATACACACACGCATGCACATACATATACACTTAAGCTCCTATACATACACGCATGCACATACATATACACTTAAGCTCCTATACACACACGCATGCACATACATATACACTTAAGCTCCTATACATACACGCATGCACATACACATACAAAAACTTTTAGGATGCAGCTCATTTGATTCCGTGTTTATTAGGCATGCTCAAAGCCCTGGATTCACTTCCCAGCAACCCTCAAGACTGGAAATGGTGGTGAATGCCTGTAATCCCAACACCAGAGGTGTGAGCTAGAGGATCAAGAGTTCAAGGTCCTCCTTTGCTAAAATATTGATCCTTGGGCTAGCCTGTCCCTAAAATAAAAATCAACTTGACCTTTCCAGGTTCTAGTTTTCTCAATTGGCACCTGCTTCTAGGGATCATCTGAAAAGTTCTGAAAGAGACTAGTACTGCTGCAGGGTAGGTACTTAGAATCCTCCTCTCCCTTCACTCGTTTGCTTGTTTGTTTGGGGGGGGGGGCTAATTTCTTAAAAAGAAGTTTTAGTTCAGATAAATAGAAAATATAAAGTGTACCTTATAGAAAAGCAAGCAGGAGAGTTTGGAGAAATGGCTCAGTGGTTAAGAGCTCTTCTACTCTTTAAAAATAATTTACTTTTTTTTGTGTGCATATGGACATTAAGATGCTTGGTAGATATCAGGAAGTTAGTTCTCCCATCCATGATGAAGGTCCTAAAAATAGAAGTTAGGTTGTCAGGCTTGATGGCAAATTCCTTTACCCACTGAGCCATTGTGCCAACTCTCTTACAACTTTTTAATTTTTTAAAAAATATTTATTTATTTATTATGTATACAATGTTCTGTCTGTGTGTATGCCTGCAGGCCAGAAAAGGGCACCAGACCTCATTACAGATGGTTGTGAGCCACCATGTGGTTGCTGGGAATTGAACTCAGGACCTTTGGAAGAGCAGGCAATGCTCTTAACCACTGAGCCATCTCTCCAGCCCTCTTACAACTTTTTAATATGTATTTTATGTGTATGGGTATTTTGCCTGTATGGATGTCTGTGCAACACACACTTGCCTAGTGCCCATGGGGACCATAAGAATGCCCCTGATATCTTGGATCTGAAGTTATAGATGGCTGTGAACTGCCGTATGGATACAGGGAATTGAACTCAGGATCTCTAGAAGAACGGCCAATGTTCTTCAGCTCCAAGTCATTTCTCCAGGCCCTCTTCTACCTTTTGAATGACTCTGTTATGCAATGGCACACTAGAACAACTTGTTCCTAACTGTAACCTGGTACTCATCTGTTGTGATAGGAGCGGTGGGGCTGCGTCCCCAGCACCCCGGCCGCCTGGCTAGCTTATGCCCCGAAATAACAACACACAAATTGTATTTATTTAAACACTGCTTGGCCCATTTCTATCTAGCCTCTTCTAGGCTAACTCTCGCACCTGGACTAGCCCATTTCTAATAATCTGCTGTAGCCCACGAGGTGGCTTACCAGGGAGATTCTAGCCTACGTCCATCCTGGGTCGGAGCTTCATCGCGTGTGCCTCAGAGAGCAGAGCTCTCACGTCCGCCCGGGAGAGCGGAGCATGGCGTCTCTGCTCCAGAGAGCAGAGCTGTCGAGTCTGAGCTCATTTCCTCTTCCTCCCAGCATTGTGTTCTGTTTACTCCTCCCACCTATGTTTTAAGCTATCAGGGCCAAGTAGTTTCTTTTTTTTTTTTAAATATTTTTATTTATTTATTATGTATACAATATTCTTTCTGTGTGTATGCCTGCAGGCTAGAAGAGGGCACCAGACCTCATTACAGATGGTTGTGAGCCACCATGTGGTTGCCGGGAATTGAACTCAGGGCCTTTGGAAGAGCAGGCAATGCTCTTACCCTCTGAGCCATCTCTCCAGCCCCAAGCAGTTTCTTTATTGCTTAACTAATGAAATCAACAGATTGATATATGACACTACCACATCACTCATCCACCAACTCTGCAACTCTGCAGCCTCTGCAATCCACCATGTTCATCTCGGGCTTCAGGGGCAGATGGATTTCGAGTCCTCCTAGGTCCACGTGATGCATTTCTGACCCTTATTTCACTCGACATACTGCTCTTCAGTTCCACCCATGCTGCTGCAAAAGATGGGATTTCTGTTTTATGACAGAAAAAGATGCATGAAGGTTTTTCTGTATTAATTAAGAGAACTTTGATTTCCGTCTTTTATGTCCACCATTGCCATTGACTTTCTACTGTTAAGTTATCCTGACATTCTTGAGATAAATATATTGGGTCACAGTTTTGTCTTTTGTTTTTTCTTTGTTTTTTTTTTTTGTTTGTTTGTTTTGTTTTGTTTTGAAACAGGATTTCTCTGTATAATAGCTATGGCTGTACTGGAACTCACTTTGTAGATCAGGCTGGCCTCGAACTCAGAGATTCACCTGCCTCTGCCTCCCGAGCACCAGAATTAAAGGTGTGTGCCACCACTATCCAGCCTGGGTCATGCTTTTAATACAAAAATTCATTGAGCTGAGTTATCTAGCATTTTGATTGTAGATATTCATACATTAACAAGAGTAGAGCCCTTTCCAATGGTTACCTAGTTTTGAAATCAATACAGTCTTAAATTTCATCTTACCAGTTAACAGGATTTATACCTCAATCCTGCCTTCCCTAGTGTGGTGGTCTGAATGAAAATGGCCCCTATAGGCTCATATATTTGAATGCCTGGTTCCTAGTTGATCACACTGTTTTAGGAAGGATTAGGAGGTGTAGCCTTGTTGGAGGAGCTCTGTTACCTGGGGTGGGCATTGAGATTTCAAAAGCCCATGCTAGGCCCAGTGTCTCCTCTCTGCCTCATGCTTGAGGATAAGGTGTAAGCTCTCAGCTACTGCTCCAGCACCAAGCCTGCCTGCCGCCACTCTTCTTGCCATGACGGTCATGACTCACTCTCTGGAACTGTAAGCAAACCCCAAATTAAATGTTTTCTTTTATAAGTAGTCCTGGTCAGCTGGGTGGTGGCACATGCCTTTAAGCCTAGTACTCAGAAGGCAGAGGCTGGCGGATCTCTGAGTTCGAGGCCTGCCTGGTCTACAAAATGAGTTCCAGGACAGGCTCCAAAGCTACAGAGAAACCCTGTCTCAAACAACCAAAATCAAACAAACAACAACAAAAAAGTCCTGGTCATGGTGTTCCTTCCTTCACAGCAATAGACTAGTAACTGAGACATGTAGTATCTTTTTTCAACTGTGAGATATAATTTGCATATCATAAATTCAACCACTTAAAATGGAGGGGAAGAGCTGGTGAGAGTCGCTCGATAGGCAGCAAGTTATGTTTGAGAAGTAAGATGTTCCGGTGTGCTACCCTTACAGAAAGGGGGTGCAGACAGTGTGCTACCCTACAGAAAGGGGGTGCAGACAGTGATTGCCCTCTGTTGACGGTAAGGAAAGGCTAATGCTCAAGGCTGCATACTTTTTTTTTTATATATATTTATTTATTATGTATACAATATTCTGTCTGTATGTCTGCAGGCCAGAAGAGGGCACCAGACCTCATTACAGATGGTTGTGAGCCACCATGTGGTTGCTGGGAATTGAACTCAGGACCTTTGGAAGAACAGGCAATGCTCTTAACCACTGAGCCATCTCTCCAGCCCCAAGGCTGCATACTTTTATCACCTAATGGGATCTGGAATCAGCTAAGACCCACCTCTGGGCAGGTCTGTGAGGTCACTTCTGGGAAGGATTAAAGGAGAAAAGACTTTCCCCACAGCTGAGTGGCACTTCGGGATGGGAGGTGACCTCTGCACAAAGAGAACCAAGGAAACAGCAATGCTGCCTACCTAGCCTTGATTCCCGCTGGCGAGTGTGTCTGTCTTGGCCACTGTCATGCTTTGCTTCTTCTGCCTCTACACACACTTGCATACATATGTCATGCACCCATACACATAGACATTTTTTAAAATAATAAGTAATAAACCTTTAATCCCAGCACTAGGATGCCAGAGGCAGGTAGATCCCTGAGTTCAAGGCCACCTTGGTTTACAGAGAGGTAACCAGGGTTTACCTCCAGGGCCACACAAAAAACCTTGTTTTAACCTCTACCCCCACTCTCAAAAAAGTATTAACTTATTAACTTCTATTATTAAGGCACTTTACAAAATATGTATGCACACACACATACACACACACTTTGTTTTTTGAGATAGGGTTTCTCTGTATCTCCGTAGTTTTGGAGCCTCTCCTGGAACTAGCTCTTGTAGACCAGGCTGGCCTCAGCTGGAACTCAACGATCCACCTGCCTCTGCCTCTTGAGTGCTGGGATTAAAGGCTTATTGCCACCACCAAGACTTCTTTCAGGGATCACTTCTATAGTTTGTTACAAAAATATTTTTTAGAGGAAAAATGACAAAATTAGCAATAGTTGCTACCCCACCCCAAACTGTCTCAGTAAGTAAGGGAACCTACTGTGAAGCCTAAGGACTTGGGTTTAATTCCTGGGACCCAGATGGTAACATGGTAGAAGGATAAAACTCTTACATTGTCCTGTCATCTACACACACACACACACACACACACACACACACACACACACAGAGGCAGTAAAAAAAGCTTCAAGTTTAAAATTATGGGTGAAATAAGAAAATTTAATCATATTATTGAAAAATATTTTGAAACAGAATAGCCCTGCTGTTGTATTTTCATTTCTTTATCTTACTCTAAGCCTTAAAATAAATCTAGTAAGATAATTTCTTTTTTTTTTTTTTTAAATATTTATTTATTTTGTATACAATATTCTGTCTGTGTGTATGACTGCAGGCTAGAAGAGGGCACCAGACCCCATTACAGATGGTTGTGAGCCACCATGTGGTTGCTGGGAATTGAACTCAGGACCTTTGGAAGAGCAGGCAATGTTCTTAACCTCTGAGCCATCTCTCCAGCTCCTAGTAAGATAATTTCATTTTCAATAGCAAAGCACCTGGGTGTCAGTTACCCAAGTGTAAACAGAGTTTTTAAAGTACAGATGCAATATATTTTTCTCATTTAAAAAAAATGTATACTTCATTCCTAAAAAAAATAAAATTCTGTTTAGAACTCACTAGGATGCTGAGTCGGTGCTCAGAGGTGATGGGGTAGGTGCAGTGAGCAAGCACAAACTCCTCACACTACCCAACAGTCTGATGTCGTGTGGACAGTGTTATTCTTTTGGTCCCTGCCCTAGCCACGCCCACTCCTTTTTAACCTCTGCCCTCCGCCGGCCGGCCATTGCTCCCTCCCTTCTCTCTCTTCCTTCTTCTCTTTCTCCTCTCTCTCTCTCTCTCTCTCTCTCTCTCTCTCTCTCTCTCTCCCTCTCTCTCTCTTTCCCTTTCTTTCTTTCTCTCCTTGTTAATAAATTCTTATATGGCTATTTCCTGTGTTTATATGTCTGTTACTGCCGCCACCACCACCGCCGGCGCAGCGCGGGCCCTCCCGCGCCGCTTTTTCTCATGGCGGGCTCCGCCAGCCCGTCGAGGGATATTTTTTAAGAATAAGAGACAGTGAAGATAATTTCAAATGCAAAATCTTTGATCTTAAAAAAGCATAGCCCAAACCAGCTGTGCCATGGTCTCCCCAGCTATCTATCTATCTAAGAGTCCTTTTCAGGGCGATTTCTCCAAACCCGACACTCACTAACTCAACAGGTGGGTTTCAAAACGTGACCTGTAATTTCCCTGTCACGTCACTGATTTTTATACTCAACTGGAGGCTTAAAAAATATTATAGGATATGTCTGGACACAAATTAAATCATTCTCAATATTTGTCTGGAACTTTGCTAATTGCTGCTTTTACAGGTAAGCCTTAAAAATATTTGCTATAGGGAACAAAATGATTTGAAACCAGAAGCGCCTGCAAATTCCCATCACGACATCACTGCTGCTTCCTCCTCTTGTAAGAATCACTGCTGTGGACTCGAACTCGCTGCTGCACGGAGGAGGCTACCTTCAAGCTGTCTTTCTTTGGGAAGGTCTTCTCCACAGCTACGGGTTTCCAAAGCAACAACTGTGCATCTTCTCCCCCTGTCAGCAAAGAGTCCTCGGGCACGCTCCAACAGAAAGAACGAACAGTGGCTCCATGCCCCCCCTGAAGGCTAGTCATGTGGGTCAGTCCCGACGAGGTGCAGCTCATTACGTGAATCCTTCCCGTGTTGGTTCCTCCAATAACAAACAATCTGTCCATCTTTTCATGATATAGGCCGCCGATCAGATAGTCCAGAGGACCTTCTTTTCCATCACTTACTTCTCTCACATCCTGGATGTTCAAACATGTAATTGGTTCATCGGTCTCCAAATGATTAAGATCCCACCAGCAAAATCCCTCATCGTGTGTCATGCAGTAAATTTGTTTATAATCCCTTCCAGACCAACCAATGCAGCTCACCGAGGAAACGGAGTTACAGGTTGCAACCAGCGCATCTTCTTCGTTATCCACACTGATATCAAACACATTTACCAGGCCATCGGTTGAACCAGAGACAACCATGTTGGGATTGCTGGGATGGAAACGTACTTGGGTGATGTCATCACTGTGTGTCTCTGAGTAGGCCCCGAGTGGTTCTCTAGTAGATGAATCCTGAGACGCAGTCCTGGCATCCCAGAATACCAGCAATGCGTCATCATCCACTTTTTCTGTACCCGCACAAAGGACATGATCTATGCAGTTAATATCAAAACTAATAAAAATATTGGAAGGGTAGCCTTTGAACAACTGCACGGGCTTTTCACTAGCTAACCGAGCATCCCAACACTTGACAGTGCCATCCGTACTTGCAGAATAGACACTGTCACAGCAATTCGCAAATCTGACTCCATTAAGAAGTCCGGGAGAGCCATTAAATTCTCGTAGAACATTTAGTGTCTCTTTATCATATATTCTTACAGATGCATTTGAACACAGAACAGCAACCAAGCTCCCTTTATCTGCTTGGACGGTCTTCGATGTGTCTATGCCAAGCAGGTAGGTGGGCTCTTTTGGTTCTGAGGAACGTCTAACAATATGTAGATTAGCAAACTGTTGCTCAATCCTCTCCATGTCAGAAGTAACATCCACAGGTAGAAATCTCTGTAATAAAGATAGAAAAATCAAAGTAAAACTCATAGCTTCTCTAAAAGTGCAACTGAGTCACAACCACTGGGGGTAGATGCCTGGAGCTTCCATTATGGATCACACCTTTTTCTGAGCACCTCTCCGTTTGGTACTTTGCTTTCAGATGCTGACTAGTGCCTGGCCACGCTTCCCTGGTGCTCCTTCTCCTACAGCCACTTCTGCCTTGCTGCTGTTTCCCAAACTCCATTGCAAAAGCCAAGGCTTTCTCTCTTCCCCATCTCCTGCAGAACTGTCAGCTTGCCTGCCCTGCGGTTTTCCCTGAAACACTAATAAATGGTCCTATAACACTTTGGAATGAAAGAACTGAAATAAATCTTCTCTATTACTTTAATCTTTTCCCTTCTGTGACGTAACTAAAACTTTCACCACATCACTCTTAATACAGAATTCACCATAATAATCTATGCTAATGAGAAAATTGGAAAGCATTGACACATACCCTGAGCAGGCCCTTTGAGTTCAAACACACACCTTCTCCAGTCCCCAGAGGCCTCATGCAAGTTTAAATTTAAATAGAGCTATCTAGGCAAAAAACAAGCCCCCTGAAATGTGCATGGCTTAATCCTGGGACCTGAGAACAGGTTAGCTTACATGACAAAGGGGACCTGAGGTTGCAGATGGAATGAAGGCTGCTGGCTAATCAACCTAATTTAAATGGAACCTTAAAATAGGAAGATTATCCTAGATTATCTGAGTAAAGCCAGCCTAAGCACAAGTATCTTTAAAAGCAGAAGCCCGGTGGGGGAAGCGCTTGGGAAGTGGGAGGTATAATATCGCTGGCTTTCTAAGAAGGGGACATACTAGGACTAGAGAGATGGCTCAACAGTTAGGAACGCTTACAGCTTGTCCTGGACAGTCTGTTGTCAATTTGTCACAAGTTAGTAGTTATCTGGGAACAAAACTCTTACCTGAGAAAACGTCTCCATCTGCCTGACCTATAGGCAGGTCTGTAGGGCCTTTTCTTTAATAATGATTGCTCTGGAAGCCTCCCACCCAACCACTATGGTGCCATCCCTGAGATGGTCCTGGGTGCTGTAAAAATGAGGAAGCCATGAAGGGTAAGCCAGGAAGTAGCAGTCTTCCATGGCATTCTGTGTCAGCTCCTGACCCCAGGTTCCTGCTGTGATTTCTCTGGTCAGTGGATTACAGGCTATAAAATGAAATAAACTCGTTTCTCTCCAAGTTGATTTTGGTCATGGTGTTTTATCACAGCAATAGACGCCCTACCGAAGACACTACTTTTCCAGAGAACCGAGTTTGGTTACCAGTTCCCACTCACGGCAGCTCCCAACCACCTGTAAACCAGCTCCAGTGGATCCTACACCTCTGGCCTTGACAAACACAAGTAAGTGGTATATGCACATACATGGACACACACACACACACACACACACACGTAAATTTTTTTAAAAAGAGGGGACATATAGCAAGAAATGTAAGCCCAAGAAACTGGAAAAAGGAAGGCAGTACTTCTCTCCAGAGTTTCCCAGTGGATATGTAGCCTGGTTACACCCTAATTTTAGCCCAGGGATATCCATCCCGGACTTTTGACATTTGAAATTATAAAACAGTGTACTTGCACTATGTCAAGCTACTCAGCAGCCAGTTGTTTGTTACCGCACTGTGGGAAACTAACAAGATAGTAGTTCGCAGGGGAGAATCCTGCAGAAGCACCTTCAGACAGTAGCTTCTCAGTGTTAGAACTGGGACTCGAATTTAGACAATCTGGATTCAGAAAACATGTTCTTCTCCCCCCCTCCACCAGACAGGTGTCTTTGTGTAGCCTTGGCTGTCCTAGAACTAGCTCTGTAGAGCAGGCTGCCCTCAAACACAGAGATTCGCCTGCCTCTGCCTCCCGAGTACTAGGATTAAAAGAGAGCCCCACCACCGCCTGGCTCAAAAACCATGCCCTTAACCACTGATCTGGATGGCTTCCCTACAGTGGGTAGCGTGTAGAACAAAACATAACAAAATATAAGAAGATAAAACGAAGACCATCACAGTGAAATTGGACAAGGCAAACCAACAGAAGGACAAGAGTCACAAGAAAAAGTACAAGAATCAGAGACTCACTTGTGCACATTCTCAAGAGCTCCATAAAAACAGAAAATTGAAAGTTGTAATATACATGCAGAGGACCTGGTACAGGCCCATGTAGGCCCTGTGCTTGTTGCCCCAGTCTCTGTCAGTTCATATGAACTTTGCTCAGTTGATTTAGAGGGATTTGTTCTCCTGGTGTCCTCCATCCCCTTTGGCTCCCACAACTTCTTCCACTTCCTCTTCCTCAGGGTTCCAGAAGACAGGCTCTTTCCACGTAGCCTTGGCTATCCTGGAACTTGCTATGTAGACCAAGCTCACAGAGATCTGCCCACCTTTGCCCCTTGTGTGTGCCACCACATCTGGTGCCTATACTATTCAATTTTAAATGTTTAGTTATGAAACACTTCATAACTGAATGTGCAAAGAGGTGTAGAAAAAAATAGAAGACCAAAATATATAACACCCAGATTTAACAGATGCTTCCATATTTGCTTGATATCTTAATTACATTCATTTATCTATGTGTGTGTATGTAGTAGCGGAGCGTGCACATTTCACAGCTCTATCTGCAAGTCACAGGACAACGTGTGTGTAGGAGT
The DNA here is from genome assembly GCF_018167655.1 of Microtus oregoni. Classification (NCBI taxonomy): domain Eukaryota; kingdom Metazoa; phylum Chordata; class Mammalia; order Rodentia; family Cricetidae; genus Microtus; species Microtus oregoni. The sequence goes on along the minus strand of NW_024543068.1, from coordinate 21,520,253 downwards.
TCTCTCCTTCCACCATGTAGGTCCTGAGAACTAAACTTAGAAATTAGAAGTAAAACTAAATTCCTATAAGAAGTTGTAAAAATGCCATGGCATTTTTACATACATACCTCCTTGGTGTTGGAGGAGGTCACCGCTTCCTGATTCCCGGCCACTTAGCCCCGAAGTAATCACACAGAAACTGTATTAACTAAATCACTGCTTGTCCCATTAGCTCTAGTTTCTTATTGGCTAATTCTTACATATTAATTTAACCCATTTCTATTAATCTGTATATTACCATGAGGTCATGGCCTATCAGCAAAGTTTCTGCATGTCTATCTCCAGTGGAGGCTCCATGGCACCTTTGACTCCGTCCTTCTTTCTCCCAGCATTCAGTTTACTTTTCCCCACGTACCTAAGTTCTGCCCTGCTATAGGTTCAAAGCAGTTCTTTATCATTAATGGTAATCATAGCATACAGAGGGAAATCCTACATTACCTTGGAAATTTGCTCTCATTCAACATTATTTTTTTTAATATTTATTTATTTGTTATGTATACGATATCCTGTCTGTGTGTATGTCTGCAGGCCAGAAGAGGGCACCAGACTTCATTACAGATGGTTGTGAGCCACCATGTGGTTGCCGGGAATTGAACTCAGGACCTTTGGAAGAGCAGGCAGTACTCTTAACCACTGAGCCATCTCTCTAGCCCCCTCATTCAACATTATTAAAAAATGAAACAAAACAATAAACTAAACTTTATTTTACTGTTCAACTTACTACCTGACTCTATTTTTCTTTATCTATTAAAAATTGGTCAGTGTGATGGTTTGGCAAGTAAAGTCATTTGTTGGACGAGCCTGGTGACATCTTGGAACTTGTCATTGAAGGAAAACCAAGTTGTCTTACAAGTTGTCCTCTTACCTCTGTGTACACACCCCGGTACATGCATCAAACATGCCCATATTAACACACCACATCACATCTCACACACACACTTCAGTTGATAAGATGTTTATCTAGCAGGCACAAACCCTGGGTTTAATCCCCACTGCTTCAGTAGTAGTGCATGCCTAGAACCCCAACACTTGGGAGGAAATAGGCGCTCAAGGAGTACAAATCACTGAGATGGGGGTATAGCTCAGTGGTTAAAGAGTTAAAGATTAGCACATGGCCTGGGTTTGATTCCCCAGTTTCACACACACAAAAAAAAGGTCATGGGAAGAGCCCATGTGCAACTGTTTCACCTTTCATGGTAAGAACTTAACAGTTCTAGGAGACACAGAGAGCAACAACCAAGAAAAGAAGATGGCAATGCCAATGGAGAAGAGAGGATTTCAGGACCTGCAGGGGGAACACTGTTATCCGTTCCTTTACCAACACCGACACAAGGGGAGGTCCAAATAGAGGAAAAGCACTGAAGGGAACATTGAGATAGTTTGCTTGGCTACAAACATCTCTTCTAGGGCACAGTTCAATCTCCAGGATCTACACAGAGAAGTATAAAACCAACCCCCAAGTTGTCCTCTACAGGCACACACTCTGAGCCATGTGTGTACACAGAGACCGACATCACACAGACACACAACTAAACAAACAGATAAATGCAAATTTAAAAACAAATCCTTTTTCTTCACCCAAAGGAAGCTGCTTTGTCCATGAGCTACATACAGAATGCAGCAGGCAGTCAAAACCAACTTAAATTCAGGCCCAACTGTTCCAAGATTCGAGACAGACAATGACTAGCTCATCTTGACCCAGAATTCACTTAGTTCTGATCAAGAAACAGTAGAAAGGCTGAAGAGATGGTGGCTCATTGGTTAAGAGTACTAGCTGCTTTTCCACAGGACCTACATTCGATTCCTAGCACCCATATGGTAACTCATAACTGTAACTACAGTTTCAGGGATTCAACACTCTCTTTAGCTTCCATCGACACCTAGCATGCACGTGTACAAATACAAATATACAAGCAAAATAATAGTCATTCACATAAAGTAAAATAAATAATTTTTTATTAGAAAATAAAAGAAACAGTAGAAACTTAGCAATGTCTGTCACGAAATTCTTCTGTCAGAATAGAATGGAGTTTGATCTATAGGAGGAAATTTGCATAATATTTTAAACTTGGTAAAAAGTCCATGGCTGGGGAGTTCTAGGCCCTAGGGAGAACCTACTGCTGCTCTTTACAAAATGGATATGTTGTCAAATTGCCTAATAATTTTTTTAGATTTATTTATTTTATGCATGAGTGCTGTATATACACGTACATCTGCAGGCCAGAAGAGGATATCAGATCTTATTACAGATGATTGTGAGTCACCAGGTGGGTGCTAGGAATTGCACTCAAGGCCTCCGGAAGAGTAGTCAGTACTTTTAACTGCTGAGCCATCATCTCTCCAACCCACCAAATTGCCTCTAAATAAGCACTATTGAGTTCTAGGTCAACCAGAGCTACATAACAAAACTGAAACACCAACAACAAACCCTACCAACTACATCTTCTGCAACTCACTTCTGTGTGAAATAAATTAGCAACACCTCCAGGACAGGGTAACACAATCCTTTAATCCTAATTTGAGAAGTCAAATAGGAAATCAGGAAGAACAGGAGATTAAAAACATCCTTGGCTATACAGAAAATGTGAGTTACACAAGACCTTATCTTAGCGAAACTCACTGATTGTGAAATTCATATATATATATATATATATATATATACATATATACATGTATATGGGGAGGAGGGAGAGAGTATTCTAATTAGGCTCCTTTTGTTTTATTTTTGTTTTTTCAAGACAGTATTTCTCTGTGTAGCCCTGGCTATCTTGGAACTCACTCTGTAGACCAGGCTGGTCTCAGACTCAGAGATCCATCTACCTCTGCCTCCCAAAAGCTAATATTAAAGGCATAAGCCACCACCACCCAGTCCACATTAGGCTTTTATTCTTTTAAAAGATTTTATTTATTTTTATTTTTATGTATTTTTTCTGCATGTATTTTAAGCATTCCACATGTGTGCAGTGCTCTCAGAGACCTGAAGGGGGCACTGGATTGCCTAGAACTAGAGCCCAATATGGTTACAAACCACAACGGTGCTGGGAATTGAACCCCAGGTCCTCTGGAAAAGCAGCAACTATTTTAACTGCTGAGCAGTCTTTCCAACCCCACATTCGATTTTTAAAAGAAATGGTGAGTTAATTCTACATAATGACAGAGGAGAAAGAAAGGAAGCAGTGTGATAGAAAAAACATGTTCCAAGGCAAGGATGGTTACTATAGTAACTGTCGTTTAACCAAGGCAAGAACGGTTACTATAGCAACTGTCCTTTAACTATTTCTTTTATTTTTTTGAGGCAGGGTCTCATGTATCTCAGGCTGGTCACAAACTCAGTATGGATGACGTACGTTTCTGCTCTCACGGCTTCTATGGCCCCAGTGGTGGGATCGCAGGCCCACATCAGCACACCAGCTTTATGTGGCGGATCAACCCGGGGTCTCACAAGAGCCAGGCACGCGCTCTACCAACTGAGCCACACGCCTAGTACCATTTTTTCCTCTTTCAATTTTTTTTTTTTTTTTTTTTTTGGTTTTTCGAGACAGGGTTTCTCTGTGGTTTTGGAGCCTGTCCTGGAACTAGCTCTTGTAGACCAGGCTGGTCTCTTTCAATTTTTTTAAAATAATATATACCAACTAAGTATGGTCATACCTATAATCCTAGTTCTTGGGAGGTGCACACAGGAGAGTCAGAAAGGGGGTCAAAGTCATCCTTGGCTACCTAGAAAGTTTGAAGTCAATCTGGTTTATTATATAACAAGTATTAATTTTTTTATGCTGTGGGATCTATACAGAGTATAGAATAATAAAAAGAACATCCCCCACCCAACTTCCTTCTGTACTTTTTATCCAGCACAGTCACAGTACTCAAAGTTATTAGAAATGGAGGAGTCAACTGCACGTATTTTATTTGAGAATAGACAGAATGCTACCTCCTCAGATTCCTCTTACCCACCCTCTATGCAGCATCAATACCGTTTCTGGACTTGGCTTCAGCTCCAGGGCCCAACTCTGATAACCCTAATCCAATAACAGCAATCCTACTCCTTTTCGAAATAACCGGCTCAGAAACCTCAGAAGCAGTCGGTGCAAGCATGCTTGCCTGACTACAAGTGGTCCATACAGGGACCACTACCTCCAGCAGGAAGCAAAGCCAAACGACAAAAGCAACTTTACAGTATATACTCAACATTTCCTGATTATATAAGCCAGATGCCTCAGATTTTTATTGGCATAGACAGAAGCAACTTTAATTAATTTTATTAATTAGTTTATTAATTAATTAACATTTATGATGCCAACAATGATTTGGGGGCTTTGAGATGGATTCTGGCTGTCTAATCTAGACTGGCATGGAACCTGTTATGTAGCCTCGGCTGGCCTCACACTTGAGATCTGCTGCCACAGCCTCCCTAGTATGGAGATTACTAATGTTACAGAGATAAAATCCCAAGTCTTACATATGCCACTGATGCAAGACAATTTTAAAAAGAAATTCAGAAAAAAAAAAGAGAAAGTCAGGAACATAGTTTTTAAAAGTCAAATGTAACCGATATCCAATGGAGGAACTCTGATCTTTTATTCTCTCTATTTCTACTTCTCTTCTTAATTGTTTAAAATAAAAAGGGAAAAGGAAGATAGGGAGCAATTTTAGAAAGCTCTTTATAAATATGCTCAGTAATAATGGTTCCCTGGTGCTAAAGAAGAAAAAAAAACCAAGTTATTGAAATGATATATTTTTAAAACTTTACACAGAATTCCATCTGCTAAGTTTCTGAACATTCCAACAATATATACATACTTTTGAATACCTGATATTGTCAACATGGTTCAAAATTCAAGACTCCATATCTATTGTTTTGGAATATTTGTATCTTCAAGCCTCTTTCCCCAGGAGACAGTAAATATTACTAGTTTCTTATGAATACTTTCAGAAACTGTCAACTTGGAGTTTAATGTAAATATTGCAGGGAGTATTTTTAGCTCAATAAAAATCTGCCAGTGTGTTACAATAAAAAAGCAATAGGTTTACAAAACAACTCCTTTAGTTTCAAACCCCGCTCTGCCACAATAAGCAAACAGCACAAAAGAATCTTCCTTCCCTAAACATCCGCAACCATTGCTGAGGCAATGCCCAAAGAAAATCTCAACAACTCTCCCTAATTCTCGGGTCTGAAGAAGTCAGCTCAGGTGTAGGTAGAGAGCCTCAGAAAACTCAGACATAAACATTCACGCTCCCTACTGGAGCCAAGGTAGGGGTTTCAACAGTTACTGTTTCTTTAAGGTCCTCAGGGAAAGTGCGAGAAATGAGAAGCAGTCTGCTGAAAGGGATGACTTGGGAGTTTGTGGAGTGGGGCATGATACAGAGGCATTTACAGGGTCTCCACTGAGACATGGGAGTCCCAATTGTTCTCAGCCCCAGCTGAGATTTTGCCAGTGGAAGGCAGAGATAAAGGCACACCCGGGTTAGATGGTGAAGGGGATAAGACTTCCCCACCTTCTCTTTGCCGCCTGCTGGCTGTTACAGAGGACTTGAAGACAAGATGGCAAAGCCAGAGAAGAAAGGAGTCTTTCTCCATTACTGTCTACCTTACTCATTGAGACAGGTCATTCTAAGAGCTGGAATCACAGGAACCACGCCATGTCCCGCTGGCTTTTATATGGGTTCTGGGGATCTGAACTTTGGCCTCACACCTGGGTAGCAAGTGTATTATTCAATGAGCCATTATGCTAGCCCTGAATTCTACTGTTTTCTTTTTCCTTTGAGACAGCAGCTTATGTTGCCCAGGTTGGCCTAGAACACCCTATGTAGTCAAGGATAATGTTGACTTTTTGATCCTTCTGATGTTACCTCTAGATCACAGGGCTTCAGGGGATCACTACCAAGTCTAGTGTAAATATAAAAATCCCAATTATGATTGCGTCCATTCTAGCAATGCTATGCTCTTGAGAAAAGCATAGCTAATATATAGCAGAGCTGGTTTCTGAATTTAAGTATCTGTGTTCCTGAGTCCATGCTCTTAACTACACGACACTTGCTGTTAGCATTTTACAATCAGGTGCACTATGCTGAAATAAGGATACACCCTACTAATTGTTTAAAGAGAAAACACTGGCAGAGAGCATCTGGAAACAGTAGCTTCTGATGCCTGATGCCATATATTTGCACCAAAGTCAGTGGCAACCCTGGGGAAATCTCATGGCAGTTCTACAGCAGACATGGAAGAAGCTTAATATATCCCACACATACCTCGTGGCAGCTTATCTGAAGCAAAACACACAGGTACAGCTTAGGAACCAGGGTAAGAGCATTTCAGAATTATAGGGAGGCTGAAGGAGAATGATCGCTCACACACATTAGTGCTATGCCTTGTAGGAAGACTAGCTCGGTATAAAAAGCATACGTTAGCTTAACTTGAGAACCCTTCCCGGAAAATATGCCAACAATTTAGTGAAATCTGTGTGTATGTTTTAAATGAACAAGGAACTGGCTTTAAAACAATTACCAAGAACCATTTGGTTTAAACTGGGAAGAAGTGCTGAATATTTAGTAAAAAGTATGCTAAACTGACATCTGCTACAATTCCAATATAGTTTTAAATTTCACATTCATTAATGACTGACACTTAATGCCTTTGTAAATTAATCTAGCTTAGCGAAACTGAATATGCTATTTTTATTCATCTAAATGTTCAAGATTCTAGGGGTGGAGAGATGGCTCAGTGGTTAAGAGTTTGAACTCCCTTCCAAAGGAAACGAGTTTATTTCCCAGCAACTACACTGAGTGGCTTCCAACTGCCTGTCCTTTAGGGGAAAGATGCCTCTGGCATCATGAGCATTAGTACTTACCGGCATGTGTGTGTGTGTGTGTGCATGTGTACACACGGGCACATATACACACACACACTTTCTCACGCACGAGCCTCTGCCACAAGTTTAAAAAACAGAAATAAAACACACACACACACACACACACACACATATTTGTTTATTTGTTTTTAAAGAAAGAAAATGTTCAAAATACTGGCTATAGCAACATGTGGCATCCCAAGCATTAAATACACTATAGGAAAAAAACAATCTTCTTTTTTTTTTTTTTTTGAGACATGGTTTCTCTGTGTAGATCAGGCTGGCCTCACACTCAGAAATCAGCCTGTCTCTGCCTCCACATTGCTGGTATTAAACACATGCATCACCATACTCTGTAAAAAGGTTAGTGTTTAAGGTGTAGGATTTTTCCCTTGGAAGGGAGAAGGAACTGGGAAAATAACATTTTCTCACACAATGCAAGGTCATTTGGGGGGTTACAACTGTAACATTCAAATCACCTTCAAAAGAAACAAACATAAGCGGGCATGGTAGCACATGCCTTTAAACCCAGCACTCAGGAGGCAGAGGCTGACGGATCGCAGATGGATCCCAGATGGATTGCTGAGCTCTGCCAGCCTAGTCTACAGAGAGAGAGCTCCAGGACAGCCAGGACTACACAGAGAAACCTTGTTTCAAAAAACCAAAAAGAAGAAAAGAAAAAAGAAAAGAAACAAGGGGCTAGAGAGATGGCTCAGCAGTTAAAAGCACGGGCTGCTCTTCCAGCAGTCCTGAGTTCAATTCCCAGTACCTACGTAGTTGCTCACAACCATCTGTAATGAGATTTGGTGCCCTCTTCTGGCCTGCAAGGATACATGCAGGCAGAACACTGTATACATAATAAATCAATTTGAAAGAAAGAAAGAAAGAAAGAAAGAAAGAAAGAAAGAAAATAAGAAGAGACTCAATGGGGCAGGAGAGATGGCCCAGAAGTTAAGACCACTTGTTGCTCTTGCAGAGGGTCTGGGTTCGGTTCCCAACACCCATGGTGACTCAAAAACCATAACTCTAGTTTTTGGCGATCCAATGCTTTGTCACCTCTGCAAACTCCAGGCATTCACATAGTACACATAAATGCAAGCAGGCAAAACATATACATAATATAAAATAAATATACATTTAAAAAAATTTCCTAATAATATCATAAGGTGTCCAGTTTCTCAATTCTTCCGTGCAAAAGTCACCCTTTACAGGAAGTCTACAAATGCCCAGCTTCTTTCAATGAATACAATTCAATGCTTTTCCTTTTCACAGCAACCAGCTGGTTAATCAAATAAAGAGAAACCAAACTACCCAGCCCAAAGCTGCCTTAATTTGGCAAGGTTATTAGTGCTGTGTGTTTATTATTTCTTCTAATTCTGAAAAGATGCTTTAAAAATTAAGCAAATGCCATCCTTAGTAACTGCAAAAGGTTGGAGGGCAGGAGCAAGAAGAACAGAAATGAAAACTAAGAATTTATTCCATCACAAAGAGAGGTTAACAATGGAATTTAAAGTCAGCTCCATGGCACATTTAACAAATAGCATATGTTGTAGTTAGCAAGTGGTAAGCTCTAACAACATTGTATCTACTCATCTCCTAAAGAACAGTCCTAGCCAAGAACTCAGCAGCGAAGGTGGTGGCATTCACCTACAGTTCCGGCTACTCAGGAGGCTGAGGCAATAAGATCCCCAGTCGCGATGTTCAGGGCCAGCTTTGGCAACATGCGAAAAGAAGAGCAAGTTGGGAAAGAACACACACCCCTTGCTTTCTTCTGGACAGTGAAGCAATCAACACAAACAAAGACAACTAATTCTACCGGTAAAAATACTGAGAGCTACCTTTTCACTGCCATTGCCGAAGTGGCTGCTGCCATAACGCAGTGTAATCCCTTTGTGACTTCTGACCAAGTGAGAACTGTAAAAGCATCGTTTCAATGCGCCTTTCACATCCAGAGGAAGACCACGTCTGCTCCTTTTTCCGAAGAGTTGAGAAGTATAATGTTCGATCTACACTCACTTTTCATTAAAGACTGATTAAACGGAAAGAAAAACCTACTTGGTGCTGAGTATTATAAAAAGTAATTAGAATAAGGAAGAAATAAGAGGCAGGAAATCTAGATTAAACCCTTAGCTGGAAGGCTTTCCTAGGAAGTGACATTTGAGAGAAGAATGAAAAGAAGGGCGAGGGAGTAGACTATGCGCAGCAAGCGTCTCCTAGGTTAGCTGGGTCTGATGGTATGGGCCTGGGTTGCAGATTCATGCTCGGTAAACTGAGGCAAGAGACACACAAGTTGAAGTTTGTCTGGGCTATGGAGTGTATTCAAGGCCATCTTGGTATCTAATCCCCCACCATCCAATAAATAAATAAATAGATAGATGAATAAAGCCAAACAGAGCTAGGGCTAAAGCTCAGTGGTGGGGTACTTTCTGGACTCCAGAGTCAATCGACGGAAAGAAGCGGTGGCGGGGGAACTGAGCCAGAGCTGGGCATAGTGCTACACACGGCAGTACAACACTTGGGTAGTGTACCTCAAGCCAGAGGCCACTCTGGATACACAGCAAATTTGGAAATTTGTGGCCAGTCTCAGTTGTATGTGTAATGAGATCTTGTCTTTAAAAAAAAAAATTAAAAATAATGAGGAAAAAGGAAGGTGAGGCAAGAGTAGTCTGGTCCAGGTAAGAGCTTTGAAGAACAGATACATACATTAGAGCCCAAAAGAGTACCAAAAAGGCAGGCAAGGAAGGGACATACAAGGGACAAGCATCTTAAGACTAAATTTCAGGAAGCTGCAAACTGAGGGAAAATAGCATCAGCATTCTCAACAGCAACCCTAGCTATCAAATAATGCATTCAAAATTCTCAATCAAGGTGATTTCTAACTTAGACATTTTTAAAAGTTTTTTTTTTTTAAAAATCAAAGATTAAAAAAATGTTTTAAGTGCATGCCTTTAATCCCAGCACTGGGGAGGCAGAGACAGGCGCAGCTAGCCTAGTCTACGTAGAGAGTTCCAGAACAGTTAGAGCTGAATAGTGAGACCTTGTCTCAAGGAAGAAATAAAAAGAAAGTATTATGTATGTGCCAATGTGTGGGTATGTGCATTTGAGTGCGTATGCCCAAGGAGACCAGACAAAGCAGTTGGACCCCTGAAGCTGGAGTTACAGGAAGTTGTGAGCCACTTGGTGTGGGTGCTATGAAATGGGGTCCCCTGGAAGAACAGCATAAGCTTTAAACTATTGAGCCATCTCTGCAAACTCTAACTTAGAATTCTATTTTTAGTTGAATAACTTAACAGTCAAATGTGAAAATAAGGATATTTTATATGAAAAAAATCTTAACTTCATCACCCAAAAAGAACCCCGGAGAAGAACATTCCCTCTTCCATGAGCCTCCATGAGTAAAGACCAAGGCCAGGAGGAAGAGCACAGAGAGAAGCCTACTTGACCAAGGCAGGCAGGACCCGTTGGAGCTCAGAATGAGGCATGGCCAATGAGAAAAACTATGGCCATGACATCTCATGCCTGACATTATGTATAAGATAGAAATAGCCCACAGCTCAAAGAATCTGTAGTAGACTAAGGTAACTATAGCAACAACAAAGCCTAAACCTGATTAGACTTCACAGCCTGACAAAATACTTAAAAGTGTTCATTCCCCAGAGTAAATACTCTATTATGCTACACAGTGTGCACAGAATTCACTTTAAGAAGCAGAGTCTTATGTGATGGCTCTGGCCTCTAATTCCAGCATTTAGGAGCAGAGGCAGGAGGATCAGGAGTTTAAGTCTTGGTGTTTTATTGCTGTAATAAGACACCAGGACCAAAGCAATTCACATGAGAAAGAGTTTATGGGGGGGGGGGGCTTACAGTTTAAGAGGGTGAGTCCATTATCATAATGGGGAGCAGGAAGGAAGACATGGCACTGGAGCAGTAGCGGAGACCTCAATCCACAAGTACTAGGTAGAAAGAGAACTAACTGGCAATGACATGGGCTTCTGAAACCTCAAAGCCCTAGTGACCTACTTCCTCCAACAAGACCACACCTGCTAATGCTTCTGAAATAGTTTCACCAACTGTGGATCAAGCACTAAAATATGAGCCTGTGGGAACCATTCTCATTCAAACTACAACACCAGCCTTGGTTATACATCAAATCTGAGAACAGCAGGGCTATCTGAGACCCAGTCTTTAAAACGAAAAAAGAAAAAAAGAGAGGGCTGGAGATGTGATTCCCAGGGTCAAACACACGTCCTAACTTCAATCAATACTACAGCATGAAACAGAGCATTGTGGAGGATGCCTGTAATCCCAGAACACAGGAGGTAAGAGCAGGTGGATCAGAAATTCAACACCAGCCAATCCAGTCAGCTAAGCAGATCTCCACTTCTCCTTCCACTCCTCCCCGTTTAATCCCTCTGTAGGGACCACCTGCTGAGGATTCTCCTTACCTACTGCCCCCACTCTAAGGGGATCAAGCAGATCACAGTAGAACATCCTGCTTTCTTCCCTCCTATGGACTTCCTTAGCAACCCCACCCCACCTCATCCCCATTCCCAAGTGTAAATTCCCAACACCTAGTGTCTTAGGGTTTTATTGCTGTGCATAGATCTAAAGAGATTAAGCACACCAAAGACAACACAAGGGATAAATAATCTCAGACCAGCAAACGGAAACAAAACAAAATAACAGGAATCACTGTTATCTCTCAACATCAATGGTCTCAATTCCCCTATTTAAAAAAAAGACACAAACAGAATGGATGAAAAATAACATCTATCCTTCTGCTGCATCCAAAAAAATGCCTTAACCTCAAGTATAGGCATCACTCAGGGTAAACGGTTGGCAAAAGATATTCCAAGCAAACAGACCTAAGAAGCAAGTTGACATACTCATTTTAATATCTGAAAAAATAGACTTCAAATCAAAAGTAATCAGAAGAGATGGGAAAAGACACTATATACGCAAAAGAAAAAACACCAAGAGGACAGTACAATTTTTAACATCTATGCACCAAACACAAAAAGCACCCAAAAGAAAAACCAAAAGAAAAATCACATATTGCCTCTCACACACCGCAAGTGGGAGGCTTCAATATCACACTTATCAATAGACAAATCAGACAACACTAAACAGAGAAATGCTGGAGCTAACTGACATTAAAAACCAAGTGAACCTAACAGATATCTACAGGACATTTTACCCAAACACAACAGAATATACCTCTAGGCACCTCATGGAGCGTTTGTTCTCTAAAATTGACCATGTACTTGATCACAAAGCAAGTCTCAACAGATACAAGAAAATTGAAATAACACCCTGCCTTTGACAAAATCCAACATCCCTTCATGATAAAAGTCCTATAGAGATTAGGGTTATAAGGAATGTATCTCTATCGTGTGATATTTTGTTTGTGCTCTGACAAGTAAAGCTTGCCTAGAGACCAGAGGGTGGAGCTAGTCATTAGTTAACCACAGAGGCCAGGTGGTGGTGGCTCATGCCTTTAATTCCAGCATTTGGGAGGCTCACACTTTTTTTTGTTTTGTTTTGTTTTTTTCGAGACCAGGTTTCTCTGTGTAGTTTTGGAGCCTATCCTGGAACTCGCTCTGTAGACCAGACTGGCTTTGAACTCATAGAGATTCGCCTGCCTCTGCCACTTGGGAGACAGAGAGAGGAAGTGATAAGGTGGAGCAGAGACAGGATCTCATTGCTTTTGGACTAGGAAGGGAGAGAGGTAGGAAGCAACTGGCGCCTAATCCCAGTTCTTTGATCTTTCAGGTTTCCTCCCAATATTTAACTCCCAATTATTTTTTTTTTAAAGATTTTATTTATTTATTATGTATACAGTATTCTCAGTATTCTGTCTGAAGGTATGCCTTCAGGCCAGAAGAGGGCACCAGATCTAATTGCAGATGGTTTTGAGCCACCATGTGGTTGCTGGGAATTGAACTCAGGACCTTTGGAAGAGCAGGCAGTGCTCTTAACCACTGAGCCATCTCTCCAGCCCTTAACTCCCAATTATTGATCAAGATTAATTAGATTAGTAATTCACCACATAATCATCTTCTAAGATGCAGAAAAGGCCTTTGACAAAATCCAACATCCCTTCATGATAAAAGTTCTAGAGAGATTAGGGATATAAGGGGCATGCCTCAACATATTAAAGGCTATTTACAGCAAGCCTGTAACTTGAACATCAACTTCAATCGAGAGAAACTCAAAGCAATGCCACTAAAATCAGGAACAAGACAAGGTTGTCCACTCTCTCCACACCTCTTCAATACAGTCCTTGATGTCTTAGCTAGAGCAATAAGACAACTGAAGGGGATTAAAGGAATACAAATTGGAAAGGAAGAAGCCAAAGCATCTATTTGCAGATGATACGATAGTGACTCTAAAATTCCACAAGGGAACTCCTACAGCAAAGTAGCTGGACACAAAATTAACTCACAAAACCCAGTAGCCTTTCTATGCACAAGTGACAAATGGGCAAGAAAGAAGTGAGGGAAAGATACTTATATAATAACCTCATATAATATACAATATCTTGGGGTAACCTTAAGCAAGTAAAAGACTTCTATTATAAAAACTTTAAGGCACTGAAGAAAGAAATTGAAGAAAACATCAAAAGAGGGAAAGATCACCATGTTCAAGGATCAGTAGAAGTAACACAGTAAAGATAGCCAGTCTACCAAAAGCAATCTTCAGATACAATGAAATCCCTATCAAACTTCCAACACAATTCTTCACAGGTATTCAAAGGACAATTTTCATATTTACATATAAACGCAAAAAACCCAGGATAGCTAAAACAATCCTGAACAATAAAAGATCTGCAGAAAGAAATACCACCCCCAATCTCAAGTTATATTACAGAGAAATAGTAATAAAAATAGCAAAGTACTGGCACAAAAACCAGACATGTTGATCAAGAGAATCAAATTGAAGACCCTGACATACACTCACATACCCACAGATACCCGATTCTTGACAAAGAAGCCAGAAAAAAGATAGCATCTTCAACAAAAGTTTTTCAAACTTGAAAAACTAGTTATCAAGAGAACAAATAACTCAGTTGGGTGGTAGCGTACAGCTTTAATTCTAGTACTTTGATTCCAGGCAGAGACAGGGGGATCTCTGCGTGGTCTACAAGAGCTAGTTCCAGGACAGCTAGTGCTGTTACATAGAGAAAGGCTGTCTTGGGAAAAAAGAAGAAGAAGGAGGAGGAGAAGGAGAAGGAGAAGGAGAGGAGGAGGAGGAGGAGGAGGAGAGGAGGAGGAGGAGGAAGAAGAAGAGGAAGAAGAGGAAGAGGAAGAGAAGAAGAAAAGAAAGAAAGCAAGTAACTAAATTATAAAATGCTATACAGATCTAAACAGACAATTCTCAAAAGAGGAACTCAATTGACTGAGAAACACTTAAAGAAATGTTCAACATCATTAGCCATCAGGGAAAGAGAAGCCAAAATGGCTTTGAGATTGTATTTTACACCCATCAGAATGGCTAACATCAATAAAACAAGTGACAGCTCATGCTGGAAAGGATGTGGAGGAAGGGGAACACTCATCCATTGCTGGTGGGAGTGCAGATTTGTATAGTCGCTATGGAAGTTGGTGTAGCAATTCTTCAGGAAGATGGTAACTAACCTACCTCTAGGTCCAGCTGTACCATTCTTGGGTATACATCTAAAGGGGTCTTCATCCCACCACAGAGACACTTTCTCTACCATGTTCACTGCTGCTCTATACATAACAGCCAGAAATTGGTACCTACATGTTCCTCAGCAGAAGAATGGATAAAGAAAATGTGGTGCATTCACACAGTGGAGTATTATTCAGCCTTTACAAAGAATGAAATCAGCCGGGCAGTGGTGGCGCACACATTTAATCCCAGCACCGGAGAGGCAGAGGCAGGCGGATCTCTGTGAGTTTGATTCCAGGTCTACAGAGTGAGTTCCAAAACAGGTTCCAAAGCTACAGAGAGACCCTGTTTTGAAAAAACAAAATACAAAACAACAACAACAACAAATGCAAAAACCCAAAAGAAGTTCTCAGGTAAATGGATGAAACTAGAAAGAAAAAAATCATCCTGAGTATTCCAGATGGAGAGAGAAACATGGTATGTATCCATTCATGTGGATACTAGCTATTAAATCAACCACAAGGAAGTTACAATCCACTGACCCACAGATAGTAGGTATAGAGTAAGGGACTGGGGTGATAGATACATCTAGTTTTTTGGGTTTTTTTTTTTTTTTTTTTTGAAACAAGGTTTCTCTGTAGCTTTGGAGCCTGTCCTAGAACTAGCTCTTGTAGACCAGGCTGGCCTCAAATTCACAGAGATCTGCCTGCCTCTGCCTTCTAAGTTCTGGGATTAAAGATGTGTGCCACCACCGCCCGGCTAGATACATCTAATTAGGAAAGGGAAATTAATTATAGATGGATGGGGTGGGGCTAGAACTAGAAGATCAGTTGGGGGAAATACAGATAGAAACAGCTAAAATTAAGGGCCATTTTAAGGGTATTATGGAAATCTAATACAACAGAAGCTTCCTAAAATATATACATATATGAAGGTGATTTAAATAAAATCACCAAATAATGCGGGGGAAAGAGTCACAGTTAGCTATTTCTTGTCATCAAATGAAACTTCTGGTCTTGGGATTGGGTTACATCTAATCGAGTTGTTGTCCGAAAGGGTCCCGTGGGAAATTCCAAACCCAGGATGTTCTACATAACTGATAACAAGGCCCCACTGCTAAAGACAACACCTACAAAACTAATTGAACATTTAGAAGTCGAGTTGGTGCCTTCATAGTGAAGACTCCTATGTTCTAGCGTCTTTGGTACAGGAAGGTACTCTGCATGCTAACAAAAGAGAAACATATATACCAAGTGAGCCACAAAACCTTGGGTTGCAAAACCCTGTCGGTAAGATAGGCTAGTGGTAATGGTGGTACAATACCTGATGTACTGGTCAGGGTTCCCAAAAGTCACAAAACTTATAGAATGTGTGTGTGTGTGTGTGTGTGTGTGTGTGTGTGTGTGTGTGTGTGTAATTTACTGGAATGGCTTACAGGCTGCAGTCCAGCTAATCCAACCATGGCTAGCTGTGAATGTAAAGTCTAAGAATCTAGCAGTTGGTCAGTCCCTATGGCTAGGTGTCCCAGCTGGCCTTCTGCATGTGCTGGAATCCTGAAAAAGCAGGCTCCAATGCCAGTGAAGGAATGATGTGCTGGCAAGGCGAGAGAGCAAGCAGGCAGAGAGCAACAGCTTCCTTCTCCCATGTCCTCACAAAGTATTCCAGGAGAAGGTGTGGCCAGATCAAAGGTTGGACTAGAAGCGGGTTCACCCACTTCAAACCAAGCAGAAAATCTCTCACAAGTGTGCCCTCCATTTCTAGATTGCAGTTCATTCCAGATATACAAACTAACAACGGAAAATAATCATCACACTTTATTTGATTTAAGGCCCACTCCACGAGATGAATCTGTTTGGATGACCAAAAACCTGAGACTAGATAGTCTAGGGACCTAGGGTAAAACCAAATACTACGAGCCTATTTAAAAAAAAAAGTAGCAATACAGACATTTTACTACACTCAGTGCTTCGCTCAGCCATCGTCGGAGAGCTTCTCCTGTGGCAGATGGGAACAAATACAGAGATGTTATGCCGTGAGTGAGAGCTTGGAAGACTTAGCCCTAGAAGGGGATAGCTTCATCAAATCCCTCCCTTCATGGCTCAGGAAACCCCATGGAAGAAGAGGCAGGAAAGTGTAAGAGCCAGAGGAGATAGATGACAGCAAGAAAGCACAGGCCGTCTAGAACAACATGATCAAAGCTCATATGAACTCTGAGACTGAGGTAGCATGATGGAGCCTGCATGGATCTGTGTCATGTCCTCTGCATATATGTTATGGCTTGCAGTTTGGTGTTTTTATGGGATCCTTGAGTATGTGAATGAGTGGGTCTCTGTTTCTTTCTTTTTTAAAATTTATTTTTATTTTGTGTGCATTGGTGTTTTGTCTGCCTGTATGTTTGTGTGAGCATGTCAGAGCTACAGACAGTTGTGAGCTGCCATGTAGATGCTGGGAATTGAACCCAAATCCTCTGGAAGAGCAGTCAGTGTTCTTAACCACTGAGTCATCTCTCTAGCCTGGTGTTGTGAGATATTTGTACACTGTAAAGACGTATTGCTGTGACTGGGGTAATAAAAAGCTGAACAGCCAATAGCTAGGCGGGAGAGATCAGAGGGACTTCCAGGCAGAGAGATCCCTGGGAAGAAGGTGGGGTTGCCACCAGACACTGAGGAAGCAAAAGGGGCAGTACAAAGTAAAGATAACCAAGCCACATAAAGGAACGCAGATTAAAAGATACGGGTTAATATAAGTCCTAAGAACCAGTTAGAAACAGTTAGGCTAAGGCCAAGCTTTCATAATTAATAATAAGTCTCCATGTCGTTCTTTTGTGACCTGGTAGCCCAAAGAAAAATCTGTCTACAGCACGGGTCTCTGTTTCTTGTGCCTTGTCTTGGGTTCTTTTCCTTCCATTTGTTTCGTCTAATTCCAATGTATTAGTTTTTGTTTTATTTTATTTTTGTCCCTTAGAAGTCTGTTTGTTTTCTAACGAGACAGAAAGTGTGGATCCAGATGGGAGGGGAGGTAGGGAGAAACTGAAAGGAGGAGAGGGAGGGGAAACCGTAATTAGGATATATTGTGTGTGGGGAAAAAAAATCCATTTTCTTTCTTTTTCTTTTCTTTTTTATGATGTTTGTTTGTTTGTTTTTCAAGACAGGGTATCTCTGTATTACAGTTTTGGCTGTCCTGGAACTCGCTTTAGGTGTGTGCCACCATTGACTGGCAACAAAATCCATTTTCAGTGAAAGGAAAAAAAAAAATAAAAAAAAAAAGTTTAAGATTATTGTTAGCTCCATAGTGAACTCAAGGGCAGCCTAGGCTGAGACCCTATCTCAAAGGCAGGATTGAGATGGGGGGCCATCTGATGACTCAGAGAACAAAGGCCTAGCCACATCAATCCAGCACCCTAAACTCCATCTCAGGAATCCAAAGGTGGGAGGGAACAAGTTCCACAATGCTGTCCTCTGACCTCCGCCATGGGCAATGGCACACAAGGCCCCTCTGAAAATCACAAAACAAAGCTGTACAAGAAAAAAAAGGGGGGGCTGGAGAGATGGCTCAGAGGTTAAGAGCACTGCCTGCTCTTCCAAAGGTCCTGAGTTCAATTCCCAGCAACCACATGGTGGCTCATAACCATCTGTAATAGGGTCTGGCGCCCTCTTCTGGCCTGCAGGCATACACACAGACAGAATATTGTATACATAATAAATAAATAAATATTTAAAAAAAAAAGAAAAAAAATATTTAACTGATTACAAGGAATAAGTATCTTTATTTTTCTATCTAACACCCAAAACTGTTGAATAAATACATAATGGGAAGTAGTCTCAAACAAAAATATTACAATCAAATCCTAAATTCCTACACTTATAAACCAGAAAATGTGTTTAAGAAAAGACATGTAGGTTAATGGTTGGGAAACACAATATAAGGGTTGGAAAGCTGGCTACGTGGCTAGGAACACTTCCTTTTCTTACAGAAAACCTGGGTCCATTTGCTGGAAAGATGGCTCAGAAGCTGACAGCACTGGGTATTCTTCCAGAGGACCCAGGTTCTATTCCCAAGATTCACACAGTGGCTCTTGTAACTCCATCTCCAAGGGATCCAATCCCCTCTGACCATGTGATCTGGGTCTTTCCACACCAATCATCAATCAAGGAAATGCACCACAGGCCAATCTGGGGGCAATAGCTTGTCAACTAAGAGTCCTTCTTTCTAGATGACTCTACTTTGTGTTGACTAAAACTAGCCACCATAACACGTACACATAATTGGATACTGCCCAGGTGCACTCACTGTCCATGCTACTCTAAAATGCTGCTCTAAAGAACCAAGCAGAAAGATGTTATATTTATGTTGATGATATATGTCCGCTTTTTACCAGAGACTAAGATGAGGTGAGACAAGGAAAGCTTCTGGACACTAAGGAACTTTTAATCATATTCCCATCTCTCAATCAATACGGCAACTTGAGGGGTGGTAGTGGTAGGGGTGATCGAATCTAAGGCTTCCACACGATAAGTAGGGAAATCTACCAGTAAGTACTTCAGACCAGGTAGGACCATTACAAACTGACAGCTAAAGATGCCACCTTTTGCATTTATACGTAGGATCACTATTTAACACTCCAAGCTAGGAGACGATCCTAAAAGTATGAAAAAATGTAAATCAAAACAGTAACTGGTGAGGCTGGGGAGACGGGTCAGTGGTTAAGAGCACTTGCTGCTTTGCTGCTCTTCCAGAGACTCTGAGTTTGGTGCCCAGCACCCATATAACATAGCTCACAAGTGCCTGTAACTTCAGCTCCAGGGAATCAGATGCCTCTGGCCTCCATGGGCACCTACACTCATGGGAACACACACCTACATATAATTAAAAATAATAAAAAATGAGCCAGGCTGTGGTGGTGCATGCCTTTAATCCCAGCACTCGTGAGGCAGAGGCAGGCAAATCTATGAATTTGAGGCCATCTTGGTCTAAAGAGCAAGTTCCAGGATAGCCAGGGCTACAAAGAGAAACCCCGTGAAAGTAATAAATATAGCAAAAACCAGTAATTGGTAAACCTTTAAATATATTTAGTCTTTTCTAACATGTGTGCAATAAAGCATTAAATATTTGTCCTATATTATAAGATGAGAATCTAGTAAGTTCTAAACTCATCTCTCTGCTGAACACAGTAAAAGAGCTTAACCGAGAAACAACAGAGGTGTAACTGTTGAACCATCCTGTAAACACTCGTTATTATGAGAAAAAACACTTTACTTTCTTTACAGATCTGACGTGAAGGATAAAAATGACTGAAAACAAGGCCAGCTTAGTGCCACTTGGCCGCTGTTCTCCCGGCTGTCACTTCTACACTTGCCTGCCCATGGTGCTGGCTACTACTGCCATCTAGCAGCAGACTCAACACAGGGGAACACAGGGCTGACTCGGGAAGGAACTCTAGTCCCCAAACATGTTCACAGTAACAGGCGTTTCTGAAGCTGATTCTGACAAATGAAATTGAACTGAATTTTTCTTGGACGTTTCTCTCTCCCTAGACAAGAGCAATTATTTCCACCACGTGAGCATCTAGACTTTTAGGCAACTCAGAGCTCTCTTCAAAACTCCAATCAATCTCATGACTCTAGAGTCTGTTTAAACCCCTATACCTACTTGTCCATGCCACCAAAATTTCAAATAGGGGCTTTCCTATGATTTGTTTCTACCGATTTCAAATCTTACTCATCTAGGCTCACGATCAAATCACCCCTCCCCAGAGTTATGTAAGCAATTAAGACTGCTGAAGAGAAGAGACTCTCTGCTCCACAAACTGCAGAGAGCTTCACAAGAGCAGCACCCAGGCTGGGGTAGGCTTTGCAATGATGTAGTTGCCTCTCAGTTGTACCTGCCTGTTTCTGTAAGTTACCACTCATACTCTGTAAGTAGCCCCAATAAAGGCACTGACTCAGCAAGCTGGACTTTGGTAGAATCATTGCTCTGACCTTGTGCCCTATTTGGACTGAATAAATACTTGTTTACATCTTCACAGGAAAAGTCTCAGACGATGTGAAGGCTGACCTGGAATTCTAAGCAATCCTCTTGCCTCTCTTGAATGTTGAGACTAACAGGCATGAACTACCACACCCAAACATAATTATTGCTCTTTTTCTTTTGTTTTGCTCTTTCCTGAGACAGGGTTGTTGTTGTTGTTTTTTTTTTTTGGTTTTTCGAGACAGGGTTTCTCTGTGGTTTTGGAGCCTGTCCTGGAACTAGCTCTGTAGACCAGGCTGGCCTCGAACTCACAGAGATCCGCCTGCCTCTGCCTCCCGAGTGCTGGGATTAAAGGCGTGCGCCACCACCGCCCGGCTGTTGTTGTTTTTTTAACAGTCTTGGACACTCACTTTGTAGACCAGGCTGGCCTTGAACTCACTGAGATTCACCTGCTTCTGCCTCCCAAGTGCCACCACTGGCCAAACATAATTATTTCTTGAGTACAGAAAACAAAAAGAAAAAAATTATTCCGAGACAAAGTCTCAGTATGTAGCCCTGGCCAACCTAGAATTCACTATGTAGACTAGACTGGCCTTGAACTCACAGACATCCAGCTGCATCTGCCTCTCAAATGTTAGGATTAAAGTCACCACATCTGACTAACACAATTTTTAATAATGATAAATAACATAATAATTATTTTGTGTTTCTGTATGAACTACAGGTAAATGACTGTATTTTACAGTCATCAACATTCTAGTGGGTAAATCTGTTAGGCAGTAAAATATTTTTCCACCAACAGAATCAGAAAAAGGATTGCTACTCTCTCTAAGAATCCCACATCCTTTTAGTCACCTAGCTCCTACCCATACCTCATGATTCACTTCAACTTCTACTGGCTAGATAAAATTCCTATTAATCCAGCACAAAATGAATTTCAGCTTCCTCTAGATATCAATATATTGTGATATTCATACAGCAATAATCATATGCTAAGTAAGTTGATGTGTTAATTATCTATACTTTACATACTTTTCATTGCTTCTGCCTACTCAAGAGTATAAACTTCATAAAGGCAAGAAACATATTTTTCAGTTCTTTTTTGTTGTGTTAGGAGCCAATTTCCTCCTAAAATCATTGCAGGAACCATCACCCTGGGGAGTCTGCAGAGAACCCCACACCCTTAATTGTGTTAGGAATAGTTCTATTGACAGAGCCTACCCCACACCCAAATTGGCTGTTAATGAGAGCTATCTGTTAGCGGAACCCACCCCACATTCCAAACTATCTAGGGATCTAGGTGTGTCAACTCACGACTTCTTGGCCTACAGTGACCTGACCGAAGACAACCTCCTGCCTACGTGACCAACTCGGACCATGTGACCAACGTGAACCACGCGGCAAGAGCCCAGGCCCCTGTGCCCACCCCCCCAACTCCTTACCCTATAAAAGTTGTACCCTGTCTCTAATAAACGGAGGCTTTGACAAGAATTCTCGCTTAGCCTCCTTCCGCTTTCCTAGCCCATTATCTTCCAGGTGGTGCCTCTCCGTGACCCTGGAATAACTGACTGCCAGGTTGGTTACTAACCCTAGTCTGAGTAGCCCACCCCAAGGCAATCAACATTGTTGTTTATGAGACAGGGTCTCACTATGTAACCCTGGCTGCTCTGGTATTCACTACGTGTTCCTGACAAGCCTTGAACTCACAATCTTCCTGCCTCTGCTCCTACAAACAGGGATCACAGGTGTCACTACAGCTGGCTTCCGATCTTTTCAGACCCGTCGTTCTACCAGTCTGTAGCTAACAACCCTACTTCCCGTGAGAGTAGGCAAACACAAACTGTACTTGGTAGAGGAAAACCAGGAGACAAAGGTAAGAATTACTCACCAGTACGTAAAACAATGCAGATTAAACAGGAAGTCTCACAATCCACCCTAAAGCCTCAGAAGAAACAGTCCAATTCTCCTCCCACCTTTTTTTTTCTTAAGAAAGGTTACTACATAAGAAACAAAT
This sequence comes from Microtus oregoni, assembly GCF_018167655.1. NCBI lineage: Eukaryota > Metazoa > Chordata > Mammalia > Rodentia > Cricetidae > Microtus > Microtus oregoni. The sequence goes on along the minus strand of NW_024543068.1, from coordinate 21,497,756 downwards.
TGAAATGTAACATATCGATTAGCCATCCATAACCATAGCTTTGAGAATGTCAGTAGTTCATGCCAAACTCCTTCATGCTTATAAAACTCCGTATCTTCGTTTGGTTTACTATTGCTGTGATGAAACACCATGACCAAAGCAAACTTAGGGAGGAAAGGGTTTATTTGGCTTATCTTAGGTTCTCTATTGCTGTTCATCAGCAAAGAAGTCAGGACAGGGACTCAAGCAGGGCAGCTGGCAGCATGAGTTGATGCAGAGAGACTGGACGAGGTGCTGCTTACTGGCTTGCTCAGCAAGCTCAGTCTGCTTTCTTTCTTATACAGGCCAGACCCATAAAGTACTGGACCCTCCCACACCAATCACTAAGAAAATGTCCTACAGGCTTGCCTACAGTCTGATCTTCTGGAGGCATTTTCTCAGTTGAGGCTGCTTCCTCTCCAACAACTCTAGCTTGTGTCAAGTTGACATAAACTAGCCAGCGCACTCCAGGAAGATAGAATTGAAGAAGCTAAGGACCTGGTCAGGATCTCAGTATTACACAGCTCTCTTTCTGCAGAGAACATCAATAAACACTAATGTACTCTACTGGGGGAAACTCAGCAAGTATTCAGAATGCTACTTTTACTTCACAAAAGGATCGGGTGATCTTGAATTTCTAAATGCAGTACTTTATAACATTATATTTTTATGTAAAATACAAGCCTACCCATTAATCATTTAAGATAAAAATAGCCCAATGATTCAGAAACCGCATTATTTGAGAATGGCTCAGAGGACTGTTAGTCTCAAATTCCTTTCTTAGTTCAAAACTACTTCACAATCTTCAAGAGAAAGTTTAGAATACCTTCAAAAATAATTCAATGCTACATTAAGGCTAGAAGCATCACAGGTAGGGAAAAATAAGAAAAAAAATAGCTTCAACATTCATTGTCTCTCTTCCTTACTTGAAAAGAGATTGCTGCTATGCATGCTAACAACTTTAAGTCTGATTAACACAGGACTAAGGATCCAAGGAGAAGGGCTCTAAAGAGAAATCAGAACCAAGATAAAAAGATTTGATAGCAGCCAAGAAGTATAAACATGGGTGAGGGAGAGACCTTTACTTCAGTGATGTAGTCAACAGGGCCTCACTGAGGCTCACGCAAGCAATTAATTAAACTCACTGGGACTGGCACAGTCATAAAAATGGGGGTGGGTCTAGCTGCAGGGAAGGGGGTCTAGAGGTGTGGGACAAGAGAGGTCAACGGGGGAAGTTAAATATGGCATGGGTATGTTTATGAAAATGTCATGATGAAATCCATTAAGTATAACTAATATATGCTCACAAAAATAAGCCAACACAATAGGAGATGAAGGCACCATTTGGAGAGGAATTGGCAGCATTACAGAAAACAGGAGCTGGGCTGGAGAGATGGCTCAGAGGTTAAGAGCACGGGCTGCTCTTCCAGAGGTCCTGAGTTCAATTCCCAGCGACCACGTGGTGGCTCACAACCACCTGTACTGAGGTCTGGTGCCCTCTCCTGGCCTGCAGGCATACACACAGACAAATATTGTATAATAAATAAATAAATAAATATATTTTTTTTTGGGGATTTTTCGAGACAGGGTTTCTCCGTAGCTTTTGGTTCCTGTCCTGGAACTAGCTCTTGTAGACCAGGCTGGTCTCGAACTCACAGAGATCCGCCTGCCTCTGCCTCCCGAGTGCTGGGATTAAAGGCATGCGCCACCACCGCCCGGCTAAATAAATAAATATTAAAAAAAGAAAAAAGAAAAGAAAACAGGAGCTGGCTTTATGGGAAAACATCTGTATGAGGTTTACCTTGGCTTACTTTTGAGGGAAGGTGACTATGAGCAAATCAGATCTTCCCCGACCCTGTTTTTTACAATCCCAATTGTTATTTACCGGTTCTTTCATGTGCATCACTGTGTAACATGCACTGAATCCACGTCCATTGTCCGACCTTCTGGGAAGTCCTACCGAGTATTTTTACACTATGAGTTTTTGTTTGTATTTTACGTTTTCTTTTTTTCTTTTGGTTATTTACTTGGTCTTCTGAGACAGAACCCTGTGGGTCCTGTCAAACTTGCACTCGGGTTCTGGGATTACAGGTGTGCACTACCACATCTGGGTGTTACAGTTGCTGTTACAATTTATAACTAAGTGCAGTAGAGTTTAAAAGGTAAGGTTAAGCTGAACACGATAGCACATTTGTCCAGGACCAGGTCTTGAAATCCCACCAATCCCTGAGCTTTCCCCAAAGGCAGGTTGCAGAATCCCACCAATCCCTGAGGTACCTGGGCAGGAAATCCCACCAAACCCTGATCCTGCCCCAGAATCAGGATACAAAAATCCACTAATCCCAAGTCATTTTGGAAAGCTCTGCCATGTACCTCCCCCACCAACAAAACAACCACAACAAAAAACCTATATAAAAGCCCTGTATCCTGTTCAGTTTGCTGCTGCTTCTCTCTCTAGAGGCAGCCCCAGGAGGATCCTTCCTTCCCATTAATCTCAAGAGTGAGGTTTGTGTGCTGTGATCCTTTCGATGGAGCAGAGCTAGGCTGTTACAACTTTCACCAGAGCCAGGCAGAAGTGTAACACTTTCGAACTACAACACTGGGGAAATTGTCCCCTAGAGGAGGGTAGCTGCAACAACCTCATAGGAGAAACCTTCCCCCAGCAGCAGGGTTGTTAACACTTGCATTGGGAAACCTTTCCCTGGAGAAGAGCAGGAAGCTGCTACACTTTAAGTGACTTTGTTATATAGAAAGACCCAGCCTCAATAAACAAAACAAAATAAGTAAAAACATCACCAATTTTGAGATATAATTAAAATTAGTAGGCCAGAGAAACAGTTCAATGGGTAAAAGTGCTTGACACCAAGCCTGGTAACCTTTGCCCCTAGAACTCATATGGTAGAAGTGAACTGACTCCCTCACATTGTCCCATGACACACAAAATAAAATGTGAAAATAAATAACCAGCCACCCTGCTATTTATATCATTTATATATATTATTTATATATAATAATTAATATCATCAAATAAAGTCAAGGGGGAGTACTTTTATTCAATTAACAGTGTTTGTCAAGTACAGGTTTAAGCCCTTCAAATATTCACAACATCTTAAGAAGTGCTTATTGCTACCCAGCTTCACAGCCGGGGAAACTGAAGCATACACAGAGCAGTTAAAAATAAAGAGACCAGGCCGGGCCGTGGTGGCGCACGCCTTTAATCCCTGCACTCGGGAGGCAGAGGCAGGCGGATCTCTGGGAGTTCGAGACCAGCCTGGTCTACAAGAGCTAGTTCCAGGACAGGCTCCAAAACCACAGAGAAACCCTGTCTCGAAAAAAAAAAAAAAAAAAAAAAAAAATAAAGAGACCAAGGTGCAGCGACAGATACAGGGGTAACCCAAGCAGTTCCACTCAAATTCTGTGTTCTTAGCCACTGGCTCTGCTGCACTCAAGAAATGTAAGTTCTTTTTCCTTGTTGTCTTTGTTTGTTTTGAAACAGAGTCTTATTACGCCGCCCTGGCTGGCCTGGAATTCACTACCTATACCAGGCTGGCCTTAAACTCCAAGATCAGCTGGCCTTGGTCTCCAGAGTCCTGAGACTAGGCGCCACCACACCCAGCCAGAAATTTTTTCTTCAGACAGCAAGGGGTTGGAGATGTAGCTCTGTGGAAAGTCACCTACTCAAACTCATGTGAGGCCCAGTATTCCACCACCAACCAGCATATCTAAAAGGACAAACAATAAGACTGGGGATGTAGTGAAGTGGTAGTGGGATCATCTAGTGTGCGTAAGACCTTCAGTTCAGTCTTCAGCAGCAGGGGAGAGCAAGCAATCGAGAAAGAGCAAGAGAGCAAGAACATGCAGTTTGTGCATGCGTGTGTGCGTGTGCGTGCATGCGTGTGTGTGTGTGTGTGTGTGTGTGAAAGAGAAGAAAGCTGAAGCAGGATAACAAGTTAGAAGCCAATCTGAACTACAGAAAGTTGGTCAAATAAGTAATCAAAGAAATAGAGATTCTAGCCATCATTTATTTCAACATACAGCCACTTAAATTTAATAGTCCTTGAAGACAAGTGTCTTTTCCCTCCTTTCCTTTGCCTAACATTTTAAATCTTTTTTTTTCTTTGATTATCGAGACAGGCTGGAACTAGCTCTTGTAGACCAGGCTGGCCTCGAACTCACAGAGATCCTCCTGCTTCTGCCTCCCGAGTGCTGGGATTAAAGGCGTGCGCCACCACCGCCTGGCTAACGTTTTAAATCTTAAAAGCCTGCAAAAATTATTGAAATGTTAACTATTAAATAACTTTTTCAAACTTAGAGAAAGATGAACACCCAGTGGCTTTCAGAAAACATCTGGAAAATGCAATAGCCTTCTTTTATTCTTTAATCCTGTGCATCGTTTAACAGGGGGCATGGAAACCGCTGTGATGTGTAACATGAAGGAATACAAGGTTTGTAACTGTCCCTAGACCAAGGGTGATTGCAGTGAGTTGATGCCAGAGAGGGAAAAAGGAAAGGGCTCCTGGATCAACAAGGACCTGCTAGGACCTGCTTCAGAGAGCCTTCCTGCCCCAAGGTCTCACTACCTCTCCCTCCCTTTACTTCAGGGACTGATAACATGTCTGTGATTCCAACACTCCAGAGGCCAAAGCAGAAGGATATTGAGTTCAAGGCTAGCCTGGGCTACAAAGTAAGGCACTGTTTCAAGGAGAGAGAAAATAGGAGCTTGAGGGTGTAGCTGTTTGTATGCGACTAGCATGTACAAGGCCTTAGGTTCGCCAGGCAGTGGTGACGCAGTTTTATCCCAGCACTTGGGAGGCAGAGGCAGGTGGATCTCTGTGAGTTTGAGGCCAGCCTGGTCTACAGAATGAGTTCCAGGACAGCCACAGCTACACAGAAAAACCCTGTCTTGAACGCTCAACGTAGCAAGTTCCTATCTCCTCTCAGCTCTTCTCACCCTATCCCCTATCCTAAACCCCAACTTTGCTTCCCCACCATTCCTATGTAACCCTGACATTTTGGTCTCGCTTTCTCTCTCCCCTTTGCTTTCTTGGCCCTATTCTCTTCCTCTCTCGCATCCCTATTTCCCCTCCTCCCCAAGCCTGGTTCAGTCTACTGGTCATGTATAGTCTACTGCCCCGGAGTGGTCATGTCCTCATTTCATTCACTGCTCAGCCAGGACACAGAAAACTGTAATAGCAGTTTCTGAGTGTAAGCCCAGACTTCCTCGGCGCAAAAGGGGAGCAGCTTTTTGCTGTGGACCCAACACCAGCATGGATCACTAGCATCAGCCTCAGAGGGACTCTTGCACAACAGACATCTAAACAACAATGGAAGCTTTATTCATTTGGTTTTGTTTTTGACACAGAGCCTCCTTATGTAGTCCTAGCTAGCCTAGATCAGGTTGGCCTTGAGCTCACAGAGCGCCTGTTATGCTGGGATTAAAGGTGAACCCCACAGTGCCCAGCACAATGGAGAATTTAAAGGATTAAGAAACTAAGGATTCTTTGAGGGCAAGTTATAAGTAGGTGGCTAAATGAGCTGCTGCCTTAGCCAACTGCTGGAACAACAGATCAATAGCTAGGCATCCAATCAGGTTAGTTATATGCAGCCATGCCAAAGACTTTTAGCCAATGGAGTGTGAAAGAAAACAACATAGGCCACTGCTAGGTCTGATCCACGAGAAACTTTTCTCATGCATGCTCCTCCTGGTCCTTTCCCCACCTACTCAAACCAAACACAACTCTTTTTTTTTGTTTGTTTGTTTGTTTTCTTTTGTTTTTCAAGACAGGGTTTCCCTGTGTAACAGTTCTAGCTGTCCTGGAACTAGCTCTTGCAGACCAGGCTGGCCCCGAACTCACAGGGATCCACCTGCCTCTGCCTCCCAAGTGCTGGGGTTAAAGGTGTGCGCCACCACTGCCCAGCCCCAAACACAAATCTTTATTAAGTTTTTATATAGTGAATGCCTATCTGGAGCTGGGTTTTCATACATTTACTCCAGTGTATCTATACTTGTAACTATACATGTAAACATGTCTCTCAAAAACTGTGAACTCTAGCAAGAGATGTCTTTGTGTGAAGATGGGACAACTCTGAAGTCATCAGAGCTGCCGTGTTTTTTGTTGAGACCAGAGAGGACCCCATCGGTCCACTTCTTGATAAATCCTTCTGCATATTGCCAGGAGCAACAGGACCCAGAGGTTTGAAGTAGCTGGGTTTTGTTGTCACTGTTGTGGCATGGAGTCTCATGTGCTCAGGCAGCCCGCAAACTCGCTGTGCAGCTGAGACTAGGCCTTGAACGCGGGCGCTTCCAGTTTCCCTCCTACCCTCAAGATCCTGCCTTCCCTATGCCATGCACTACCACTCCCAAAAGACTGGGTTGGGGGGCTGGAGAGATGGCTCAGTGGTTAAGAGCATTGCCTGCTCTTCCAAAGGACCCGAGTTCGATTCCCAGCAACCACATGGTGGCTCACAACCATCTGTAAAGAGGTCTGGCGCCCTCTTCTGGCCTTCAGGCATACACACAGACAGAAAATTGTATACATAATAAATAAATAAATAAATATTTAAAAAAAAAAAAAAGACTGGGTTGTCGGAATGGCTGATTCCCATCAACTAACATCATGATACTTAAAGTGGGGGATATATATAAACCTGAAGTTATATGACTGAACTGGGAAAGAAGCCCGGGATAAATCATAATCTTTCGCAAGAACGGTAATGTTGTGATCTCATAAATAAATAACTCAAAATGGCATCAATCAGAACCAATGAACTGACTGCAAGTCACATGAATTCTTAAGGTAGGTTAGAATCCAGTGGTACTTCTCTAAATAGTCAATTCTAGTTTTACAGCAGAGGACTATTCAGTTACCTCTGTGTTCAAGAGCTGCCCAGCTGTCTGGAAGTCTATCCTTTCTCTCTTAAAGTCCCTACTGCACATTCAGTTCTGGCACAGGGTATTTGTGCATCACAGTCTTTGTGGAGGGCTGAGAAATGGCTCCCAAAGATACTTAAGTCCAACCCACCTCCTAGAACCCATCAGCACTCCTCATTATGACAACTTCGCACAGCATCCTGAGACAGAGAGAATAATTTCTGACTATCTGGGAAAGCCCTACATGCCACAAGTTTCCTCAGAAGAGGGAGGGGTGGAGACTCAGTTACAGAGGTAGATGATGATGGGAGCAGCCAACCAAAGAAGACTGCCAGAAGGAGCTACACACTGAGTCTAGCAGAATGGTCCATACGTGAAACCCCTGCACTTGGAAGCCTAATGCAGGAAGTAAGTTACCATGCATTCAAGGCCAGCCAGGGCTATAGGGTGAAATGTCTCTAAAAGGCAAAAAGAGTTGCAGGCTAACAGATACAGTCACTAGAAGCTGAAAAAGGCTAGAGAAACACATCTGTCTCTGAGATGTCCAAGAGGCTTCAGGTCCCTGATACCTTGACATTAGCCTCGTAAAATACTTTAAAGCCAAGTTGAAAGCTAATACATTTGTGCTGCTTATTTTTACCTATGTGCACGTGTCTGTGAATGCCTGTGTACTAGTGCCTGAAGAGGCCAGAAGCAGCTTCAGATCTTCTGGAGGTTTTTTGTTTGTTTGAGGCAGGGTCTCTCTTTGCAGCTTTGGCTGTACTGGAACTTACTAAGTAGATCAGGCTGGCCTCTACCTGTGCCTCTGCCTCCAGAGTGCACATCCTGTGCAGAAAGCAGTCACTGAATCACCTCTCCAGCTCCACATTTATGCTCCGCCCACCAAACATGGTTTCTCTGTGTAGTTCTGTCCTGGCTGTCCTGGAACTAGCTCTTGTAGACCAGGCTGGCCTCGAACACAGAGATCCACCTGCCTGTTTCCCGAGTGCTGGGATTCAAGGTGTGTGCTACCATCCAGCTGCTGTCTGAAGTCACTAAGTGTGGTAATTTGTTAAGCAGCCATATGAAACTAAGAAGCCCTTCCAAAAGCTGAATAGTAGTCAGCCATGGCTTATGAGGAAGGAGGATTAGATTTGAGGCCAGCCTAAGATAAACAGTGAACTTAGGACAGCCTAGGGTACAGTGTGAGAATGTCTCAAAAACAGGGCCAGTGAGATTACTCATCTGACCTACATTTGATCCCCTGAACCTACACTGCAGAAGCAGAGAGTGGATTCCCAGGTGTCTTCTGGCCTCCAGAGTGCCAGTGTCATGTGCGGCACACGCACACACTATAAATGTAATATTTAAAAACAGAAAGCTTAGCAGTGGTTTGTACATAATCCACTCTAAGGTATTGACCTGAACTAGCATGAAAAGATTCCATTTCACTAATATACACAGTCTCATTTTTGTTATCAAGCAAATAACTACACAGACATCACCTGCGCCGAGGATGTGTCTCAGTTGGTACAGTGTGCTTAGCGTGCACAAGGCCCTGGGTTCAATCCTCAGGACCATGTCATATGGTCATAGGGTACACAGCTGCAATCCCAACACTGCAGAGTTAGGGAGGTAGAGGACTCTATTCAACGTCACTCCCAACTACACAGCAAGCTCTGGACTAGACTGAGTAACAAGAGATCCCAGGAGTTTTTCCCCTTTGTTGTTGTTTTTAAAGAGACCACTGAAAATGAAGGGTTTGTATTTTATTTTTGTTAATTTTCTTTAGCATTAGAGCGGAAAAGCAAAAAAGCAATGTCTTAAGTTTCCCTTGGTGGCGCTGGCCTTTAACTCTAGCACTGGCAGAGGCAGGTGGGCCTCTGAGCTCAGGCTAGCCTGATCTACAAAGTTCTAGGCCAGTCAAAGCTACACAGTTTGAGAGCCTGTCTCAAACAACAACAGCAACAAAAAGGCAATGTCTTCAGTTCTATTTGTAATAAATAGAAGCTGCAGGTGGGGTTGACGGTGAAGGCCTAATTCCAGCATTTGAGAAAACATCAAGTTCTCGGCCAGCCTGGTCTACAAAGCGAGTTGCAGGACTGCCCTAGCTACACAGAGAAACCCTGTTTCAAAAACAAAACAAAAAAGCAAGCAAGTAGGGCGGTGGTGGCACACACTTTTAATCCCAGCACTGGGAGGCTGAGGTAGGTGGATCTGTGAATTCAAAGCCAGCCTGGTCTACAAGAGCTAGTTCCAGGACAGGCTCAAAAAAAAAAAAAAAAAAAAAAAACACTACAGACAAACCCTGCCTCAAAAAACAAACAAAAAAGAAAAAGAAGCAAAAGCTGCAGAACACATGGTCATGAGTTTGTAAACAAAGACACAACTCTAAATCTGCACTAATAGGAAGTGAAAGAAAGTCAGCAAGTAATGAGGGCTTACTTTTGCCTTAAATGTTATAAAATATCTAAGATAAAAATACAAACCAAACATTGCTCACTTTGTTCTCTGGTCAATAAATACTATCCTGAACCCGACAGGCTGGAAAACGGTCCACACGGAGGTATCTCACACAGTGTTACCAGGCTGCATGTTTGTACAGTTCTAGCCTGTGCAGATGCTGTTATACCAGCAGAAACCAGCAGACCTGATACCAGTAACGTATACTTTAAGTCCATTTCTCATTGGACTATCACAATACTAAAAAGCAATTTATTACGACTGATTTTAATCGTGCAACTGAAGAAGCTGAGGTTAACATAAAATATATTTTTTTTTCAAATGAAGATGAACATGCCGACAGCATCTACCTCTTGAGTGTTTTTGTTGTGAGTTAGTTGTGTGTGTGTGTGTGTGTGTGTGTATCTACGTGTGAGACAAAGTTTCCCTAGGAAGCTTTGGCTGCCTGGCAACTCAGACATCCTCTTGCCTCTGTCTCCCGGCCAGTGCTGGGATCACAGGTGTGCACCATCACACCGGGCCAGCACCAAGCTCTGCAGATAGGTGTGTGGACCAGATGCCACGACACACGGAAGTCATCGCATAGAAGCTGGCATCACGGCATACAGTGTATTCCTTGGCTTTGCTTCCTAAGTGAAAATCTGCTTTCTGACAGGGAAAGAGGCGAGAGCCAGAGGTGGGTGTGCAGTGAGTGCAGGAAGGGCAGGCAAGAGCGAGCAGGGGCTGCCTACCCGTCATCGACCACAGAGCCTGACACTCAAGAGACCCACTCGGCCTCCCTCGCGCGCACGTGCTCCCGCACCGCCCGCTCCCCTCCGCGCTCCCCACCCAGAGCTTTCCACGCGCATCCCGCGCGGCGGCCGCCGGTCGAGGGAGCTGCCGCCTATGATCGTCACCCCGCCCGGCCCAGCAGAAGGTACCTCAGAAGCAAACCCCACACTGGAGCTGGAGAAAAACCACGCTCTGCCCACGGCCGTCCGGATCTCCGCCCTCCGCCTCTGATTGGAGAAAATCATAGAGGAAGCCGAAGCGGATTGGTCCACAGCAGAGAGGCGGTCCACAACCGCGGGCGCCGAAGAAGCGGGAGCAGCGCGGCTTCGCTCGCTACCTTCCGATTGGACGAGGACAGGAATCCTGCGCATGCGTGACTCAGCCGCGGGGCGGAGCGCCGTACAACACCACCCCCTAGGTCAGGTTAACGGAAGTCCCTGCCACCCAGCTTCCTGGATGTGTGACCAATAGACGACAAGAATAACGTGAGTTCTGCCTTTTCATGCGGATGTGGCTTTACCGGCTTCATGAAGCTGACACTGGGGTTTCCAGTATTTCCTTGGCTTCCTCAGACTGGAGAAGGAAGTTCTTATGCAGACTAGGGGACTCATTCTGAGAGAGCCAGGATTTGGTAGCCCCGAAGTCACCACGTGATCACAAAGCCTAGCGGCACAGGCCGGTTTGAATGAGTGGTACCCGGCTTTCACGCCCGCACGGGTATAACGGAAGGTGACAGGAGCTCTCCCTTTGTCAGGGATAAAACAGTTATTGAATCTGGAGGTAGTTTTGCTTCGGGCCCAGGAGACTCTGTCCATGATGATCCGGCCCTGTGTCATCCACGCCTTGCTTCGTTGTCGGTTTGTAAATTTATTTTGATACAGGGTCGATGTTCCAACCGTAGTGGAGCCCATGACATCTGCTCCTACCAGCAGGAGAATGAGCTCATCCTTGTGCATGGGGAAGCCCAGAATATAGATTTAGGTGGACCCTGCCCTCTTTTTCATTATTGATGAACTCCTGTGGTATAACATGCATGAGCACGCAAAGAAGTGGGGTGTTCAGTGTAAACAATTCAGAAAAATGTACTTCTTGGTACTTCATTAGTGCAAGCAAGCCAGGTAGTCTCTGGGCCTGGAAATACATTCGACTGCCATTCCTGCGGTTAACCTTCTGTGTACATCTAGAGGAACCTGCATAGGGAGAATTAGCTAGGGAGTAGCATGGTGTCATTAAATAGGCACCCTTCCCTTGAAGTTCCCCCTGGGTGAGTTTAGGTTGGTCCCACTTACAGCTATTAGAGTTAGAAGTAGAGTTTATTGTTTGATTAGTTTTATTCCAACCTAATATGGGGCTTGGGATCTTGGCGTACTGACCTGTGTCTGGTTGAGAAATGGTTAAGAAACTGATAGACTCTTCTCACATCCCAAACACTGGGGAACTGGCTTCTACTGCCTCCTGGACCTTTATCTTTGAGATTACCAAAGAAATTCCTGGGGAAACTGGAGTTTGGGGGCTTGCCACCTTAGGGAGCTCATAACCTGATTTTCTAGGTTTTACCAGTTTGCCAGTAATATCTTTTGGCTTTTGCCAGGCCCTAATCTTTATAAATATATCACAGGTAGGTGGTGATGGTTTCATTTTTAAGACCGTGCAGGGATCAGTGTAACCCCAGGAGGACTCAGTTTTGCAGTGATACTAAGCACAATGCCTTGGAGGTGTCATTCAGGCAGGCATAGTACTGGATAGATCAGAGCCCCTTCTCTTAACTGGTGTACTCACAGCCCCAGGGGCATGCTCCTCCCAGCAGCCAGAGAACCATTTCCCGGTAGCATCTGGATGTAATATTGTACAGAAATCTACCTGTCAGGTAGGTTGAGTCTCAGTGAATAGATTGACTAAGTGCTCCCTGGTTCTGGTCTTTAAATTTTTATACTCAAGACCCTGTCTTATGAAGGTTTGGGGCCTTTCCCACAGGGACAGCAAAAGACACTAGCACAACTGTTCAGAGGACCTGGTGATGACGCATCTGTTGTTACCTTCTGAAGCCTCCTCCTGCTGGATGTGGTGGATTTGTGGGGTGGCCTTCATTGCTGTTCCAATCCAGATCATCTTTACCTGTATGAGGTCACCAGGCTGGAACTTGTGGGCCAGCTCAGGCATGGGGAAGGGCACAGAGTCTAACTGTCTGACGAATAGCCCTCTGGGTCTATTGCAGGGCCTGTAAGAACTTGGGGAGAGGATGGTTAGGAATTTCTGTCTCATGAACTTGATGCAAGATGCATCTGGCCCTTAGGAGAGCAAAAGGTAGGACTGGCCCAATTTTTGCCATTATCAAGGCCATATTTTAAAGGGTGTTTTGTTTTTATTGTTATTTTTTAAGATTCATCTATTATGTTTATGGTATGTATGTCTGCATGCCAGAAGAGGGCAACAGATCTCATTATGGATGGTTGTGAGCTACCATGTAGTTGCTGGAAATTGAACTCAGGACCTCTAGAAGAGCTACCAGTGCTCTTAACCTCTGAGCCATCTCTCCAGCCCAAGTTTTTTATTTTTAACATTTTTACCTGTCCTGAGTTTTCTGGCCAATCTAATTAATGTTTAATGCCTTTCCCAGATTTGGGAATATTTTGGCTATGAAGGCCAGGCTATCATCAGACCCCAGGGATATGGGCAATCCAAACCTAGGGACTATCCCTGGAGAAGCTTCTTGGTGATTATTGAGGCAGTCTCTGTCATAGTTGGGGAAGGATTCTTCTCATTCCTAGAAGGTGTCTTCAAACACCAGGGGGTACTTGTATCAAGTGGCAGTCTGTTTGATTTCAGTTAAATCCAGTACCTGGTCCTCTCCGGTGGTGTTCCTGGGCCTGGACCCCACCCAGAACATTTCCTGCTCCTTTGGGGTTTACCCGTGCACAGCTGACACACCTGGAAGTAATGTCATTGACAAGACTCCAGCTGAGAGATGTAGTACCTGGATTTAAGGAGCTCAGTAGTTTAGGTGGCCCTTAGGTGAGTGGCTTGGTGGCGCTCCCTTGCCAGCTGTCTTCCAATAACTATTGGAGTACAGGTCTTTTGTCTGGCAACATCCACCAAACCTTTTTGTCTTGTTTGGTACTCTCTCACTTGGTCCAGTAGTCTCCTCCCATGTATAGTCTGAGCACTGAAGCAGGTTAGGTTCAGGCAATGTCACCAAATCGGGAGCGGCTCTAAGGCTTCCTCCTGGGCTGCCAGCTCCACTACCCTACTACCCCATGTTTTGGGTGAGTTTCCCTTTTGGTGTCCATTGGCCATTTTGGGTGGTAGTCAGAGGACTTCCAACAGTGTCAGGATCTCCTCTTCATTTTTGGTGTCCTTATTGGCTGGGGTGAGGAGCCCTCTTTCTCAGTACAGGGCCCTTTGTATGTGGGCATTGCAAAAGGCATACTAGCTATCAGCGCATATGGTGATGACCTTGGTTTTCTCTAGCGGAGCCCCTGAGTTAATGCCAGGACTCAGCTTGTTAGCTGTGTGTTCCTCAGTTAAGTGATTGAACGTCACATAGTCTTCTCCTGGGTTATCACCACAGCCCCAGCGTACCTAATTTCATTCTGGATGAAACTGCTCCCATAAATATACCTAACCTTGTCTGTCTCCTGCAGTGGGCATTGGTCAGGCCAGGCCTGACAGGTTGAATCACCTACACTACTTCTAGGCAATTGTGCAGAACACAGGGTCATCATCTGGTAACAGAGTTGCAGCATTGAGGGCTGATGTTATGCAGAACCAGATATGGGGGCTGGTTCAGGAGCACCTGGGTATCTGACATCCATCTTTCCGAAGTGCCCCACAGGAAGGCCTGTTTAAGGGTTTTTAATCCAGTGAAGAGACACCATGACCACAGCAACTTATAAAGAACAACATTTAATTAGTGCTGGCTTACACTTCAGAGATTTAATCTGTCATCATCATGGAGGGAAACATGGCAGCATGCAGGCAGACATGTTGCTGGAGAAGTGGCTCAGAGTTCTATATCTAGAACCTCAGACAGCAGGAAGAGAGAGTGACACTGTAGGTTTCTTGAGTATCGGAAACCTCAAAACCCACCCCCCAGTGACACTTCCTCCAACAGGGCCACACCTCCTAATAGTGTCATTTTCTATGGGTCTATGAGACCATTTTCATTCACGTCATCACAGCGCCTCAACTGAATGTGGAAAGCGAGGAACAGTTCCTGCCCCAAAGTCAGTTTATCAGCCGTCTTCCCCAAAGAGCTGTTTCGGCCATGACCTGAATACAAGGGGCCACTGAGATTGAGAGGACTCCCTTTGCACTTCCCCGGCCTCATCCACATATAGGTGGAAGGTTGCTGATGTCTCGGGGAGCCAGGCCTAGAGTTTTCTTAGGACTTGAAAAGCCTTCTGTTTTCTATTGAGTCTTGGTTGTTATAGAGACAGTGACACCATGTCTCAAAATAACAACAAAAATAAAACACCAAATAAAGTAAAATAATTGAAAAGAAAAAGTTAAGGAAGATCAATGTCGGGAGGAGCACACATTGTACATAATTAAAGATGGAATTTTGAATACCACTTTTAGCCTTTTAAAAGACAGCTTAGGGCAGTTTCCCTGCATCTAGTGAGTCATGAACATCTGTGAACCCTTTTAGGGATGTTTTTAGTCTAGCAATTGTAAAGACCAATTTATAAATACTAAAAAACTCCTTATGTTTTAATTTTTTAACTTAATTTGTATCTTAGTTAGGTTTCTCTTGCTGTGATAATGACCTCAGAAGAAACTTGAGGAAGAATGGGTTTATTTCATCTTATACTTAGAGGTAACAGCCCATCACTGAGGGAAGCCGGGGCAGGACAATCCATCACTGAGGAAAGCCAAGACAGGACAGTCTTTCACTGAGGGAAGCCAGTGGAGTCAGGAACTGAAGCAGAAGGAGCACTGGTTACTGACTGATTACTCTCCATGGCTTGCTCAGCCCACTTTCATATCCCACCCAGGACCACCTGCCCAGGGCGACACCATCCACAGTGGGCTATGCCCTTTTCTGTCAATATAGCACTTAAGAAAATGTCCCCACAGACTTGCTTACAAGCAATCCAATGAAGGCATTTTCTCAATAGAGTTTTCTCATACCATTTGACTCTAGCTTGTGTCTAGTCAACAACAAAGCAAAATCGAAAGAAAACAAATACAAAACCACCAGAACAACATGTAAGACAAAGATTTCATTTGTGTAAAAATACATAATTTGGGATATGTAAGACCCCTGTGCTTCTAGACTTTAAGTATACTTTATAAGATTAAAGCTACATTGAGGGGAGGAGAGAATTCAATAGAGGTGTCCTAAATACTAAGCACTGGCATGCTGGCTAGTTTATGTCAACTTGACAGAAGCTAGAGTCACTGGAGAGGAGGGAGCCTCAGTAGGGAAATGCCTCCACAAGGTGGGCTATAGGCAAGACTGTAGGGATTTTCTTAGTGATCCATGAGGGAGTGCCCAGAGCCGGGGCTGGTGGTCCTGGGTTCTATAAGAAAGCAGGCTGAGCAAACCATGGAGAACAAACCAGTAAGAGCACCACTTCATGGCCTCTGCTCCAGCTCCTGCCTCCAGGTTCCTGCCCTGTTTGAGGTCCTGTCTTGACTTCCTTTGATGTGGAAGTGTAAGCCAAAAAACCCCTTCCTCCCTAAGTTGCTTTGGCCATGTTGTTTCATCACTGCAATAGTAACCCTAAGACAATTGGTTCTACTGCTGTGCTTCAAAGTCTTGAAATGTGTATTGGTTATCTTTCTTTTTTTATTTTGAGATATCGTTTCTCTGTGTATAGCTCTGATTGTGCTGAAACTCACTCTGTAAACCAGACTGACCTCAAACAGAGATCCGCCTGCCTCTGCCTCCCGAGTGCTGGGATTAAAGGCATGTGTCACCACCGTCCAGCTTGGTCACCTTTCTATTGTTGTGATGAAACACTCTGACCAGAGCAACTTATAGAAGGAAGGGTTTCTTTTTACAGTTCCTCCAGCAAGGCCATATTTCCTAAACCTACCCAAACCGTGCCACCAACAGAAAACCAAGTAGTCAAATGTCCAAAACTGTGGGAGACATCTCATCACACCACCAGAGAGTGTTCTATCTTAAAGAAAACTTCATTTTGTTTGTTAAGAATTTCAAAGTAGAAATTAAAAGGGGCACAATTTTGGGTTTAAGTGTGAACCTCTTGAAGCACCTTTGTGTGCTGCCTACTAGGCAGTGTGTTTACCTGCTTAAGGAGTGTCCTCCAAGAAGCTGGACATGCTGTCATACACCTTTAATTCCAGACTCAGCACTCTAAGTCTGGGGATATATAACAAGACTGTCTCAAAATTAATTAAGCTGAAGGTGTCATTCATTTGGTAGAGTGCTTATCTATCATGCACAGAAATGATCTTGAGCAGATGTATGCCATATTCCCATGCCCATAAACCTACACAGTAAATAAAAGTTACATCATAAATACAGGGTCAACCTGAGTTACATGAAACCTTGTCTCAAAGCTACAACAACAGCAAACAGACATGGTGATTCACACTTATAATCTCAACGCATGGGAGGCTGAGGTAGGAGGTTTATTGGGTGTTCAAGGACAGTGTGAAACCTGGTCTTGAAGAAAAAGGAGTGTTGAACTCAAGGTAAAATAATGGGTGTGTGTGGTTATGTGTGTAGGAGCCAGAAGATAACCTCAGAAATTCTTATGTGGCATCCAATTTTCTTTTTTGTTTGTTTAGGTGGAACTTTCTGTCCTGCTAGCCAGCTCCCAAATAACCACAGAGAGACTTACTATTAATTATAAATAATCAGCCAATAGCTTAGGCTTGTCACTAACTAGCTCTTTTTTACAACTTAAATTAACCCATATTTCTTATATACATTCTACTATGTGGCTCAGAAGGGCATGCTTGTAATGGATTAAACAAAAATGCTGTGGATCCCCAAGTGGCAGCAGTGGGCAGCGGGCCATGAGACCACGCTTCAGGTCCCAAAAGTGGTGGCAGCAGGCAGCGGGTCTCAAGAGCAACCAGTTCCAGGCAGGGCTGTTTATCAGGTGTAACTACAATATAGAATTTGCCTAGAGAGCTGGGTCTGAGCTTGACTGTAATGGCTCTTAATAGGTAAGGTTTACACTTGTAAAAAGACAGAAAGACAAAAAAAAAAACTGCTTGCCATAGAAGGTTAATGGGAGAACTAACAATAGTAGAGAACATCTTAATATATTTTAAATGAGGGTTAGATTAAATATAAAGTATTTTTGTAAGAGACTTAAAAGTACATACCAGTTTAAAACATGAGACTTATTGCTTTGTAGTCTGGAATGAGATACAGTGAACGGACAATTATAACATTTAACAGTAAACATAGGTGTATTTAAGTTACATGTATGAAAACATACACAGAGTTGAACAGGAATTGAGTGAAGTGGATGCTCTTGGTGAGCCCTACCAAAGGCATGTCACTGTGCAAAACACGCAAGTAACAGAGTCAGCAAGAGGAATTTAGAGACAAAAACGTAAGTAAATTGGGGAACCAGGCAGGATATACCTCAGTAAAGATGGCAGGACTTGGTCATGTGACCTGGCTCTCAGTTAAGGTGGCGGTGAAGTTACCTGACCTCAGTTAAGATGTTGGTAAGGTCACCCATGTAACAGAGTTAACACTGGGGAACCAGGCAGGGAATACCTCAGTAAAGATGACGGAAGTTTGTTACCTGACCTAGCTCTCAGCCAAAATGGTGGCAAAGTCACCTGATCTCAGTTAAGATGGTGATAAGGTCACCTGACCTCTGTCAAAATGGCAGCAGTCACATGTTGTATGGAAAAGCCACAATTTTTGAGCGGCAGGGATTTTAAGTTTAATAATAAGAGAGACCTAGAGGCGTGATCCACCCTGTCGCTGAGCCACCATGCCACAAGCAGTGGTGAGGAACAAAAGGCTGGAATTGAAAATAGCCACCTTGTGGATCTGACCAATGTTGTTGGAGGCAGTAGTGGTGGCAGGGACAGTTTGAGGAAACTCCTTCCATTTGCCTGTGCACTGACCATAGTTAGAAAGCTTCCATAAAAGTGGAGCCAGCAGGACACTGGCGGAGTGAGGGTAGGATCTGAAGAAGTAGGGCCTCTAAAAGGCATTCCAGGGGGGAGGATGGATTGATGGGCTTGGATGGCTTGTTTCCCATAGCTGAAACCATGAAAACGGCAACACCACAAGGCCTATAACAGGACGTCTTCCCCATAGGTGGGGTGTAAATTGGCAGTGAACACCTCAGGACTTGTAGGAGAACATCCTCTGACTATAGGTGAGGTGCTATAGCCTGAATGGATCCTGTTGGGGTAACTTGGAAGCCAGAGAGGCCAGAGGCTGCTTTTAGCAGCCTTTACCAAACCAAAACCATAAACAACATGGCAGGGGAAAAAAAGAAAAAAAGACAAAGAAAAATCTGAGGGACCCTGGGTCCCCAGTCATGGGAGGACAGACCCCAGGTTGTCCAAGCATTATTTCAGCTAAGGGAAGCAATCCAGAGATGAATGTCAGTGCAGGGCTCAACCGTAGCCTTAAAGACTGTGGTTGGGGGCTGTCCCCCCATTTCTAGGAACACCAGAAGATTTCCGGGAGCTTAATGGTCAATTCCTTGGGTTCGGAAAAATGGTTAAGCTGACCAGAATGGGGGAAACTCACCAATTGAAGTCGGTGGTTTGCGTAGAAATCACTCTGTAGAAATTGCGCTCAGGCATATAAAACACATGGTTGTTGTGGAAAAAAAACACCTGGTTCGGATTCCTGACCCTGGGAGAGGGACTTGGAGCAGGAAAGCCTCCCAAGTCTCATGGCACCAATGTAATGGTGCTTCTGTCTCTCCCTTCTCCCCACTTCTCCCCTTCCCCTCTCTTTTCTGTCTCTCTCTCCTTACTGCTCTCCTCCCCTTCTCCCCTTTCCCTCCATAACCCACTAAATAAATATCCAACCCAACCCCACTCTGCATGGCATGCCTATCCACGTCTTTGTCTCTCATCCTCTGTGTGGCTCCATGCCCAGGACCAGTCACCTTTGGAGACCTGTGGCATGGTCTCATGGCATGCCCATCTGTCTGTCTGTCCTCGTGGAAGAGACACCTCGAGATTTCTCACCTACCACGTGGCTCCCTGCCTGGGACTGCATTTTTACTGCAGCCAGTTGGGGCATTTTTACTTAATCCATTACAGAGATGGTGAAACATTTGCTACTCTTGCAGAGGAGGAGGGTTAGATTCTCAGTGTCTACATAGCAGCTTACAACCATCTATAACTCCAGTTCCAGAGAATCCAACATCCTCTTCTGACTTCAGAGGGGCAACAGGTATAATACTGTGCATAGATATCAGTGCAGGGAAAACACTAATATACATAAAATAAATAAATTGTAAAAAATACTGAAGTTGGGTGTCCTGGGGCATGACAACTACTGTTTAAAATAAAAATAGGTGGGTGTGTTGGAACCTATTATTTCTACTCTCTTGAGGTAGAACCAAGAGGATCAGGAATTTAAGGACATCCTTGTCAATACAGTGAATATGAGGCCTGTCTGGGTGGCCTACATGAGATCCAGTCTCAAAAACAAACAAACAAACAAAAAGCCTCTTTGCCATAATATATATATATATATACATATATATGTATATATATATATATACCTTCATATAGAGGCACAAAATATTTGTATCCAATATTATTTAAAAACTATATGAAAACAAAAAGGAAATATATTAAGTAGCCTAAATTGTACAAATATTACTTGCAAGTTTTCATGATTGACCAGTGTCAGGACTAAACCAAAGAAATATATCAGGTGGTGGCACATGCCTTTAATCCCAGTACTCGGGAAGCAGAGGCAGGTGGATCTCTTTGAGTTCGAGGCCAGCCTGGTCTATAAGAGCTAGTTCCAGGACAGGCACCAAAAACTACAGAGAAACCCTGTCTCGAAAAAAAAAAAAAAAATCAGTAGGAGATGTATAAGTTTTTAAAAGGAATTTGGGATTTGTTGGGATCTTGCTAGGCACCTCTCAAACTGGCAGAGCAGCCATTAGGAAGGGCCTGTTGAATTCTCATAGGTCGCTCCATGTTGTACTGGTTAGGCTTTTTTTTTTTTTTTTTTTTTTTGTCAGTTTGCTAGAAATTATTGTCATCTGGGAAGAGGTAACCTCAACTGGGAAAATGCTTCCATCAGATTGTCTATATAGCATTATTTTGGTTAAAGACTGATTTGGGAAGGCCCAATCAATGTTGGCCGTGCCTGGGCAGGTGGTCCTGGGAGGTAAAAGAGATTGAACATAAGCCTGAGGAGCAAGCCAGGAAGCAGCATCCACATTCCTGTGTGGTCTCTGCTTCAGTTCCTGCCTCCCGGTTCCTGTCTTAGCTTCTCTCAATGATGGACTCTGATCCAGACATGCAGGCCTTTCCTCTCAAGTTGCTTTTGGTAAATGGTGTTGATCACAGCAATAGGAAGCTAACTAGGATAATGGTCCATGAAGGATGTCTTTCACTTGTTCTGCCCTAAGGCTTCTCAGCTAACTGACACATGCTCACTTAGATATGTAAGATAATCTTCTCTGTGTAAAATTACAAATAATGAGGAGCTGAAGAGGTGACTCATAAATTCAGAGCATGTACTGCTTGTCCATCCAAGTTCATTTCTCAGTACCATGTCATACAACTCAAATGTAGCCCCAGCTCCAGGGGATTTGATGTCCCTTCCTGGCCTCAGTGGACACCTACACACATAAATAAGGATATTTTCCTAAATCTCAATTGTTTGAGATTTAATGACATTACAGCCATCTGGCTAGTGACATGTAGATTTGTGTTTAGTGACTGAGGACTGTGCCATGCTGACACTGGTTGTCTTAGAAGTCATTTCAGAGAACCACGGTTCACATTTTGCCTTAGAGTTGTGGGGGTGGAACTCCTGGAAATGTCAATAGGCCTGTCCTTGAAACTAGTGATTAGGTGGTGGGAATGTGTACTGTGCCTGCTTGCTGTGTACTAGTCTTTGTAGAAAGGTTCTTTTCAAGATTAGAAGCCAGGAATTGGCCTTTCCCAGAGTTGTAGACTGTAAATTAACCTGTAAATAATGTATCTTGATCATATGTACCCCAAATTCCCCCTTGAAGGCCCCCCTGAAATTCACTGGGGAAAAACAAGTTCCACCATTTTGATCAAATTAAAGTAAGATTTTTTTTTTAAACATTTTTTTATTTATTATGTATACAGTGTCTGTCTGTCTGTATGCTTGCTGGCCAGAAGAGGGCGCCAGATCTTATTACAGATGGCTGTGAGCCACCACGTGGTTGCTGGGAATTGAACTCAGGACTTCTGGGGGAGCAGTCAGTGCTCTTAACCTCTGAGCCATCTCTCCAGCCCTTAAAGTAAGATTTTATTTAAATATTAAATACTGAACAAGATGGAATTTGGTCAAGACCCCCATCTGGAAACTTTCTTAAGAGTGGCCTCCAGACATGTATTGGCAGGGCATATATGGACAAAACCCAGAGGCCACCACACTTTCCCATGGGGTGAGTGTAATGGTCTGTCCTGTCCCTTTAAGAGATAAGCCCCCCACCACTCCCCCTCTTCACTGCCAAGGCAGGCAGATCTTCCTTTCTTTCCCATCTCTCTCCCTGAAGAGGCAGCTTCTGCATCTCTCCCTTCTTCCCCCTTTTTCCCTCCCCCATTTTCTCTCTCTCTCTCTCTCTCTCTCTCTCTCTCTCTGTCTCTCTCTCTGTGTCTCTCTGTGTCTCTGTCTGTCTCTCTGTCTCTCTCTCTCTGTCTCTCTCTCTCTCTCTCTGTCTCTCTCTCTCTCTCTCTCTCTCTCTCTCTCTCTCTCTGTCTCTCTGTGGTTCCTGCTCTACACAGCTGAACTTGGACTTCTTGTTCCTGTTTTGTAAGTTTGCCCCTTATAATAAAGAAAAATATAACTAATCTATCTTTTAGCTAGCCTGTTTTTTTCTCAACCTGAGATAATTCAACAAGAGGGCCAGGCAGTGGTGGCACACACCTTTAATTCCAGCACTTGGGAGGCATAGGCAAGTGGATCTCTGTGAGTTTGAGGACAGCCAAGACAAACAGAGAAAACTTGTTTAAAATTTGTTCAAAAAAACGAGAGAGAGAGACAGACAGAGACAGAGAAAGGGAGGGAGGGATGGAGGGAAGGGAGAAGGAGGGATAGGAGAGAGGGAAAGAAGGAAGACCAGAGCATTTAGTATGCTAGTGTTTAGTCTGCCTAATCTATTTAAGAATCTTAAGAATCAGCGTTGGCTGGTGCACACCTTTAATCCCAGCACTGAAGAGGCAGAGGCAGGCGGATCTCTATGAGTTCCAGTCGAGGCCAGCCTGGTCTACAAGAGCTAGTTCGAGGACAGGCTACAGAGAAACCCTGTCTCAAAAACCAAAATCAAACCAAACAAACAAAAAAAGAGTCAGGTTTGGAAAGATGGGCTCAGCAATTAAAATTGCTTCCTGCTCTTGAAGATGGAACTTCAGTTCCCAGCACTCATGTCAGGGCCTCACAACTGTCTCCAGCTCCTAGTTATCTGATGCATGTACACACACACACACACACACACACACACACACACACACACACCCTGAGAGAGAATCAGTCAGAGACAGAGAGATGGCTCAGAACATAAAAGCACTTGCCACACAGGCCTGCATTCAGTCCTCAGAACCCACCATAGCAGGGGAGACTTTACTCCCAAACGCTGGGTGCTGACCTCCTCTGTGGTACGTGCATGACCACCCCGTGCACAATATAAGTTTTGGAAAAAGAATCGGAGCTAAGCAAAACTGCATACTTGTAATCTCAGCACTTGGAAGTAAAGAGCCAGGAATTCAGCATCATCTTTTTTGCCCAATGTAGTATTGCTTCTGGGGCCCAGAAGCAGATGGATTATTGGGAGTTCAAGACCAGCCAGGTCTACATGGTGAACATAGTAAGACTCAGTCACAAAAAAGGTGGATGGAGAGGTCATCCTCCACAACACAGGAAGCTTGAGGTCAGCTTAGGCTACCTGAGCCCCTGTCTGAACAAAAAGGAGCTAGAACCAAATGTTATGGCTTTATCTTTTAAGTCCAGTGCCCAAGAGGCAAAAGAAGGAGGATCCCTGATAGTTCAGTGCCAGCCTGGGCTACATTAGTGAGTTCTAGGCTAGCCTGGCATACATAGATCCAGACCAGCCAGAGATACGTAGTGAGACCATGTCTCAAAACAAAACAAAACACCATAGCTTTATTTTAAATTCTAACCCAACTTTAATTCACAGCCTACCTTATCTATTTATATCTCAACCTACATTCCTGTGTTTCCTATCATATCATTTATAAACAAATCTGAAATGTTTATCTCTTGAGAAAGGCACTTGCTCTATAACCCAGGATGACCTCATACTTATGGCAGTCTTCCGATCTCCACCCCCTGCATGCTGGGTGTGAGATGCCACATACACTCCCTATCTCTAAATGGTGGAGACTTCCATAAGTATATGGAATTGAGATTGTGATAGAACCTTACCTAATATTCACAAGGGTTCAATTTCCAACGCTGGGAAGAAAAGGAAACAAAAAAGAACAGGGCCAGTAGGATGGCTCAGTGGGTAAAGGCTCTTGCTGCCAAATCTGGCAACCCTGAGTTCAGTGCCTGGAACTCCCATGATGGAAGGAAAAACCAAACTCCTGAAAATGGTCCTCTGACATCCCACGTGTGCCATTGACACCCACACACTAGATAAAGGTAATTTTTAAAAAATTTGTAAAGGGTAACAGAATAGGTAGGCTTTTCTTTGAAATAAGGACTATTATTCAAAATGTCATTATGAGTAAGTTATCTCTCTAAACCTCAAATTACTAGTCAGGTGACTATCATTCAGGAGTTTTATGAATATTAAATAGCAATGCAAATAAGATACCTAGTACAAAGGAGACATTCAGGATTATGAGGGCAAATTCCAACCTTTATTCCTACTGAAGGGCTGACTCAGACTCATAGTGAGGGTGACAAAAACAAGCTCATGTTTGCCGAGTTTATCTGCTGGAGTTACCCTTGAAAAAAGCAAAGAAAGTTTAGTGCTAGCCCCAGAGCTGCCTTGAAGAAATGAGTAATGGAGTGGAGGAAGAGTGAGCATGCCGGGCATGGTGGTGCATGCCTTCAATCCCAGCCCTCTGTTTTCTTGGCAAGATATTTTTTTCTTTTTTTTTTTAAATATTTATTTATTTATTATGTATACAATATTCTGTTGTGTGTATGCCTGCAGGCCAGAAGAGGGCACCAGACTTCATTACAGATGGTTGTGAGCCACCATGTGGTTGCTGGGGATTGAACTCAGGACCTTTGGAAGAGCAGGCAGTGCTCTTAACCTCTGAGCCATCTCTCCAGCCCGGCAAGATATTTTTTTAAGATGGGGTCTCACTATCTAATCCTGCTACTGGCCTAGAACTCACAGAAATATGCCTGCCTCTACCTTCTGAGTGCTGAAATTAAAGGTATATACCACAACTGGCTTGTCTTAGGGCTTCTATTGCTGTGAGGAGATGCCATGACCATGGCAATTTTTATAAAGGAAGACATGTAATTTTTATTTATTTTTTTAAACATATAGACACATTTTAATAAACAAAAGTATCCTTCACAACTTACCAAAGCATATTACAAAAATAGGGATGATGAGCCATTAGCTATTGGCACACTTTTAGCCTGCATTTCTTCAGCTTGAAAGACCCCCACTCACTAAGCAGCAGTAACGCCATTTTGCAAGGCTTAAACTTTGGAGCAACGCAAGTAATTAGAGCAGGGAAGTTCGACTTGAGAATAAGGGCGGAGAAGCCAGGCAAGATATCTGCGGTCAGCCGGTCAGCCATCTGGCCCCAAGCGATAAGGAACCCGCAGCTGGCCTGCTCTAATGAGAACATCCCGTTTGCTTAGGGAAACAGGATGCCTATAGTCAGCACATGTGCCCAACTTAGAATATCAGTAATTCACAGAAGAGACAACTCCCCCTATGAAAGATCCCAGCTTATCTGCTGTAACGTCATTTCACAAAGCTTTTGACGAACGACTCTAAGTGCAGAGTAAGGTCAGGGTCCCTGGCTGCAAAACAGGATCTTTATATCCATAGATTAGGACAGGACATCAATTAACAGGATATCTGTTCCCATACATCTGTGCTGGGAGAGGAAAAACCACCTGTGCCCCTTGCCCCATTCCAACTGACCACTAACGATGCATTTGCTTCTGTAATCTGCTTCTGCTGCCCTCTTTCCTATAAAAAGACCTTCCCCCAGTCTGCAGGCGCGCTTGTCTTCCGAGAGACTAAGTCGCCCCAGGTGCCTGTGTACTTAAGTACTTAATAAAGCCTCTTGCTATTTGCATCCGAAGAGTGACTCGCTGCTCCTTGGGAGGGTCTCCTCAGCCTGAAAGACTGCCCACCACTGGGGTCTTTCAAGCTGATCATTAATTTCATTGAGCCATACTGTCAGCAGCAAAACACATAAATAACTGCCTCTTTGATGTAATTATAGTGGGGCGATCTGCTCTCGGTGTTGCGCGAGGTCCCTGCAGCCTGCTTCTGCTGCCTCGACAGTTCCCGCGGCCTGCGGCCTGTGTCCTCTGCTGCCGCTCCGGTCCCAGCCGGTCCCAGCCGGTCCGACATGTAATTTTTATAAAGGAAGACATGTAATGGGTGGTTTGCAGTTTCAGAGGATTAGTCCACTATCATGGAGGGACATGGTGGTGTGCAGGCAGACACGGGGCTGGAGGAGGAGCTGAGTGTTCTTCCTGGTCTGTAAGCAGCAGGGAGAGACTATCACACTGGGCGTGGCTTGAGCATATTTGAGACCTCAAAGCCCACCTACACAGCAACATACTTCCTCCAACAAGGCCACACCTACTCCAATAAGGCCAAACCTCTTAATAGTGCCACTCCCTATGGGCCAAACATTTAAACACATGAGTCTATACGGGCCATACCTATTCAAACGACCACAAGGCTCAAGATTTATTTTAAAAATTAGGGGCTGGAGAGATGGCTCAGAGGTTAAGAGCATTGCCTGCTCTTCCAAAGGTCCTGAGTTCAATTCCCAGCAACCACATGGTGGCTCACAACCATCTGTAATGGGGTCTGGTGCTCTCTTCTGGCCTGCAGGCATTTGCACAGACAGAATATTGTATACATAATAAATAATAAATATTTAAAAAAATTAGTTTTGTTTTATGTATATGTGTGAGTGCCTGCATATATCTATGTGTGTCACATGCATGCCTGATGCCTTGAGGAGGCCAGAATGAGTTACACATGGGTGTGCGCTGCTATGTGGCTACCAAGAAACTGAACCTGAGTCTTCTGTAAGAGTAACAAGTACTCTTAACGTCTCCCATTTCTCCAGCTCTATATTTTCAGAATTTCTGGTACATTTTGCCCCAGAGTCAAATATCAGTGATATCACTACTCATTGTCCATTATTTATTTATTTAGTGAGTTTTTTCAAGACAGGGTTTTTCTGAGTAGCCCTGGTTGTGTAATTCACTCGGTAGACCAGGCTGACCTCAAACTCACCTTTCTCTGCCTCCAGAGTGCTGGGATGAAAGGCATAGGCCACCACATCTGGTTTAAGGATTATTTTATTTATGCATTTTATGTATATGGGTGCTTTGTTTGCTTGTAGGTCTGTACACTAGAAGAGGGCACCAGGCCCCATCATAGACAGTTGTGAGCCACCATGTGGTTGCTGAGAATTGAACTCAGGACCCCTACAAGAGCAGCCAGGCTATTAAACTGGGACCCATCTCTCCAGTCCCTCTTTATTTTATTTTTTTTTTCATTTTAGAGGATTTTGTTTGTTTGTTTAGCTGGTTTGGGGGGTTGCTGCTGCTGTTGGTGGCAGGTTTATTTTATTTAAGAAAGGATCTTGATGTAGCCTAGGCTGGCCCTCCTACCTCTACCTCCCAAATTCTGATATTACAGGCATAAGCTACCAGGACTGGTGGCTGATTGCTGCCTTCTTTTAGGAGTCAAACAGTATTCCGTTCTTATTTTATGTTCTGGAGTAGTACATTAAGTAATTATTGGGTCCAATTTTCTAAGCCCTATATTAAATAAATTTGTTTGCCAGATAACAGAGCATCCTAAGATGCCCCGAGCTTCACAAGCCTGGATCTGATCTTAATACAGGAACAATAACAACAACCTCAACATTGCAGCCAGGCTGTACTTGCTTTCATTTTAGAAAGCACACGGAAAAGTGAGTCTTATGATGATGAAAGAGATAAAATAACAACTTGAATAAATTTGTAATCAGAAGATCACAAGTGATTACAGATGATTGGCGTCCAGCTCATGAAGTGAAATTACTCCTAGGTTTGAGAGAAGATAAAGCAACCACTAAGTAGATCTGTATCTCAATCATGAACATTTATCTAATGAATTAGCATTCTCTACCCTTACATTTAATTATTAAAAATTAATAAATGGTAATTAATGATTTGTACTACAAAATTTATTACCTTTGGTAATCAGTTCTTATGTAAACTCACAGCATGTAATGATTTTTTTTTTTAAGAAATACTTTTCCACATTGAAAAACTCATTTGATTACTATTTAGAATAAAAATCTTCAAGGAAAAGAGAACGGCTTCTTTCAAAGCAAATCATAGTGCTGTGGGTAGCCCAGTGATAGGGGACTTCATGTGCTGAGGTCTTGGATCACCCATAACTCGAGTGGGAAAAGAAAGCAAAATCACATACACATCAAGTGTGAATGGGCTACGTCATACCCTTTCCTCCTAGCCCATGGGAAAATGCTCTGGACAGAGATAAACAAACCCCATACACTCATTTGAGCAGCTGAGTCAAGGAAAAGGAAGGATTTCAAAGCTTTGCTGAGTCGTAGAATTGCTGAAGATGGTCCTGGAGATCAATCAGTATGTAACAGGAAATGGTCAGGACTGTTTCTGGTTTTACAGTCTCTCCCTTGGTAGCCCTTCCTGGCTTTGAATTCAAAATCATGCTTCTGCCTCCTGACTGCTGGGATTCTGAGCTTGTGCCTCCATGGCTGGCCTTCTCTTTTGTTTGTTTTATTTGCTACTAGGAATGGAGCCCATTGGCTGCAGCAGACTAAGCTCTACCCCTGAAAAAGTGCACACACACCCAGCCCCAGATCTTCATTTCCTATGTACAAGCAGGACTCTGCTCAGAAGTAGGAAACTGGAGGTTAAAAAACACGGAACAGAAACCAATCGGCAAAGGAAACATAAACTACTACTTTTTGTTTCTTGGTTTTAAAGTACTGCATTTACTATGGCCAGGCATTTACATAAAATTGTGCTCCATTTAAAACATTTCAGGCAGGGTATAGTAGCTCCTGCCTTTAATCCCAGCACTCAGGAGGCAGAGGCAGGTGGATCTCTGTGAGTTGAAGGCCTGACTGCACTAGAACTGGCTGGCAGTGAACTTGAGCTCTGGGATTACAGGCATGCACCACATAATGCCTGGCTCTGTCAGTCTCTTTGTTAAAATTCTATGTTAGCATAGCTATTTGAACCAGGAAGAAGCACTTCTCTAAGGATTATGGATCTTTTCTACTTAGTTGATTTCCTTGTCCATTCATTACTAAACCATGATAATGACAATAAATGAAAATAAAGCTGGGCAGTGGTGGTGCACGCCTTTAATTCCAGCACTGGGTAGGCCGAAGTAGGCGGATCTCTGTGAGTTCAAGGCCAGCCTGGTCTGCAGTGCTAAGACAGCTAGGGCTGTTACACAGAGAAACCCTGTCTCAAAAAACCAAAGGCAGAGAAAATGAAAGTATCAGCACTGTAAATATTTAATTTAGTGAAACTTTACCCGGTTGCATATGCATATCCAATACTTTACTAATGTGATGGGGTTTTTTTTTATATATTTTATTTATTATGTATACAATATTTTGTCTGCGTGTATGCCTGCAGGCTAGAAGAGGGCACCAGGCCTCATTACAGATGGTTGTGAGCCACCATGTGGTTGCTGGGAATTGAACTCAGGACCTTTGGAAGAGCAGGCAATGCTCTTAACCACTGAGCCATCTCTCCATCCCCCCTAATGTGATGTTTTTACATTATCTTTAGCTTCTACATCAAACCACTATAGTCATTAACACCAGCTTCAAACCTCTATAGTCGTTAACACTAGCTTCAAACTGCTATAGTCTCTAACGCCAGCTTCCAGTCAGTCTTCTTTGAGGCTTCTAATGCCTTCTGTGCTCTTCTTTCTGGAGCTCACTAACTACCTCTTTTGTCACACACTCTGGCACTAGCATCCGGGGAAGAGTGAGTTCTCTGCTTTGCCAGCCCTGCTTTGTCTGGTGGCACCGATCGCAGCCGTCTTCTCCACGTGCCTATGTGAGAACCACATGTTCATTGTTTTAGCCCAGTTCTCAGGCAGCAGAGGCCGAGATGGGGGTTCTTATGACAGAGAAGTTCTTGAGAATGATCTCAGTTGAAACCTTTGAGAGATGCACTCGGGAGGCAGAGGCAGGAGGATCTCTGAGTTTGAGGCCAGCCTGCACTACAGAGTGAGTTCTAAGACAATCAGGGCTACAAAGAGAAACCTTGTCTCAAAACACCAAACCCGGAGAGAGGGAGAAAAATAGAATGGGGAAAAGACTTGGCAAAAATGCAGGGTCAGTTAGGTTGTCTTTGTCCCTCTATCGCCACCTCTTATAAAGGAAAGCATTTGATTGGGACTTGCTTACAATTTTAGAGGTTTAGTCCATCATCCTCATAGCGGGCAGCATGGTGGCATGCAAGGAGACATGGTAGCTGAGAGTTCTACATCCGGATCTGCAGGCAGCAGGAAGAGAGACAGAGCAACTGGGGCCGGCTTGGGCTTCTGAAACCCCAAAGTCCACCTCCAGTGGCACACTTCCTTCAACAAGGCCACACCTCCTAATCTCTCTTAAGTAGTATCACTCCCTAATGATCATGAATTTAAATATATGAGCCTATGGGATGCATTCCTATTCAAACCACCACCAAATCTATGCTAAATTTGACCCCAGAAGGAGCTCTGGCCCTGGTTAGACCTGGGGAATTTATCTTGCCTTGATGCAACCCTTTTGCAATCTACAATCATTCAGTCATCAATCTATAGTCTGCCAAGGAGGTAGAAAAGTAGTGGGGCATCAAACCTTCCAATTGAGTAGCTCCCAACATTCAAGGTCAGTTCATCCAACTGGAGGAAGGCAGGTCAGCTAAGTGCCGACAGCCAGTCAAGGGTCATAGCCTGTGGCGAACTGGGTAATGATCAGTAAGTGAGGTCTAGGCAGGGTGCTAACATTGGTTTGTGAGGTTAGGTTAGTTAAAGCTAGACAGTGTAATTGGTAAATCTTTTACTTAACCATCATGCAGTGTGCCCATAACCTGATGAAAAGAAACAAGCACTCAATACTCACAATCTTGCCCTTGGATGCCCCCAACTTGCATAACCAGCTGGCTTTCGGACCAGTGAAGATACATGTAGGCATCAACCTATATACTATTAGTGAGAATTAACTTTCACTTTTTAAATTAAAACAGGAAACACAAATAGAAGCTTTAGTTTTTTTTGTTTTTGTTTTTGAGACAGGGTTTCTCTGTGTAACAGTCCTAACTGTCTTGGAACTAGCTCTGTATACCAGACTGGCCTCAAACTCATAGAGATCTACCTCCCAAGAGCTGGGGTTAAAGTCATGCACCACCATTGCCCACCTTGAAGCTCTAATATTTTCTTGCTGAATCTCCGAAAGTCAATTTCTTAACCCTGTTGGGAGGTGACGACACCATTCTTTACTACTCTGGAAGTACAGACTAAAACAGTCTGAGACTGAGAACACTGATCCACATCTTTCCAATCCCCTCTCACATCTTTCTCTGTAGCTGGCCCCACAGTCCATGGACACCGCCACACTTAGCAGAGTCCCCTTTTCCGCACTGTCTTCCTATACAAGTGTGCCCAGAGTCAGGCCAGTGGTGGTGGTTTGTGCCTGTGACTGAAGTACTAGAGAGGTGGAGGCAGGAGACTCAGGAGTTAAAGGTCATACTTAACTACATAACAAGTTCAAGGCCAACTTGGCCTACAGGAGACCCTGTCTTAATACCAAAAACATCAAGCAAATTGGGGAGGAAAGAGTTTCTTAGCCTTATTCTTCCACGTTGCTACTCACCACTGAACGAAGTCAGCACTGGAACACAAACAGAGCGGGATCCTGGAGGCTGGAGCTGATGGGAGACTGTGGAGGATGCTGCTTACCTGCTTGCTTCTCCTGACTTGCTCTGCCCGCGTTCTTATAGAACCCAGGACCACCAGCCCATGGATGGCACCATTCACAATGGACTGAGCCCTCCCTCATTGATCACCAGTTGAGAAAATGCCTTACATCTGGATTTCATGGAGGTCTTTCCTCCACTGAGGCTCCTTCTTCTCTGATGACTGTAGCTGTGCCAAGTTGACACACAAAACCAGCCAGTACAGACTCTGTCTCCAAAAACCAAACAAGGGCCAGAGAGGTGACTCATGGATGAAGGTAGTTGCCACCAAGCCTGATAACTCGAGTTTGATCCCTGAGTTCCACAAGATGGAAGGAGAGAACTGACTCACAGAAGTTGCCCTCTGACCTCCACATGTGGCGCATTTCCCCCACACCCCCCCCCAATAAATAAATGTAACAAAAATAATCTTAAAAGAAGCCAAACAAAAATGTTTTCCAAAATCAGTAAAAAAACAAAATAATAACCCAATAAAGAAACAAGCGAGCAATAGTTCATTGAGACAGAAAACACTTATAATACAAACATTAAACAAAACTATAATGTAATATCATGTTTTCATTTGTCAGCTGAAAAAATATTTTCATAATCCATTGTGCTGAATGGATAATTTATGGAGTTCAATTTTGGCAGTAACTATCCAAACACAAAATGCATGTTTTTTTTTATTTTCTTAAAGATTTTTTAGAATTTTATTTTAATTGTGCATGTGGTGGTGGCGAGGGGGCTATGTGCATGCAGAGTCACTGGAATCCAGAAGAGAGTCTCAGATCATCTTAGAGCTGGAGTTCCAGGAGGGTTGAGACCTCTCACGTGCTGCTGAGGAGCAAACTCAGGTTCTCTGGAAGAGCAGTGTATCCTTGTGATTGCTTAGTCATCTCTCCAACCCAAATTCATAGTTGACAGTTATTGTTTCTTTTCTTTTCTCTCTTTTTTTTTTCTCCCCACTCCCCAGGACAGGATTTCTGTGTGTAGCCCTGGCTATCTAAGAACTTACTCTGTAGACCAGGCTGGCTTTGAACTCACAGAGATTTGCCTGCCTCTGTCTCCAGCGTACTTGGATTAAAGGCATGTGCCACCACTGCCTACTCAATAATTGTTTCTAATAACTTACAAAACACTATCATTGTGTGCTTGTAAAAAAATGAGAACAATATGCTAAAGGAACAGGTAGCCTTATTTGCCATGATGAAAGATGAAAGATTAGGCAACTATGCTTTATGCACAGCTGGTAACATGGTAAGGAATACGTGCTTTGTGTGTATATAAGCAAATGTTTAATGGTAATTGAAGAAGAGCAAATATAAAGCATTTGTCGTGTGCCATATACTAGCTAGTGTAACCAGAGTGTCTCTGAGAGCAACGAGAAGAAACCGGCATTGCGGTTACCTGTCTCCTGAAAGGGAGTCTGGTTGATGAACGATGGGGAATAGAAGGGAGTTTTGTTTTTTAACTTATGCTTTTTGAAACATGGGTTTGAAGTATTTTTTTTTTTTTTTTTTTTACAAAAAGGAAGAAAGAAGGAGGTACTGGATGTAAGAGAGAATGTTACCCCGGAACTGGTACAGGACTCACCCAGACACCAAATTCTCAGTAAAAAGGAGATATGTGTGTGTTTGGCTGGGGGGGGGGCAGCAATGTAAAGGCAGAGAGCAAGAGCAAGCAGCAGCAGAAGCAAGCATTTTTTGCAGAAGTGTTTTTATTTATTTATTTATTTGAGATAGGGTTTCTCTGTGGCTTTGGAGCGTATCCTAGAACTAGCTCTTGTAGATCAGGCTGGCCTCAAACTCACAGAGATCCACCTGCCTCTGCCTCCCAAGTGCTGGAATTAAAGGCGTGTGCCACCACCGCCCAGCTGCAGGAGCAGGAGTGGGTTTTTAAGGGGAAAGGTCGTGTGTGTGTGTGTGTGTGTGTGCGCGCGCGCGCGCGCGCGCGCGCGCGTGCGTGCATTCGCGTGCACACACATGTGCTAGAGTGACTGGACATATCAAATAATGAATTTTGATTATTGGACCTTGGTGTTTTGTCTCAGGAATGAGTCAGTAGTCAAATAATGGAATGGACCTTGGGGGTTAGCTTTAGCAATGTAATCTAGTGGTTTTTAGAAGGCCAAGGGAAATGGAGAAAAGAGCAGAACCTGTCTACAAAGTTTACCATGCTTGGGCCTGTTAGAGCCCTTCACTGGGGACACAGCTCAGTGTTAGGGCTCCTACCTAGAATGTGTCAGGGCTCTGATCTGATTCCCAGCCTTTCAAAATGAACAATTAAAAACACCTCTCTGGCTGCTGCTGAATGATCCACAGCCTTCCATGTTACTTACTGAAAATTCTAGCCTTTAAGACCTAGGAACTGGCCGGGCGGTGGTGGCGCATGCCTTTAATCCCAGCACTCGGGAGGCAGAGGCAGGCGGATCTCTGTGAGTTCGAGACCAGCCTGGTCTACAAGAGCTAGTTCCAGGACAGGCTCCAAAACCACAGAGAAACCCTGTCTCAAAAAACCAAAGGCAGAGAAAATGAAAGTATCAGCACTGTAAATATTTAATTTAGTGAAACTTTACCCGGTTGCATATGCATATCCAATACTTTACTAATGTGATGGGGTTTTTTTTTATATATTTTATTTATTATGTATACAATATTTTGTCTGCGTGTATGCCTGCAGGCTAGAAGAGGGCACCAGGCCTCATTACAGATGGTTGTGAGCCACCATGTGGTTGCTGGGAATTGAACTCAGGACCTTTGGAAGAGCAGGCAATGCTCTTAACCACTGAGCCATCTCTCCATCCCCCCTAATGTGATGTTTTTACATTATCTTTAGCTTCTACATCAAACCACTATAGTCATTAACACCAGCTTCAAACCTCTATAGTCGTTAACACTAGCTTCAAACTGCTATAGTCTCTAACGCCAGCTTCCAGTCAGTCTTCTTTGAGGCTTCTAATGCCTTCTGTGCTCTTCTTTCTGGAGCTCACTAACTACCTCTTTTGTCACACACTCTGGCACTAGCATCCGGGGAAGAGTGAGTTCTCTGCTTTGCCAGCCCTGCTTTGTCTGGTGGCACCGATCGCAGCCGTCTTCTCCACGTGCCTATGTGAGAACCACATGTTCATTGTTTTAGCCCAGTTCTCAGGCAGCAGAGGCCGAGATGGGGGTTCTTATGACAGAGAAGTTCTTGAGAATGATCTCAGTTGAAACCTTTGAGAGATGCACTCGGGAGGCAGAGGCAGGAGGATCTCTGAGTTTGAGGCCAGCCTGCACTACAGAGTGAGTTCTAAGACAATCAGGGCTACAAAGAGAAACCTTGTCTCAAAACACCAAACCCGGAGAGAGGGAGAAAAATAGAATGGGGAAAAGACTTGGCAAAAATGCAGGGTCAGTTAGGTTGTCTTTGTCCCTCTATCGCCACCTCTTATAAAGGAAAGCATTTGATTGGGACTTGCTTACAATTTTAGAGGTTTAGTCCATCATCCTCATAGCGGGCAGCATGGTGGCATGCAAGGAGACATGGTAGCTGAGAGTTCTACATCCGGATCTGCAGGCAGCAGGAAGAGAGACAGAGCAACTGGGGCCGGCTTGGGCTTCTGAAACCCCAAAGTCCACCTCCAGTGGCACACTTCCTTCAACAAGGCCACACCTCCTAATCTCTCTTAAGTAGTATCACTCCCTAATGATCATGAATTTAAATATATGAGCCTATGGGATGCATTCCTATTCAAACCACCACCAAATCTATGCTAAATTTGACCCCAGAAGGAGCTCTGGCCCTGGTTAGACCTGGGGAATTTATCTTGCCTTGATGCAACCCTTTTGCAATCTACAATCATTCAGTCATCAATCTATAGTCTGCCAAGGAGGTAGAAAAGTAGTGGGGCATCAAACCTTCCAATTGAGTAGCTCCCAACATTCAAGGTCAGTTCATCCAACTGGAGGAAGGCAGGTCAGCTAAGTGCCGACAGCCAGTCAAGGGTCATAGCCTGTGGCGAACTGGGTAATGATCAGTAAGTGAGGTCTAGGCAGGGTGCTAACATTGGTTTGTGAGGTTAGGTTAGTTAAAGCTAGACAGTGTAATTGGTAAATCTTTTACTTAACCATCATGCAGTGTGCCCATAACCTGATGAAAAGAAACAAGCACTCAATACTCACAATCTTGCCCTTGGATGCCCCCAACTTGCATAACCAGCTGGCTTTCGGACCAGTGAAGATACATGTAGGCATCAACCTATATACTATTAGTGAGAATTAACTTTCACTTTTTAAATTAAAACAGGAAACACAAATAGAAGCTTTAGTTTTTTTTGTTTTTGTTTTTGAGACAGGGTTTCTCTGTGTAACAGTCCTAACTGTCTTGGAACTAGCTCTGTATACCAGACTGGCCTCAAACTCATAGAGATCTACCTCCCAAGAGCTGGGGTTAAAGTCATGCACCACCATTGCCCACCTTGAAGCTCTAATATTTTCTTGCTGAATCTCCGAAAGTCAATTTCTTAACCCTGTTGGGAGGTGACGACACCATTCTTTACTACTCTGGAAGTACAGACTAAAACAGTCTGAGACTGAGAACACTGATCCACATCTTTCCAATCCCCTCTCACATCTTTCTCTGTAGCTGGCCCCACAGTCCATGGACACCGCCACACTTAGCAGAGTCCCCTTTTCCGCACTGTCTTCCTATACAAGTGTGCCCAGAGTCAGGCCAGTGGTGGTGGTTTGTGCCTGTGACTGAAGTACTAGAGAGGTGGAGGCAGGAGACTCAGGAGTTAAAGGTCATACTTAACTACATAACAAGTTCAAGGCCAACTTGGCCTACAGGAGACCCTGTCTTAATACCAAAAACATCAAGCAAATTGGGGAGGAAAGAGTTTCTTAGCCTTATTCTTCCACGTTGCTACTCACCACTGAACGAAGTCAGCACTGGAACACAAACAGAGCGGGATCCTGGAGGCTGGAGCTGATGGGAGACTGTGGAGGATGCTGCTTACCTGCTTGCTTCTCCTGACTTGCTCTGCCCGCGTTCTTATAGAACCCAGGACCACCAGCCCATGGATGGCACCATTCACAATGGACTGAGCCCTCCCTCATTGATCACCAGTTGAGAAAATGCCTTACATCTGGATTTCATGGAGGTCTTTCCTCCACTGAGGCTCCTTCTTCTCTGATGACTGTAGCTGTGCCAAGTTGACACACAAAACCAGCCAGTACAGACTCTGTCTCCAAAAACCAAACAAGGGCCAGAGAGGTGACTCATGGATGAAGGTAGTTGCCACCAAGCCTGATAACTCGAGTTTGATCCCTGAGTTCCACAAGATGGAAGGAGAGAACTGACTCACAGAAGTTGCCCTCTGACCTCCACATGTGGCGCATTTCCCCCACACCCCCCCCCCAATAAATAAATGTAACAAAAATAATCTTAAAAGAAGCCAAACAAAAATGTTTTCCAAAATCAGTAAAAAAACAAAATAATAACCCAATAAAGAAACAAGCGAGCAATAGTTCATTGAGACAGAAAACACTTATAATACAAACATTAAACAAAACTATAATGTAATATCATGTTTTCATTTGTCAGCTGAAAAAATATTTTCATAATCCATTGTGCTGAATGGATAATTTATGGAGTTCAATTTTGGCAGTAACTATCCAAACACAAAATGCATGTTTTTTTTTATTTTCTTAAAGATTTTTTAGAATTTTATTTTAATTGTGCATGTGGTGGTGGCGAGGGGGCTATGTGCATGCAGAGTCACTGGAATCCAGAAGAGAGTCTCAGATCATCTTAGAGCTGGAGTTCCAGGAGGGTTGAGACCTCTCACGTGCTGCTGAGGAGCAAACTCAGGTTCTCTGGAAGAGCAGTGTATCCTTGTGATTGCTTAGTCATCTCTCCAACCCAAATTCATAGTTGACAGTTATTGTTTCTTTTCTTTTCTCTCTTTTTTTTTTCTCCCCACTCCCCAGGACAGGATTTCTGTGTGTAGCCCTGGCTATCTAAGAACTTACTCTGTAGACCAGGCTGGCTTTGAACTCACAGAGATTTGCCTGCCTCTGTCTCCAGCGTACTTGGATTAAAGGCATGTGCCACCACTGCCTACTCAATAATTGTTTCTAATAACTTACAAAACACTATCATTGTGTGCTTGTAAAAAAATGAGAACAATATGCTAAAGGAACAGGTAGCCTTATTTGCCATGATGAAAGATGAAAGATTAGGCAACTATGCTTTATGCACAGCTGGTAACATGGTAAGGAATACGTGCTTTGTGTGTATATAAGCAAATGTTTAATGGTAATTGAAGAAGAGCAAATATAAAGCATTTGTCGTGTGCCATATACTAGCTAGTGTAACCAGAGTGTCTCTGAGAGCAACGAGAAGAAACCGGCATTGCGGTTACCTGTCTCCTGAAAGGGAGTCTGGTTGATGAACGATGGGGAATAGAAGGGAGTTTTGTTTTTTAACTTATGCTTTTTGAAACATGGGTTTGAAGTATTTTTTTTTTTTTTTTTTTTTACAAAAAGGAAGAAAGAAGGAGGTACTGGATGTAAGAGAGAATGTTACCCCGGAACTGGTACAGGACTCACCCAGACACCAAATTCTCAGTAAAAAGGAGATATGTGTGTGTTTGGCTGGGGGGGGGGCAGCAATGTAAAGGCAGAGAGCAAGAGCAAGCAGCAGCAGAAGCAAGCATTTTTTGCAGAAGTGTTTTTATTTATTTATTTATTTGAGATAGGGTTTCTCTGTGGCTTTGGAGCGTATCCTAGAACTAGCTCTTGTAGATCAGGCTGGCCTCAAACTCACAGAGATCCACCTGCCTCTGCCTCCCAAGTGCTGGAATTAAAGGCGTGTGCCACCACCGCCCAGCTGCAGGAGCAGGAGTGGGTTTTTAAGGGGAAAGGTCGTGTGTGTGTGTGTGTGTGTGTGCGCGCGCGCGCGCGCGCGCGCGCGCGTGCGTGCATTCGCGTGCACACACATGTGCTAGAGTGACTGGACATATCAAATAATGAATTTTGATTATTGGACCTTGGTGTTTTGTCTCAGGAATGAGTCAGTAGTCAAATAATGGAATGGACCTTGGGGGTTAGCTTTAGCAATGTAATCTAGTGGTTTTTAGAAGGCCAAGGGAAATGGAGAAAAGAGCAGAACCTGTCTACAAAGTTTACCATGCTTGGGCCTGTTAGAGCCCTTCACTGGGGACACAGCTCAGTGTTAGGGCTCCTACCTAGAATGTGTCAGGGCTCTGATCTGATTCCCAGCCTTTCAAAATGAACAATTAAAAACACCTCTCTGGCTGCTGCTGAATGATCCACAGCCTTCCATGTTACTTACTGAAAATTCTAGCCTTTAAGACCTAGGAACTGGCCGGGCGGTGGTGGCGCATGCCTTTAATCCCAGCACTCGGGAGGCAGAGGCAGGCGGATCTCTGTGAGTTCGAGACCAGCCTGGTCTACAAGAGCTAGTTCCAGGACAGGCTCCAAAACCACAGAGAAACCCTGTCTCGAAAAACCAAAAAAAAAAAAAAAAAAAAAAAAAGTCCTAGGAACTGGATGTATAGCTTTTTCCCTGCCTCTACCTCCTTCTTCTCCTCCTGTTCTTCAGATTTTATTTTTAAGACTGGAAAGATGGCTCAGTAGTTAAGAGTACTGGCTGCTCTTGCAGAGGACCTGGGTTCGATTTCCATCACCTACATGGAGTTCACAATCTTCTGTATGTCCTGTTTTAAGGAATGTAATGCCCTCTTTTGGCCTCTGTGGGCACTGCGCACACATGGTGCACAGATATGTATGTAGGCAAACCACCGATACACATAAAAAATAATTTTTAAAAATGAAAAGATTTCATTTTTTGTTTGTGTGTGTTTTCAGGAGTCTCCACAAAAGACAGGAAGAGGGCTCAGATGCCATCAAATTGGAGGTGCAGATGGTTTTTCCTGCACTGGGGATTGAACTCAGGGCTTCCAATTGAGCTACGTCTGCAGCTCCTGCTTCATCCTATAACCAAAAATTTGCTGAAGGTTTAGTTAAGGAGAGTTAAGGGTTCTCTCTCTCTCACATGCCTTTGTAAAACATCCGTGACTGCTAAGACAATGCTGGTGCCGGGAAGATGAAGGCAAAGGTGGTCTAAAAACTCCCATGGAGTCCAAGTAGACTTCAGTGAGGCCCTGATGGGGGGAAGGAGTAGTGCCAGTGGAGAAAACGTGAATACAGGAAAATGCTTTTTCTCCCCTCTGCACAGTCTTGGGGGACTGGATGCAGAGAGTTAGTAAAGAGACCAAGGCTCTTCCATCCTGTCCTGACTCCATTTTGTGCTTGCTTAGAGCTCCCCCGCCCTTAACCCCACCCCTAACACCCCTCCACACCCTGCCAAGGCTTTGACAACACATTGGAGACTTCCATGATCCTGACCATAGTGTAGATGTAGTAATAAAAAATAATTAATGTTTATACAAACTAAACATAAACTAAAATGGCTGAAAGGGTACAAATCAAAATTGTCATATTGTGTCTGAAATAACCACTGGGTTCTATCTAAACACATGTTGCAGGGTTACTCTGACCCTCAACTAACATTGATGTCATTTTGATTTTTGTGGGTTTAGCCTTTGAAAATACTGTACCTCTGAGGTTTGACACCAAGACTCTGAGACATTAGCCCAATCTTGGTTGTCAGCCAAAATTAACGGACTATTATTCTCTTTTAAAAATTTTTTTTTCTCTCTCTCTCTTTTTTTTTTTTTCTTTTGGTTTTTCGAGACAGGGTTTCTCTGTGGCTGTGGAGCTTGTCTTGGAACTAGCTGTGTAGACCAGGCTGGTCTCGAACTCACAGAGATCCGCCTGCCTCTGCCTCCTGAGTGCTGGGATTAAAAGCGTGTGCCACCATCGCCCGGCTCTTTTTAAAATTTTTATGTGTATAAGCGTTTTACCTGCGCGCACACACACTCTCTCTCTCTCACACACACATGCACCATGTGCATTCCAGGTGAGTACAGAGATCAGAAGAAGGTGTCAGATCCCCTGGAACTGGAGTCACAGATGGTTTTGAGCTGCCATCTGGGTGCTGGAAACTGAACCTGGGTCCTCGGGAAGAGCAACCAGTGCTCTAAAACACGGAGACATCTCTCTGCCCCCTCCCCCAGGACTCTTACACTCTTAATTAGCTTCATTGGCATGGCTGGCTGTATTTCTCTCAATGGATTACTTCGTTAGGTTGAGGGTGACATATGATAGGGCTTTAAGGTTGTTGACTGTGACGGTGAAATGATAGGATGAAAAGAAGGGATATACAGCCGGGCAGTGGTGGCGCACGCCTTTAATCCCAGCGCTCAGAAGGCAGAAGCAGGCAGATCTCTGTGAGTCTGAGGCCAGCCTGGTCTACAGAGAGAGTTCCAGGACAGTCAGGACTACTCAGAGAAACCCTGTCTCAACCAGAGAGGGGATGGGGGTGGGGGAAGAAATACAGAAAGAAGAAAAATTGTGGTGTGGTGTAGTGATATTTTGTTTGTAATCTAACAAAGTTTGCCTGAAGCTCAGAGTGCAGAGCTAAGCCACTAGTTAGACACAGGGGCCAGGCAGTGGTGGCTCACACCTTTAATCCCAGCACTTGGGAGTCATATGCCTTTAATTCCAGCACTAGGGAGATGGAGACAGGAAGGAATAGGGCTGGGTGGAGAGAGGAGTATAAGGCGGGAGGAGACAGGTGAGAGAGATGCGGTCTGAGCATGCAGTCTGAGGTTTAGTAGAGACGATTGCCCTTTCGGTTTGAGCACTGGTAGAGGTAAAAGGTCTCTCTAGTGGCTGGCTCCTCTGCTTCTTTGATCTCTCAACTTTCGCCCCCTAATATCTGACTCCAGGTTTTTATTTATTAAGACCAATTAGAGGCCGGGTGATGGTGGCACATGCCTTTAATCCCAGCACTCGGGAAGCAGAGGCAGGCGGATCTCTGTGAGTTCGAGACCAGCCTGGTCTATAGAGCTAGTTCCAGGACAGGCTTCAAAACCACAGAGAAACCCTGTTTCGAAAAACAATAAACAAAACAAAACAAAACAGACCAATTAGAATTCGTGCTACAGTGTAGTTCACTCCACTAGAGTAAGTTTGGGGATGCAGTTATAGTGCTATTAACACGTCTAAATCTAGTCACTCTATTTTTGTTTAATATACAGTTCTGTTCATACTAATTTGTCTGTATTGACAGATTATAACATGATGGTTGAAGCCATACTGCCAGATCTTCCCTTTAATATCACTGAGCTATTTTTTTTTTAAATTTTAAGCAAGTTTATTTTTATTTTACATGTGTGGGTATTTTGCCTGCAAGTACATCTGTGCACTGCTTGCATGCAGTGCATGTGGAAGCCAGAAGAGGGCAGCAGATCTTCTAGAACTGGATTTACAGACAGTTGTGAGCAGCCCTATTCTGGGTGCTGGGAATCTAACCTGGGTCCTTTGATAGAGCAGCCAGTACTCAATATCGGGGCCATCTCTCTTATTTGAATGAAAACAATACTTTAAAATTTTGACAGAGTCATTTTGTAGTACTTTATTGTTTGTTTGTCTTTTGTTGAAGCAGTGTCCATATGTGGACCAGACTGGCCTCACAAAGATCAGCCTACCTCTGCCTCCTGAGTGCCAGGATTAAAAGTTTGAACCACCCCTCACCTCAGCTGACTATTTTGCAGTATTTTTTAATGTGATGTTAAAGTCAGACTAAATTTTTGCATAAAACAAAGATTACAGGCATGTTGTATTAACATACTTAAGAATCTTTCAACTTGAGTACATTATGCAATTTCCTTTTATAAAAGGTGCTTTATACTCTAGCTAGCCCTGACTGCCTGACTGTTCCAGATTCGACAAGTGAATAGATCGTATTTGGAGAATAGAAAAAAAAAAAAAAGGAGGCCAGGTGGTGGTAGCACACACCTTTAATCTAAGCACTTGGGATGCAGAGGCAGACAGACCCCTTGTGTTCAAATCTTCTGGCCAGGTTTAGTTTACTATTTTCTCTCCCTGATCTGGGAGTTGCAAGATGAGAAATAACACCACATGTTCCCAGAATGTAGATGAATATAAATGGATTAATTTAAGTAGTAAGAGCTATTAGTATTAATCCTCAGCTCTCAGCTGAGCATTTATAATTAGGTCTCAAAAACCTAATTGTCTCAAAAACAAAAAAGAAACAAAGAAAAGAGAAACGAAACCAACACAGATGAAGCACTCCATTACAGAAAGACGTAGGCATTCTGGGCTAACTCTTGGCAGGGTCATCCTGGAGACCCTTGGAGAACACTAAAGAGAAGTTGGTGTATTGTTTGAAGTCTGCTCAATTGTGACTTTTGCCTTGAAAAAGAAAAAGTGGCTGGTGGTGACCTTTAATCTCAGCACATGGGAGGCAGAGGCAGGTGGATCTCTGTGAGTTTGAGGCCAGTCTGGTCTACAGAGTGAGTTCCAGGATGGCCAATGATACACAGAGAAACCCTGTCTTGAAAACAAAAGACAAGAAAAGTGTAGCGAGCTGCGTGGTGTCACACCTGATGGAGATGTATAATCAACTCCTGAGATAGCTAAGGCCTGACCTATGCTATGATCACGCAATGATGATCAGTTGCCTGCATATGCGTGAACCTATGGGCAGTGCCCACCTGGCAGTTCGGGGTTGGCAGCCCATGCCTACTTAAGGACTGGGAGAGGTTTGCCCAGAGAGAGAGAGAGGAAGGAAAGAGAGAGAAAGAGAAGGAGAAGAAGATAGATTGCTGTAAATAAAGTCCTGGAATAAACCTGAGAAGAGCTCCGGTGTGTCGCGCGTCATCCTTGCTGGACAAGGGTGGCCGTCACAGAAAAGAAAAGAAAAGAAAAGAAAAGAAAAGAAAAGGGAAAGAGCTTAAGAGTATACTGCGGCATGGCAGGGACAGAACAACCGACGTATGATGGTGGGTCTTGGGGTGAGGTCAGTTTGTCGGTTAGGGTTGGCCACCTCGCATGCAGTTTCCATTTCTTCAGTGTGTGTTATTCTTGCAAGAATGAGGCAATTCTGGCTGATGGCTGCTTATTTCTGGGAATGACCCACTGTGCCAGAAATTTCCCACCATGCAAATGAGGACAACTTTGTGGACCAGCATTAGGTG
This sequence comes from Microtus oregoni, assembly GCF_018167655.1. NCBI lineage: Eukaryota > Metazoa > Chordata > Mammalia > Rodentia > Cricetidae > Microtus > Microtus oregoni. Next base: position 21,454,211 of record NW_024543068.1, on the reverse strand, counting down.
AATTTGGCTAATTCTTTCTGCCTGGAGAACTGAAAGGAGCCTCATGCTTGCACTGGAACTGCCCCCTCTGTTCTCACTCATGGCTTTCCCACAACACTCTCTGCTAGTGAGCAGCAAGCCCACTCTTGGGAGTTGGCCGCAGGACTCCAGTAAGTTCTTCAAGCTGAGTAGAAGTGCACTTACCATAGCTGTTAGGGTGGGGCAGGTGTCCCTGAATAGAGAGCCATACTTAGGAGGGGACTTAGTAGTGGGCCTTAATACCTTAATAAGTTTTCTGTAACCTGATAATAGGGTTCTCTGCCAACACAGCAAGTCAGATAAAGCCGAATTGAAAAAGCATAACAAATTTATTTGAGCAAAGCAACTCCCGGGTGAGTTCTCTAGTCCCAGAGATCAGAGAACCTGAGCTCCTGAAAGCAGGGAGGGTCCATAGCTTGTAGGTGAGGGCCGATGGTGTGTTGGCCACAAGCTGGGTTTGTGCCCAATGATGATCAAATGAAATGCTTAGACTGGGGACTTGGACTGCTAGCGGCACAGGGGAAGGGAGTTGCAACAGATGATCAGGAACGCAGAACTGGGATTTTTGGAGTCCTTTCTTTGTTGGAGATTCTCTGAAAAGGTGGGGCTTAGAGAGAGTGAGAGAGAAAGAGACAGGAATGGGACTTTCTATATCATACAAGGACCAGCTGGTGTTAGAAATAATCTTAAGACAAGCCTCTCTGCAGATGCAAATAATTCCAGTCAGATCAAATTAGACCAAATCAATGCCCACGTTTACTGCAGTGCTCCCGGGTGGTCGGGAAAGCACGGGGGGGGGGGGGGGGGGGGGGGGGGGCACGCAAAACCCAAAGACCCCCTGTTATTCTTCTCAGCAGCAGCCTAAATAGCCTGTAGGGGTGGTCCTGGCCCTCCCTGGGGAGGGGTCAGCATTTGGCAGGCTTTTCTGGAGGTGGAGATCATACCTAGGCAACTCCCAGGGGGAGGGAGCTTGAGAGGGAGCTTTCTGCTCCATTGGTGCCCCAAGGATGAATGCCAGAGGCTGGGGTGACGCTTTCCACCCCAAACACCCCAGAGTCCTTGGTATAGGGGTATCAGGGGGCTAGGGTCTCATTTTTGACCAAACAGTTACAACTGAACAGGCATATCTGTGTTGTCTGGCGCAGGGATCTTAATGAAAATGGGACTTCTGGTGGAAGGGTCTACAAGCCTTGGCACAGACAGTCTGGAGATGGAACTGTTGGATGATGTCACTGTGGGGCCCAGCCACGACAAGCTCAATAGAGGTCTGAGTTTCAGATTACCCTAAGGCAATGCCTGGTTCCAAGAAAGACCACAAACTAAGAGACCACCCAGGCACCACCCAGGAATGGGCCTTCTAAGGGAAAAATACCTAACGTTCCAAAGGAAATTCCTAAAGTTCCAACCATTGTAGATATGATCACCTAACGTCGCTTAGCCCAGCACACACCCATCCCCTTTCTCTAAGACACCCCTAGACAAATGTCAGCCAATCAGGGGTCCTGATCTTTAGAAATCCCTCACCCCAAATTCTGCTCTGATAAAAACGCCACCCCAACTGAACTCGAGGCTCTGTGTTCGTGCAAATGTGTTGGATACATGGATAGTCCAAGTTCAAACTTGAATAAAGGCTCTTTGCTTTTACATATGGGGTTTGGTCTCTGTGGTGATCTTTTGGGGGTCTCCATGATCTGGGCATAGTAGTCACATTGATGTCCCAAGCTGATGTCCATTGAACAAGATGAACATAGGCAGTCTCAGGAGAGCCAGACAGAACAGAGGGGGAGAAATAGAAAGCATTTTCCACCACATGAGCAGATGGGCCCGGAAGCTGCGGCTGTTTGATGCACGTTGGGGACAGATCCCAGCAGAAAGAAAGCGATATCTCTTACAGGCTGAGTGGCAGAGCCAGCTTGTCCCAGGACTTCTTATTATACCATAGGGGTGCCTTGGACAGAGACCCTAACTGGCCAGGGAGAGGCTCTTTTCCCAGAGATGTCTGTTAAGGGCAGAGTTCCTCACTCCTCAGGACTGTCAGTCATGTCTGGGTCTAGGAGAACAGGGTGGCCTTTGGATTTCACTGAAGAATTGTTCCAGCATGAAACGGAGTCTCCAAAGACTCAACCCAATCCTCCAAGGGTCCTGGATAGAAAGAGAAGATTCCCAGAGAAGGCAGAGTGAGCTGGGACAGGGAGGCCTCTGGCAACACCATGGAGTGGTCCAAGCCAGACTCCCCCAGTGTCTCCTTGCCTGAACAGTGAGACTGCAAGGGCCCTGGGGGAGTAAGGCAAGAGGAGAGGCAAAATTGCTCCCCATGTAGGTCAATATGGTAGGAGCAGGCAGAGGGTGGGAGAATTCAACTCAGAACAGAGTGAGAAGAACAGTTTAAGAGAATACAGGGCTGAAGTAGCAGTCTGCCCTGGTGCTGTTTCTTCCTGGAACACTGCCTGGGCCCCTTTGAGAAGGCAAGGTCATCTAAGCCTACTGTGAAACTCTATATCTCTCTCTTAGCGCTGACAGCCTCACGATTTTATGTTTGTGTGGTTATGCCCCGTCTCATCTTCTAGATTATCTAGCATGCATAATGACAGACACATGAATTACAATGAGCTCTTCCATGCCTAGTAGAATTCCTGGTGCGCTAGGTAATACATATTTACTGAATGAACAAGCGAGTAAATGCGTGAGGAAGAAAGATGTATATCGTATGGAGTTAGAAGGTTTTATATTGGGGTTCGCAGAGGGGGCCCCTCTGGGGTTAAGAGCACTGGCCACTCTCCCAGAGGACCTGAATTTGATTTTCAGCAACCGCATGGGGACTCACAACCGTCTATAGTGGGTTCTGATGCCCTATTCTGGAATAAAGGTGTACATGCAGACAGAGCACTCATACACCTAAAATAATAAAACCGTAAAAGAGGGAGGTTTCATATTGTAAATGTGTTATGACTATGTAGATATATCCATATACAGGAAACCAAGCGGCATCATTTTCTTTTCTTTTTTGAATTTGACAACATATTATTAGGAGTTACCTAGATTATAAAGTTAGATGCTGGTGATGATTGTGCAATAATGTGAATGCTGCACACTGATTGAAATGAATGAATTCAAAAGCTGACCGATATCCCAGGCAGGGTGGCACACACCTATGATTCCCTCTCCTTCCGGTCTACATTGTGAGCTCTAGGCTAGCCTGAGCTAAATAGCAAGACCTTGCCTCCAGCCCTAGTCCCACTCCATCCCCCAAAAGATGAGTCTGACTAAAAAGAATCATCTAGATATCTGAGACTATCCACAGTATAGTTGGAAAATAAGGCAAGCCTTACTAACACTTATTAAAAGCTATAGTACCTGAAGCTTGCAGTCCAGACGAATTAAAAGTCTGGAAATAAAGTAATAATCATGAGAATTTAATACATGATAAAAATGATATTTCACATCAGAGGAAAAGTGGATGGTGCAACCAGTAGTTTGGGGAGAACAGGACAGTCATAAAAGAAAAGGCGGAGGGGCTGGAGAGGTGGCCCAGTCAGTGGTGAAGAGTACTGGATGCTCTTCCAGAGGACCGGGCTCAATTCTCAGCACCCACATGGCAGTTTACCATGACCTGCAACACTATTCTTGGATATCTGACGCCTCCTTCCAACTTCCTCAGGCGCCAGGTTGTCAGTGGTACACATAACATACATGTAGGCAAAACACACCCATAAAAGAAATAATTCTACACATGATCTTAGCCAAAAAGCTGAGAAGGAATATAAAATAAATAATTCTAAAAAATATTAATAGGTTTTTTGTACCCCAATAATAGGTTTCTCTGCTGACGGAGTAAGCCGGAGTAAGCCAGAGCAAGCCAAACTGAAAAAGTAAAAGAACAGGTATATTTGAGCAAAATAACTCCTGGGTGAGTCCTCCAATCCCAGAAATCTGGGCAGGAGAAGTCACACACCTAAAATAAAGCAGGGAGATTATATAGGTTGTAGGTGAGGGGTAATGATGTGTCTAACATTAGCTGGGTTTGTGCCCAAGGATGGTCAAAAGCTGACGGCTTTAGACAGGGAATTGGGATTCTGGCAACTTCAGGTGAGGAGCTGCTGTAGCTGCCAAGAATGTGAAACTGGGCTTTTTGGTGCCTTCCCTTTGCTCAGAGATTCTCTGAGAGGGTACTGCTTGGAGAGAGAGAGAGAGAGAGAGAGAGAGAGAGAGAGAGAGAGAGAGAGGAATGGGACTTTCTGGATCAAGCAGGAGAGAGCTGGAGGTTCGAATCGAACGATCATTTTTAAAGTAAAGGCTGAGTTTGAATTGTTTGCTTCTTGTAAAAGGCTGTTCAGCCTGGATAGTCGATTCACATCTGTGGTAGACAGCGACATGTGTTAAAGCAGTTCAAAACCTTATGTTGGTAAACTGTTTGCCCAATACACTCAAAGCCTAGGTTAAATTCCCAGCAACACGAACACCAGGCATGGACGTAAGTGTCTGTGATCCCAGCACTTGAGAGGTGGAGGCCAAAGGATCCAAAATTTAAGTAAATTTTAAAAAACTAGTGTAAATGTAGACATAGAGAACAAATAAAAGATAAAAATTTTGGCAATAACAATTTTTAGCCTGAGGCATTTTTATTCAGATTTAAAAAAAAAAAAAACAATGAGACAGTTTAATGCTAGCCGACTGGTGTTGAGGGTGATTGAGGAAACAGGTTTTCTTTCTCTCTACCCCATCGCTGTTGTTTTCAAAGACAGAGCTCAGGGTGGCCTGGAACTCACACTATAGCTCAAATGGCCTCAGACTTATGGCAAGCCTCCTGCTTCAAGCTTCTCAAGTGTCAGGATTGCAAGACCATGCCATGATTGTTGTAGCTTTGGAGCCTGTCCTGGAACTAGCTCTTGTAGACCTGGCTGACCTCGAACTCACAGAGGTCCGCCTGCCTCTGCCTTCTGAGTGCTTGGGTTACATCACCACCGCCCAGCTCAGAAGTTTGTTCTCTGAGAAAAGTAACTACGGCTCTTTTCCTCTTGCACACCTACTGACTTTAAAATGTAAAAGTACCTTTTATTATGTCAAGAACAGTCTTCACAAGCCTGAGATTCTTAGTCTAGAAATACCATCTGCATAAATAGAATGGAATTTTGTTGTTTTGTTTTAAGACAGGGTTTCTCTGTGTAGTCCTGACTGTCCTGGAACTCACTCTGTAGAACAGGCTGGCCTTAAACTCATAAAGATCTGCCTGCCTTTGCCTCCCTAGTGTTGGGATCAAAGAAGTATGGCAACATTGCCCAGCTTGAATGGACTCTTTTTAAGACATGCCAGCATCTATCAAAAAGAGTTTCTATTGAATACCTGTTTGAGAAATATTTATTTAATGATATTGTGGGAGAAGGTAGAGATTCTGGTTAATGTGCTATGGGTATGTCCAGCACACAATGGACAGTACTGACAATGGGAAGGGGCCATGGCAGCATTGTCTGTGCTCTCTGGGCAGGAAAAGCTGAAGTCTGACCATGAAGGTTAATTTCCAAGCTGGAAAGAATACTTGAGGCTGTTAGTATTTGACCTGGGAGCTAATAATTAACAAGTCACCCTCCTTGTCACAGTTCAGACCTGGGCCAATGGCCCTCACCTCTGCACAGCCCTTGAGCAGATGAGATTTTGTCAGTCTTTAAATGCAATAGTGTGACAGAAGTGTCATTTTATAATTTTAATTAACTAATTAGCATGCTTTTATTCTACAATAGAAATGACCTTTTAGGCCCAGAAACATTTCTAAAGTCAAATATTTCAAGTCCAACAACTTAAAAAAAAAATCATTGCATATTATTTGCGGGGGAGGGGGCTCCCACAAGAGGGGAGCGCGTGTGGCTCACATATGGAAGTCAGAGGACAACTTTTCAGCCAGTTCTATCCTTCCACCCTATGTGAGTTTCAGAAATCAAACTCAGATTGCTAGACTTGCACAGTAAGTATATTTATTCACTGAGCCATCTTTCTAGAACCCAAGTTCATTTTTTTTAACTCAAACTTTTTTAAAGTATTTTATTTTATTTATTATTTGTTTTTGATTTGTTTGTTTTTTTGACAGGGTCTCTCTATTATGTAGCTTTGGCTATCTTGGAATCACTATGTAGACCAGACCAGGTTGGCTTCAAATTCATAGAGATCTACCTGCCTCTGCCTCCCAAATTCTGGGATTAAAGGTGTGTACTTCTGTCTTAGTTAGGATTTCTGTTGCTGTGAAGAGACACAATGACAATAATAACTCTTTTATTGTTGTTGTTGTTTTCCTGAGATAGGGTTTCTCTTTTAACAACCCTAATTGTCCTGGAACTCACTCTGTAGACTAGACTGACCTTGAACTCACAGAAATCTTCCTGCCTCTGCCTCCTGACTGCAGTGCTGGGACTAAAGGTGTGTGCCACCACTGTCTGGTGATCGTGACAACCCTTATAAAGGAAAAGTTAATTGGGTGGCTTAGAGTTGAGAGGTTCAGTCCATTATCATCATGGTGGGACATGATGGCATGCAGGCAGACATGGTGCTCGAGAAGGAGCTGAGAGTCCTACATTATATAGGCAACAGGAAATGGTCTGAGACACTGGGCAGTATCTTGAGCATATGAGACTTCAAAGCCCAGTTCCATACTTTCTCCAACAAGACCACACCTACTCGAACAAGGCCATACCTCCTAATAGTGCCACTCCCTTGGGGGGCCATTTTCTTTCAAAGCACCACAGCTACCATGCCCAGTTAGATTTATTTATGCTAATCCCACATGTGGAGAATAAGACAACTACCACAATTTAAAGACAAATTTAAAGCAAACTTTAATTAAATACTGACCAGGTGGGTGGGCTCTGGCCAGGTCCATACCCAGGTTCCTGGAAAATGGCCCTGAATACAGTTTTCAGCAATGTTAAGTATTTCCCATCAGGGACAAGTTTACATCCTGACATGTTTCCTGCCTGTGAACCTCCCATTCACATCCAGTGCAGATGGGTCAGACAAGCTTGTGTAGGGGAGTGAAAACACGTGGCTTGTTATCTCCCATAAACAACAGCCTCCAGTATTTCAGGAACTATTTGTCCTTGGGTAAGGGGCTTGCAGATCAGAGGCATTTTTTTTTTTTTTTGTTTCATGGATCTCTAAAGCACAGTTATTAAAACCAGAGTCCTCCTGGAGAGCAGGTGATGTGGGATTTCCCTCTATATGCTGTGGATGTTATGATTGTTCCTCACTTTAAGAGACAAGCCACACCCACTCCCTGCAGCCCCTCCCTCTCTCGCCATCTTGACTCTCTCTGTTCCCCTTTTTCTGCTCCTTTTTTCTTTCTCTCTCTGTCCTCTTCTCCTTCTTCCCCCACTCTCTTTCTCTCTCTCTCTCTTTCTCCCTTCTTCCTTCCCCCTCCATAACCCCCTGAATAAACATTCAACCTCACTCTGCATGTCGTGTCTATCCATGTCTCTGTCTCCTGCCCACCTGCCATGTATCTCCCTGCCTGGGCCTGGCTGCTCCCATGGCCCCCTGCCTGCTGCCACATGGCCCACTACCACTGCTTGGGGACCTACAACATTTCTGCTGCCTACTTCTGCCGGGGATCCTGCAGCATTTTTAATTTTTCCATTACAGTGGATACCATTGGTTAGTAAAGAAACTGTCTTGGGCCTGTGCAGAGCAGAATAGAGGTAGGCGGGGAAAACTAAACTGAATGCTGGGAGAAAGAAGGCAGAGTGAAAGAGCTGCCATAGAGCCGCCAGAGGAGAAGGATGCAAGTCACCACCTGGAACCTTGCTAGTAGGCCACGAACCTTGTGGTAAAATATAAAATAATGGAAATAGGTTATTTCTAGATGTAGGAGCTAGCTAGCAATGTGCTTAAGCTAATGGCCAAACAGTATTGCAATTAATACAGTTTCTGTGTGGTTATTTCGGGGCTGAGCAGCCAGAAACAAAGAAGCTGGCTCTCTACAACAAGCAGGAAGTGCTCTAAGCCATTGAGCCATCTCTCCAGCATCATGTTCATTCAGTTTGATTTAGAAGAAATTTAACTCAACAAAGATATATTTTTGGTAGTTGATGAGATGAGTAAAGCAAACCTGAATGTGGGGTCCAGAACAGCTTGGCCACACTGCTGCCATGACAGGCTTAATAAAAACCAGCTAAAAAGTAAGGCTGAGTTTCTTGATTTACTGGCAGGCAGTGCTAGATTTCAGGAAAAGCCATAAACCGATAACACCCAAGGAGGGCCAGCATCTAAGGGAAAGTACCTGACATTTTAAACAACCCACCTGTTAGATAAGAATACCAAATATCCTTGAACCCAGTTCACATCTATTTCCCTTTTACCAAGACACCCTTAGACAAATGTCAGTCAATCAGGGTCTTGAACCCTGAAAAATCTCTTTACCCCTAACTTCTGTTATGATAAAGACCCTACCCCACCCAGGCTGGGCACTCTTTAATCTTATACCACTATGTAGGACACATGGAGGTGTTATATCCAGATCGCGGGGTTCCCCCCCAAATCACCACAGAGTCTGGACTCATATGTAAAAGCAAGGAGTATTTACTGAAGCTTAAGCTTGGACTCTCGGTCTGTCCAACACAGCGGCTGAGAGCAGAGAGTCCCGAAATCAGGCAGGGTAGGGTTTTTTATCATAGTAGAGGGGGTTGAGAGGATTTCTAGGGTTCGGGACCCTTATTGGCTGGCATTTTTCTAGGGATGTCGTATCTTGGCAAAAGGGGGATAAGTATGTACTGGGCTCAGGGTCATCTGGCTATCTTACCTAATTTTATCGAAAGGTTGGAATGCCAGGTACTTCCCTTTAGATGCTGGCCCTCCTTGGGTGGTACCAGCTTATGGCTTTTCCTGGAACCCGGAGCTGCCTGCTATGGCAGCTATACAGCCTGGGCCCCTTGGGTGGACAGGCTGTCCAGGCACCACATGGCCTGAGGTCCATTATGTATGGCTAGGCTGCTCTAGGACTCACAGGAGGGTCCAAGCTCAATCTTGAAATAAAGGCTCTTTGCTTTTATGGGATTTGGTCTCTGTGGTGATCTTTTTGGGGTCCCTGCTGTTATGATTACAACACAAGTTGGGACCTTGGTGGGTCCCTTGGCAGGTGAGGACCACAGGCAGGAGACAAATATGCCATATAGCCAGCTTGAGTATGGAGTTTATTGAGATAAAGGGGATGGGGGAGGAGAGATAGAGAGAAGGATTCAGAGAGAGGGAAAGAGAAAGAAGAGAGAGACAGAGAAGAACAGAAAGCTGCCTCCTCAGAGAAATGGCAGAAAGGAAGAGAGCGGGACTGGGCAGAGCTTGTCTCTTAAAGAGACAGGGTACTCTCTGCCAAACATGCAGGCATGACACAGGGAGCAGGGCCAAGGTGTGCTAACACCCACAGTCTGGGCATAACACTGCATACCTGAGTTCAATCCCCAGGACTCACATGGTAGAAGAGAACCACTTTCCACGTTGTCTTGTTGGACTCTAGAGTCCAAACACCGAGAAGGAGTCGCCCCCAGAGACCATCTCATACACCACAGCCGATGCAAAAGCATGAGGATTTTATTAATTCTGTCATGACAGGGTCCCCCAGCATTTGGGAAGCCGAGGGACCTCGAATAGCTGGTACAGTCTACTTTTAAAGGGGCCACAGAAGCAAGGGGGGGTTGTTCTTTGACTATTCTGATTGGCTTATTTGAAAGGGCTATTACCAATAATTGACTGGAGAGCTGTTGCCAGATCAGATGAAGTAAGAGATCATTTTGACCCCGTTTCCCAGGGGACCGAACCAAAGCATACGTATATGGGTAATTGTTCAGGAACTGAGTATGTGCGAGTGTAGCTGTTAGGTCCTTGGTTCCCAGGGGAGGAGGGAAAGCACTATGGCACAGAGGCTGAGAGGATTCAGAATTGTCAAAAAATGGCTTCAGGGTTGTCTTAAAGTCTTAGTCTAGTCTTCTGTTCTCCAGGTGCACACCCTGGTCTTAGGATCTGCTGACCTGGTCTGTCACCTGGGTACCCAGTCCCTTAAGAGACAAGCCCCGCCCACTCCCAATCTTCACTTTCCTCTGAGGGAAGTGGATATCTTGCCTTCTTCTTTTTCAGTCTCTCTCCGGAAGAGGTAACTTCTGTTCTCTCTCTCTCTCCCTCCCTCCCACCTTATAGCTTTTAAAAAGAATAACACCTTGTATACATGCACATACCCCTAAACACACACACACACCCCGTATACTCAGAATTTTTAAGATTCTTTAAAATGAGTGAGTCTTAACGAGTTGGGCTTCCTTTCATTGTCTCAATGGAGAAGACATCTAGCCTGGCCCTTGATAGAATTCTGGGTCCATTCCATTCTCATGTTTCTCTTGGCATTCTGGTCTTCCAGACTCCTCCTGCAATAATTCCCTGGTGAGATCTGCTAACTGCATACTAAGGCCTTTCTATCTAGCAATTCAATCCATTTTAAAAGCCTGCGGGGTCCACAGTCGGAGCATCCACTTGTGGGTACCAATTTCCTGCGCTGCTTATTTCATTGCTAGGATAAAATACCTGGGGCAAAAAAAAAAATAACTTGCTAGGCGGTAGTAGTGTTATGGTTTTGGTCCCTTTAAGAGACAAGCCACACCCATTCTCCCTCCCCCATCCGCTGAGGCAGGCTGATCTTCAGCTTCCAGCCTGAGCTCGCTCTTTTTTCCATCTTCCTCTCAGAGAGGCAGCTTCACTTCTGCCTCTCTCCCCACTTCTCTGCTCCCCCCCCTTCTCTGTCTCTCTCTCCTCTCCTCTTCTCTTCTCTTCTCTTCTCTTCTCTTCTCTTCTCTCTCTCTCTCTCTCTCTCTCTCTCTCTCTCTGTCCCCCCCTTCACCCTTCCTCCTCCATAACCCCCTGAATAAACATTCAGCCTCACCCTGCATGTCATGTCTATCCATGTTTCTGTCTTCTGCCGGCAGCCATGTGTCTCCCTGCCTGGAACCAGCCATTGCTCGGGGACCAGCAGCCGACTCTGCCTGGGGCCCACTGCCTGCTGCCACATGGCCCGCCACCACTGCTCTGGGACCGGCAGCCATTTCTGCCTGGGACTGCCGCCACCATTTAGGACCTACAGCATTTCTGCTGCTTACTGCCTTGGGGATCTTGCAGCATTTTTTAAAAAAAGAACAACAAGTAGCGCACGCCTTTAATCCCAGCACTCAGGAGGCAGAGGCAGGTGGATCTCTGTGGGTTCAAAGCCAGGTAACTGATCTCTGATCTCATTACCTGACCCCTAAAGCAGATATTTTAGAGCAGCAGAAAGCATCCCACAGACAAATCTTAGTGAGAATATTCTGTGGTGGTTTGAATAAGAATGCCCCCCCAATGGGCTTATCTGTTTAAAATCTTAGGGAGTGGTGCAATTTGAAAAGATTAGGAGGTGTGGCCTTGTTGAAGGAAGTGTGTCACTGTGGGTGGCCTGTTCTGTTAGAGCTAGTTTGAGGACAGGCCCCAAAGCCACAGAGAAGCAAAACAAAGAGAAAAAAAAATTAAGATTAGGGTTTATTTTGACTCACAGCTTAAGGATATAGATCATCATGGTGTGGAGGGCGCTGCAGCCCGAGCATGGAGGTCGTGCTGCAGCCAGAGCATGGAGGTCGTGCTGCAGCCAGAGCATGGGGGAGGTCACTGCAGCCAGAGCATGGGGGAGGTCACTGCAGCCAGAGCATGGGGGAGGGCGCTGCAGCCAGAGCATGGGGGAGGACACTGCAGCCAGAGCATGGGGGAGGGCGCTGCAGCCAGAGCATGGGGGAGGACGCTGCAGCCAGAGCATGGGGGAGGACGCTGCAGCCAGAGCATGGGGAGGACGCTGCAGCCAGAGCATGGGGGAGGTCACTGCAGCCAGAGCATGGGGGAGGTCACTGCAGCCAGAGCATGGGGGAGGGCGCTGCAGCCAGAGCATGGGGGAGGACGCTGCAGCCAGAGCATGGGGAGGACGCTGCAGCCAGAGCATGGGGGAGGACGCTGCAGCCAGAGCATGGGGGAGGGCGCTGCAGCCAGAGCATGGGGGAGGGCGCTGCAGCCAGAGCATGGGGGAGGACGCTGCAGCCAGAGCATGGGGGAGGACGCTGCAGCCAGAGCATGGGGGAGGGCGCTGCAGCCAGAGCATGGGGGAGGTCGCTGCATCCAGAGCATGGGGGAGGTCGCTGCAGCCAGAGCATGGGGGAGGGCGCTGCAGCCAGAGCATGGGGGAGGACGCTGCAGCCAGAGCATGGGGGAGGACGCTGCAGCCAGAGCATGGGGGAGGACGCTGCAGCCAGAGCATGGGGGAGGACGCTGCAGCCAGAGCATGGGGGAGGGCGCTGCAGCCAGAGCATGGGGGAGGGCGCTGCAGCCAGAGCATGGGGGAGGACGCTGCAGCCAGAGCATGGGGGAGGACGCTGCAGCCAGAGCATGGGGGAGGACGCTGCATCCAGAGCATGGGGGAGGGCGCTGCAGCCAGAGCATGGGGGAGGACGCTGCAGCCAGAGCATGGGGGAGGGCGCTGCAGCCAGAGCATGGGGGAGGGCGCTGCAGCCAGAGCATGGGGGAGGACGCTGCAGCCAGAGCATGGGGGAGGACGCTGCAGTCAGAGCATGGGGGAGGGCGCTGCAGCCAGAGCATGGAGGGCGCTGAATCCAGAGCATGGAGGGCGCTGAATCCAGAGCATGGGGAGGCCGCTGCAGCCAGAGCATGGGGGAGGACACTGCAGCCAGAGCATGGGGGAGGCCACTGCAGCCAGAGCATGGGGAGGACACTGCAGCCAGAGCATGGGGGAGGCCACTGCAGCCAGAGCATGGGGGAGGCCACTGCAGCCAGAGCATGGGGGAGGACGCTGCAGCCAGAGCATGGGGGAGGCCGCTGCAGCCAGAGCATGGGGGAGGCCTCTGCAGCCAGAACATGGGGGAGGCCTCTGCAGCCAGAGTGTAAGGTGGTTTGTTGAATGCAGTCAGGAAGCAGAAGAGTGAACAGTAGTGTTCAGCTGACTTTCTCTTTTTTCATTCCTTCCAGGACCCTCAACCCATGGGATGGCTCCACCCAAGTTTAGGGTGGGCCTTCCTCCATTAATTAAATATTTCTTGAAATCTTCCAGAGGCAGGCAGAGGAGTGTTTCTGTGCTGCTCCCAAACACAGTCAAGTTGATAAGGTTAATTGTCACAGGGTTCCTCCTTTTATCTCTTGAAAAACTGGTTATTCATGATCTTTATCTCAGCCGGGCCTAACCCACTGCAGACATTCAGTTCTGAGCTTTCACCTGATCAAATGGTTAATGGATTTGGTTCTCTCAAATGCCAATCCTGGAGGGAAGTAGGGAGGGAGAGAAATCTTGCTTCTTTACAGCAGAGACCCCAAAATGAGTTATCACAAAGGGCTGGAATCGAAACTCACTTTACTCTGCCATAAATGCAAACTGGACTTAACTCTATCTTCAAAGGCCCAGTAAACCTGTACTGTCTCACCTTCTCTTTTTTGTTGTTTGTTTGGTTTGGTTTGCTTTTGATTTTTTGAGACTGGCTTTCTCTGTGTAGTCCTGGCTGTCCTGGAACTCCCTCTGTAGACCAGGCTGCCTGGAACTCAGAGATTCTCTTGCCTCTGCCTCCCGGGTGCTAGGATTACAGGTCTGCACCACCACTGCCCACCCTGCTCGGCCTCACCTTGTTTAAAGCTATTAAGAAGGGAATATATTTGTGTCTGTTGAATGTATTTCCTAGTACCTGAAATGCTTTGAATACACCACTAACTGATCTCTGATCTCATTACCTGACCCCTAAAGCAGATATTTTAGAGCAGCAGAAAGCATCCCACAGACAAATCTTAGAATATTCTGTGGTGGTTTGAATAAGAATGCCCCCCACGGGCTTATCTGTTTGAAATCTTAGGGAGTGGCACAATTTGAAAGGATTAGGAGGTGTGGCCTTGTTGAAGGAAGTGTGTCACTGTGGGTGAATTTTGAGGTTTCAAAAGCCCAGACTTGGTATCTCACTCTTCCTGCTGCATCTGGATCTGGTTGAGAACTCTTCAGTTCCTTCTCCACCACCACGCGCCACCGTGTCCAACCATGATAGCAATGAACTCTGAACTGTAACCAAGCACCAATAAAATGTTTCCTTTAGAAGAGTTGCTGTGGTCAAGTGTCTCTTCACAGCAATAGAATGCTAAGAGATATAGAGGCCTTGGATGTCCTGGAACTAGCTCTATAGCCCAGACTGGCCTCAAATTCTGAGATTTACCAGCCTCTGTCTCCTGAGTGCAGGGATTAAAGGCTTGCGCCACCACTGCCCTGAGATATATAGTTTCTACAAAAATAACATATCTTGACTCATAAGTTTCCTTGAGTTACAAAAATTTGTATTGGCTATGTAGATCTTGATAAGAGCTTTTTTCAAGTAGGTAATTCAAAGAAGTTTGACACCCCCATCCCCCAGTAGTAAAAGGTGATAGAAAATGAGAGGACAGCAGGCTGCAGCCATGGCATAGTGGTCAGGAGCACTGAGTGCTCTTTCAGAAGACCTGGGGTCTGTTCCCAGCACCTGCATGGTGGCTCCCAACCATCTGTAAACTCCCATTTCTAGGCATCCGACACCCTCTTCTGGTCTCTGCAGACACTAGGCACACACAAGCAATGTATACACATACATGCAGGCAAAACACTCAAACGCTCCTCTGTATAAAATAAAACTATGTATAAAACTACTTTACAAGCATGAAGACCTGAATGTGAATTCCCAGCACCTACATAAAAAGCTAAACATGGCTGCCAGAGCCTGTAACTGCAAAATTGTAGGTAGACAAGTGGATGCTAAAAGCTGGCCTAACCTAAACCATGAACTTCCCGTTCAGTGGGAAACCCTGTCTCAAGGCAACAAGGAAGAGAGCAATAGAGGAAGACACACAACATCCTGCTCTGCCTCTACATGTACACACATGGGCACAGGAGTGTGCACGCACACACACAGAAGAAAAAGGAAAACTAAAAGAGAGATGGGCTATTTTTATTACATATTTTATTAGCTATTATTTTTATATTTTATTATAAAATAATTGTTTTATTATTAAAATGATAATAAAGTGCTTACCTAATATATTGTAGTTTGTCATATTAATTTTTAGTCTAATCTTTTTTTTTTGTTTGTTTTGTTTTTTGTTTTTTGAGACAGGGTTTCTCTGTGGCTTTGGAGCCTGTCCTGAACTAGCTGTTGTAGACCAGGCTGGCCTCGAACTCACAGAGATCCGCCTGTCTCTGCCTCCCAAGTGCTGGGATTAAAGGCACGCGCCACCACTGCCCGGCTTTTTTTTTTTTTTTCGAATTTTTAGTCTAATCTTACATGTATGTACATTACAAAACTATTAAAATAAAATCAGCATTGGTCAGAAAAAAGGTAATGTTAGATTTTGGGTTTCTGGGTTGATGCAGCTCGGCTGGTAGGGAGCTTGCTGAGTGCTGTGGGGCATGTTTGTAATCCCAGAGCTCTGTAGCTCGAGAAATCCTAGCGCTCGAGTTTAAGATCATCCTTAAAGTCATAGCTGCCCATTCGTTCAAAGCCAGCCTAGAGGAAGAAAGGAAAGGATATCCAGACCTTTGTGTATATTGAATTACTAGATTCATATACTACACCCCCATCTTTAGACTCATAATACAATATCTTCTATAGTGTGTAATAGTTCTCTGACAGATACCAATGCACATAACTTGTAAAATTATTTTTATTTCACGTGCATTGGTGTTTTGCCTGTGTATATATCATCTGCGCGAGGGTACTGCATCTCCTGGAACTGGCATTGTGGACAGTTGTGAGCTGCCATGTGAGTGCTGAGAATTGAACCTGAGTCCTCTGGAAGAGCTGTATGTACTCTTAACCGCTGAGCCATCTCTCCAGCCCCCCCCCCCCCCTTTTACATTTATGTGTGTGTTTATTTTGGCTGCATGGATATTTGTACACCACATGCATACAGTGCCCAGAGGCCAGAAGACGGCCCCAGGTCTGCAACTGGAGCAACAGATGGTTGGGAGACATTATGTGGGTGCTGGAAATTGAACCTGAGGCTTCTGGAAGAGCAGTCATATTCTCAACCTCTGAGCCATCTCCCCATCCCCCACATTAATTCTTTATAAGACAAGACATTTCCAAATGTCTTGCCAAATAGCATTAAATAATAAGATGTGGAAACAAAGGTGTTGCAGGATATTTGATCACACTGTAAAACTGGAGACTGTGTTAATAAAATCAGCCTTGGATCAAGGGTCAGAGTCAACAACTAGTTGACAAGAATTAGCCAAAGATAGTATGGAGGAGCCAGGAATATGGACAGACAGACGCACAGGAAGGAGTAGGGAGGGACTTGGAGATTGGCGGTCTTTTGGGTTGGGACAGTGTGGAGAGATGCTCTCTTAGTGTGTCTCTGGCCAAAAAGGAAGGTTGCTTCTCGGCTTCTGTGAACAAATAGGCTTTCAGCCCAACATCTGACTCCTGAGTCTTTATTGGTAACTAGAACAACTTAGTTAAAAACAACACAAAAGCCGGGAGGTAATGATGCACTCTTTTAATCCCAGCATTTGGGAGACAGTGGCTGATGAATCTCAGTGAGTTTGAGGCCAGCCTGGTCTACAAAGCAAGTTCCAGGATAGTCAGGACTGTTACACAGAGAAAACCTGTCTCAGAAAACAAAGTAAAACAAAACAAAAACACCAAAAACAAACAAACAAAACCCCCCAAACCCAACACAAAAGCCTTTTGATTTTGCTCACTTGAGACATGTTATTCAGTCCAGGGGCTGTTTTGTTGTTGGGTTTTGATTTTGGGGTTTTTTTTTTTTTGTTTGTTTGTTTTTTTGAGACAGGGTTTCTCTGTAATTTTGGAGCCTGTCCTGGAACTAGGTTTTGTAGACCAGGCTTTTTAAGGGGCAGAGTTGTTTTTTTTTTAAATATTTATTTATTATGTACATAGTGTTCTGCCTACATGAATGCCTGCAGGCAAGAAGGCACCAGATCTCACTCAGATCTCTCTACAGCTGGTCATGAGCCACCATATGGTTGCTGGGAATTGAACTCAGGATCTGGAAGAGCAGCCAGTGCTTTTAACCTCTCAGCAATCTCTCCAGTCTAGGGGTAGGGGTATTAGGTCATTATTTGACTATTTGGATATTAAAGGAAATCTCCTCCTCCTCCTCTTCCTCTTCCTCCTCCTCCTCCTCCTCTTCTTCTTCTTCTTCTTCTTCCTTTTCCTCCTCCTTCTTCATGTTTTTTTTTGTTTTTTTTTTTTTTTTTTTTTGAGTCAGGGTTTCTCTGTGTTACACTTGTAGACCAGTTCAAGCTCACAGAGATCCCCCTGCCTCTGTCTCCTGAGTGCTGGGTGATCCGGGAGAATTGTCTGTATTCTGTCAATCATGTTTTAAATAAACGCTGATTGGCCAGGCAGGAAGTATAGGTGGGAAAACCAAACAGAAAGTAAAAATGATACAATGAGAACAGGAGAATTCTGGGAAGGAGGAAGTTGATTTCTCTCACTCCTGAACTAAACCTAGGTCCTAGAAGAGCAGTATGAGCTTCTCCAGCTTTCCATCTACAATTTAATTACATTGTTAAATTGTTTTCTTCTTTGAAACAAAGTTTGTCTGTGTAGCCCTTTTGGCTGGCCTGGAACTCAGATACCTGGCTGTCTTGGCTTCTGGATGCTGGGATGAAAGGCATGCGCCACCATGCCCAGCAGTTCTTTTCTAGTGTTACTTATTATACATGTACGTGACACTCACATGTCTATGTATGTGCACTGTATGATGCTAACATGTCTATATATGTGCACCATGAGTCCCTAATGCCTAGAGAGGCATAAATTTGTGCTCCTCTTCTAAGTAACTGCAGTAACAGCAACCATGGTATGTCACCCAAATCCACAACAAATATAAAAATTTAGTAAATTATACTTGAAATGTAGATTTTTCTTTTTCGAGCCAGGTATCTCTGTAGCTTTGGAGCCTGTCCTGAAACTAGCTCTTGTAGACCGGACTAGCCTTGAACTCACAGAGATCCCTCTGCCTCTGAGTGCTGGGATTAAAGGCGTGCATCACCACCACCTGGTTTAGTACAAATTTAAAAAGCAGAAAAATAAATATTTAAATGTTTATGTGCTGTGGGATAACCTTTCTGTACACTGTGAATATATGTTGCTCTCATTGATTGGTATGAATACAAGGAGAAGGGTAGAGTCAAGAGAGACGCAAGCCAGATGCCCAAGAAACAAGAACCATGTGGCCATACATAGATGAATAGAAATGGGATAATTTAAATGTAAGAGCTAGTTAGTAATAAGCCTGAGCTATAGGTCAAATACTCTGTAATTAATATTAAGCATCTGAGTGATTATTTAGAAGCAGTTGCAGGACAGGGTGGGACAGAGAAACTTCCATTTACACCTATCAAACAATAGTTTTCATTGCCCTCAAATTAGTGTAATTTCATCCTAGAGCTAAAATGGCTTGACTGAACCAATGTTCTAAGCCAGGCCCAGTGTGATGGTGAATGCCTTGCCTGTAATCCCAGCATTTTGAAGACAAAGGCAGAATTGAGTTCAAGATGAGCTTGGGCTAAAAGTCAGTTCCTGGCCAGCCTGGGCAACAGGGAGATTATGTCTCTAGGATATTGCACATATCTAGGATACCTGTACCACTCTAAAGGTTTCGTAAGTTGCTCTGAGATCCCACATATCCCGAAAGCTCCTCATCACTCTATAATTGTACATCATCTCAATAAAGTGAAAATAACTTTTAGGAAAATGTTACATGTAAACGCTCTATTTTTAGACATTGTTCCTTTAATCCCAGCACTTGAGAGGCAGGGGCGGGACAGTCTCTGAGTTCCAGGACAGCCAGGGCTACACAGAGAAACCCTGTCTTGAAAAACAAAACCAACAAAGAAGAAATAAAATGCTAAAAAGCAATTTTAAACTTTTATCAACTCTTTTAGAATCTGAAAGCTAAAATGTCCCTCACTATCATATATGCACGCACTTACTGAGACTCATGTAGGGTCTGCATGAATCAGTCCAGATTATATCCATTGACTGTCTGCTGCATCCCAGAGATGGCAGAATAGAAGATGAACAAGTACCTTTTTATTTTTCAGGGAGGTGACAGTAGAGGAAAGATAATGAATTGTTGATCTTAGTGCCTGTGCTGGGATTAAAGGCGTGTGCTACCACCACCCAGCTAAAATCATTTTCTTAAAGAAAACTGAAGAGGCGCCTTAGGAAACAAATTCTCTGTCATGTTTGTCCCTTGTAACCAGGGATAGGATTTCTACACATCTGTGTAAAATGCAGCAAGGCTGACATGACCAAGCACACAGCTGTGGTCCTTTAGGCTGCTGGGAACTGTAAGCCACAGAACCACGTGCTCTGCGCAGGACAGTCCGTCAGCTGGCAGTCACAGGACACAGGCGCTGCTCTCCGCAGCTGCTGCTGCTGCAAGCACAAGTCTGTGTCTGGAGAGGCGGGACAGGCCAACGAGGATGAACTAGCTCACCTGAAGCGACGAAATTAAGGTTTACGTCCTTAAGCATTTTTAAAAATCTTTTATTGCTCTTCAAAGTCTTTCTCTCTCTCTCTCTCTCTCTTTATATATATATATATATTATATATAATATATAATATATATATATATATATATATATATATATTACAAGGAAGACATGTTTCCTCACAAGATCTGTAGAGTTTTGACAAGCTTAATAACGCAGAGCAAAGTCAAGTATGGTGGCATAGCCTGCGGTTCTGGTGGCTTGGGAAATAGAGACAGAAGCAGCAGTTCAAGGCTAACCTTAAGACTGCCTCAAAAACATAATGGATCATACATTTAAGGGAAAGCTTGACTCTTAAGAATGTCTTCACTGTCGTTTATGTCTAAAAACAACAAAATTCATTTGTTTGAAAAAAAAATCCTTTAGAGGAAAAGCTGCTAGGATGAAAACCTGGAAATATTTAAAATCTTAACAGGTAATATAAACACTTGGCACCAGGCAGCGGTGGCGCACGCCTTTAATCCCAGCACTCGGGAGGCAGAGGCAGACCTCTGAGTTCGAGGCCAGTCTGTTTTACAGAGTGAGTTCCAGGACAGCCACGGCTACACAGAGAAACCCTGTCTCAAACCACACTGTCCTCTGCCCCCCCCAAAAACAGACAGGTACGTAAGAGACAAACAAAACGGAGGTCCTTTTGATCTTGAATTTGACTTTTATTTTAAAATACATTTAGCATAGAACTGTCATCAAACAAAAAATAATAAAACACAAAGAAATAGAATATTTTTAAGTTCTTTTTAAGCTACACAGAAAAAATTAATAGGTTAACAGACCCAAAGCATGGGGTTTTCCTTATGATTCAGTGTGCTAAGCACACCTCGCACCTTCCAGCTCCCAGCGTACCGATAGCTTCCTAAGCATCTACTTTCTTCTCCTGCTAGCTGAAGGGCCTGCAGTTACTAGCTTAAGTTGATCAGATTCCATTTGGGCGAAAATTACCAGGCCCCTAAATTTTCATCAGGATTATAAAAATATGAGCTCAAATGCTTATGTTGTCCAAAATAGAAACATTCTCCTTCTGAATAATCAGAGATAGTGCACTTAAGTCATTAGCTCCATACCTGATGCTCATTTCTATGGGAAGTTATTCTCTTCTTTATGAAAAGCTCACTATAAATAAATGCAATGTTAACCTAATTACAATCACACTTCAGAATATAAAGGCAGACAGAAAAAATAGTTTACTACCACACTAAAATTTCCCACTGTAAAAATAATACATTGGGAAAAGAGTCTAAACTACTGGGACTTCACGTTTGAATTTTATAATCTACCTTAGGTTGCCAAAGAGTGGGTATTCAAAGTTACCAGTGGGAAATGCAATCTTTCTCAAATAATTTAGAAAAATGGCTTTTTAATATAGAAAGGGTGTACATTGTCTCATCTATAAATTTCAGTTATATTCCCACTCACTCTGGAAATATTTACCTGTTCTATAAACAATCAAGACGATGTACATAAGATATATATTGTTCCTATAACTTGCAACACACAGAAAAATACCTACAAAATGGATATACTTATCCATTTAGCTTTCCAATAAATTAGTGAGAAAATTTAGCTATTCCATATTTCTTCCTTAAAAAAGACTAAAGAGTTACAGGTCATTTGCTCCTATCTCTGTTAGTTTGATATATATTTTTAAAGTATTTGCCTGATTAAGTAGCTTAAGATAGAATTGAGTCCCACTTTTACATCACAGTATACATGGTGTCTCTTAACTCAGCAAAAGAAAGGCACAGTTAGCAAGCAATCAAAATCAGTACCTGAATCATTGCTGATGACCAAAACAGTCGAGGGGAAAAAAGTACATTCAACACAGTGTACAGAACTTTAAAAAAAAAAAAAAAGAAAGAAAGAAAAAAATTTTCGAGGCCAGCCTGGTCTACAGAGTGAGTTCCATGACAGGCTCCAAAGCTACAGAGAAACCTTGTCTTGAAAAACAAAACAAAAGAAGAAGGAGAGAGAGAGAGAGAGAGAGAGAGAGAGAGAGAAAGAGAGAAATTCACAAAACAAAATTTCCTGAAAACTTGGTCCATTAAAAATGCCTCCCATGATCAAGGTCATGGATAACAGGAAAGGGGATGGCAGTGTAAAGAGGCAGTGAACCAGTATGTGGTAGCGTATGGATTCTGTAATTATCAATTCAACTAGGAAATGGCTCCCATAGGAAATAAACGTTAAACCTATTTGTTAATAACAACATGCCTACATTAATTCCAAAAACGCGGGAACAACTGCATATTGTTATTGATTTTTCAATACACCCCACAGTTCTTAGGTAAATAATTATATATATATATAATATATATACTAGATACACACTTGCACACTGCATACCTTGATATATATTATATATAACTACAATTTGTAACAGCACAGAACTCTCCGAACATTTTCTGAACATTCTAAATGGGCACATCACTTCTCAGTACTGAAAGAACTCAGCCCACCTAGAACATCTGGAGTGCAACAATAAAATGCACTGGCTGCAGAACTTACTTATTTAAGTTAAATTCTTGCAAAAACCTCTGATCCGAGTTTTACCTGGAGAATAGTTTTAACTATAACTGGTAGCCTCCTTTCTTATAATAAACAATATTTCTCCATCAAGAGATACCAATAAAGGAAAATATGTAGGGAACCAAAAATGTGATGGAGAACCCAACCATCCCATAGGTAATATACCGATACGGCAGTTCCACTTCCATGTGCTGCCTCGCCTGGCGAAGGTCATCACATGGAATACTGGAGAGCTTACAGGCTAAAGGAATGGTGATCTTCTTCATTATATCTCTCACGATCAGCACAGTTATCATTCCTATGACGACCCGTAATATGGCTTTTCCAAACAGAGTTACAGTAAGTGGGGGGCTGGCTAAAGGTAATGTGTGTAGAGGAGGGTCTAATAATAGACCCAGGTTATAAGTAGCATGAGAGCCACATGCAATTCCAGCACCACTTCCCAAAATCTCTGCTGTGTCTCCTCGGGATGTGCTCCAGGTGTCCAGAGTGAAAGAGAAGATGCCCAAAGCTAAGTGAAGCCCGATGATGATGAACGGAGCATATTTGTAAGTTTGGTTGAAGTTGTCAATCAGGTCCACAAGTGGGTAGAAGATAATTAAGATTAAAAGGGTATACAGGAACCCAGCAATAACATCCTAAAAAAGATAACAGTACATTAGTATAATGCTATTTTGGTGTTTAACTTTAAAATAAACCTTACAAATCAACCACAGGATAGTACTGGTACTTGGGCTGGGAGGTAGCCCAGTGGGAAGAGTGCCTAGCTCCGCAAAAATCAGGCATAGTAGTGCATACCCAAAACCCTAGCACTAGGAACATAGATGCAGGAGATCAGAGGTTCAAAGGTCACACGAAACCCTGTCTAAATATAAATAGATAGATACATAATAAATAGTTTAAAAATATTACACTAAAATCGTTTTAATGATAAAAAGGGTTATATTTGTTTGTTTGTTATTTAAGACAGGGTTTCTCTGTGTAGCCCAGGCTGTCCTGGAACTTAGCCTATACACCAGGCTGGCCTCAAACTCTGAGATCTGCTGTCTGCCTCCCAGGTACTGGTATTAAAGACATGCACCCAGCACAGCCTGGTCAATAATGAAAGACTTATTAATAAAAGATGGTTTTTCCTAGTTCTATTCTTCCATTAACAACATGTACAATGTATGTACATTCACAGTCAGACTCTGAACAGTATGTTTGCTACTGTGATTTTCCATGCAGAAGAAAGACTTTATTACTCAAAGAAATGATATTGTGTGCTGTCATGAAGCTTATGTTTTGGGGGAAAGACTGAAATAGCAATATTGGTAAGAAAACATAAATATTACAGTTTTAGATGGCTATAAGTGATGCTAAGCCTAGAATCAAAGTCTTCTAATGGTTTTTGTGTGTGTGTTTTCATTTTTTTAAAACAGAGTTGGAGACTAGTTTAGGTTACATAGAGAATTCTAGGCCACCCAGAACACCACAGCAAGACTCTGTATCAAAACAAACAAACAAATAAATGGCTGGAGAGATGGCTCCGTGGTCAAGAGCACTTACAGCTCTTCCAGAAAATCCAGGTTTAGTTCCTAGCATCACCCCCACACAAATAAACCTTTACAAAATCATGTTTTAGGAAATTGAAATTTGAAAGCTATGTCTGGTAATGACTGAAAAAATAGATATACTAACCTGTACTTTTTTGAGAACTAGGAAAAACAGAAAAGTGCATATACTTTTAAAAGTACAAAATACTTTAAAGCAGCCAAGCAGTGGTAGCACACGTATTTAATCCCAGCACTCTGGAGGCGGAGGCAGGCAGATCTCGTGAGTTTGAGGTCAGCCTGGTCTACAGAGTGACTTCCAGGACTGGCTCCAGAGCTACCGAGAAACCCTGTTTTAAAAAACCAAAAAAGTATTTGCTCTTTGACTCATACTGATAACAAAGCATGCCAGATGCTGAATGAAATATTTCTTATAAATTATTAGAGCATATTATGAGTGCCCTTAATGATAATGAAGACAGCAGCTTAGTGTTGTCTGAGTATCTGGGAGCAGTCTGTGGGAAACACTCTACCTATGGTCCATACTAGTTTCATAGTCAACAGTGAAGACACCAACTGTTATACAAAATAATTCAAAATAATGGAAATATTTTAAGCATTGAAAGATATGAAAAGTACAAGTTGAAGGAATATTATCAGATTCACAATGTTACAAAACTGGGCCAGGCACAGGAGACATGTCTATAATTCCAGCAGGCAGAGGCAGGAGCCTCATGGGTCAAAAACAACTTAAGCTACATGGAACCTTGTCTCAAATACAAAATATCGGGCTGGAGAGATGGCTCAGCAGTTAAGAGCACTGACTGCTCTTATGGAGGTCCTGAGTTCAATTCCAAGCACTCACACGGTGGCTCACAACCGTCTGTAATGAGATCTGGTGCCCCCTTCTGACCTGCAGGCAGACATGCAGACAGAACACAGTATACATAATAAATAAATCTTTAAAAGGATCAACTGCTGAAACACAAATAAGCAAAGTATCATTGCCTGGTAATGACAGCTATAGTACTGCATGAAATTATTATTTGCAATACTTGAAAGTTGTGCCTGATGTATCCTTGAGAAGGAAAAATGCCAGCCATGGTGGTATATGCCTTCAGTGCCTTTACCCACTGGGCCATCTTGCTGGCCCCTGAAGCTATTCCTATTTATATGTATGTATGTGTGTGTTTGTATGAGTCCATGTGCCGCATGCATGCAGGAGCCCTTGGAGATCATTAGAGGGCAACAGATCGTGTGGAACTGGAGTTACAGGCCGTTGTGGGTGGATAGTGGGTGCTGGGATTGAATAACAGCAAATGCCTGCACCCAGAGTCATCGACCCAGCTCGCCCTCACCCTCGAGCTATTCTCTCTCTGTCTCTCTCTCCCTCTCTCTCTCTCTCTCTCTCTCTCTCTCTCTCTCTCGGTTTTTCAAGACAAGGTTTTTCTGGCTGTCCTGGAACTCACTCTATAGACCAGGCTGGCCGCAAACATACAGAGATCCTCCTGCCTCTGTCTCCCAAGTCCTGGGATTAAAGGTGTGCATCACTACCTCCTGGCATCCCTGAAGCTATTTTGAATAAGACAAATTATATGTTCTTTGGGGGCAAACTGATCATTGAACAATTAAACAATTAGGGTTGCCTGGCACAGTAGTAGTACAGGAAAACAATTCCAATTGCTTGGGTGGACTAAGGAAGCTAAGGCAGGACTGTTCAAGAAGTTCAAGGTCAGCCTGGGCAACCTGTCTGACTGCTGTCTCAAAAAGTCTTAGCGTGTAGCTACTAGCCTGGTTACATGTGAAGTTCTTAGGTTTAATCCTTGTTACTGAAATAAATAAAAACAAAATAAAGTAAAATCAAAATTCACGAATTGAGAAGTGGAGATGGCTCAGTGGTCAAAAGAATGTACTGTTCTTGCAGAGGGCCCAGATTCAGTTCCTAGCCCTTGGGCGGCTCATAACTGCCTGCAACTCCAGCTTCAGGGATCTCTGGTCTCTGCAGGCTCTTGCAGTCATATGCACACACATACCCTTCCCACATAATTAAAAAATAAAATAAATCTTAAAAGAACTGATGGCCGCCGGGCGATGGTGGCGCATGCCTTTAATCCCAGCACTCGGGAGGCAGAGGCAGGCGGATCTCTGTGAGTTCAAGACCAGCCTGGTCTACAAAGCTAGTTCCAGGACAGGCTCCAAAGCCACAGAGAAACCCTGTCTCGAAAAACCAAAAAAAAAAAAAAAAAAAGAACTGATGGCCACATTTTTTTAACTCCAGATGATTCAAGAGTAGATATAATCTATATATAAAGTATATAAAGAGTAAACTGAACTCGGCAGAAATATTGCATCAATCACTAAATTTTTTTTTTTTTTTTGAGATAGAGTCTTCTCATATAGCCCTGGTTGACTTTTAATTTACAATGGAGACCCAGGAATGGCCTCAAACTCAGAGATCTTCCTGTCTCTTCCTCTTGAGCTCTAGGATAAAGATGTATTATGCATGGCTATATTTTCATTTTGTAAAGAACAGTAGTTTTGAGATCATATATTCAATAATAAGATTCTTATTTCTCTTGGAATGATACTGAATTTAAAAATGAAAGCACATTTTTTCTAAGAAATATACACAAAGAAATCCTGTCTTTTTTTTTGTTGTTTATTTTTTCGAGACAGGGTTTCTCTGTAGCTTTGGAGCCTGTCCTGGCACTAGCTCTTGTAGACCAGGCTGGCCTAGAACTCATGGAGATCCACCTGCCTCTACTCCCGGCTAAGAAACCCTGTCTTAAAAAACAAAACAAAACAGAAAACCCGAAACAAACAAAAAAGTGTGGTCTGATTATAAACCAGGTAGAGTGATGAGAATGCCAACATCCCTACAGCCACGAAATAAGCTAGTGAGATGTTCTACAGGTAGAACATTGTCAGACGCAGTCCAACAATGTGAGAATTCTGAGTGCTTGTGAGAAAACAAGAGTCTTGTGACCTCAGTTTCTTCAGAACACCGAACTGTCCTTGGAATGTGTGTTCGTGCTCCTCCCAGGTGTAGCAGACGGAAGGGAGTTTACTTCAGCTGTTGGTATTCATATGCCTCCACGCTTGTCCCTGTGATTACAGACAGCTTGAATTTACGCAAGCGTTACTCAAATGACTTTTCCTAACCTTCTGATGCTCTCTCTGAATAAAGTTGGGATGCATGAGACTTTACTTTGTCTCTTTTTCGCTTTTGTTTTTGTTTTCTTCAGATAGCCTTTCTCTGTGTAACAGCCCTGGCTGTTCTGGAATTCACTTTGTAGATCAGGCTGGCCTGGAACTCAGAGGTCCCATTTGCTTTTCTTTCCGAGTGCTGAGATTAAAGGCATGCACCACTGTACCCCACCCCAGATTGTCTGCCTCATTTTTTAGGCCCAGCTCTCCAAGGCTCACAACACCAAGTAGAGCCCTAAAACAAAACATTATAAAAATAATAACAACAATAGCAACAAAATTCAGTATAACCCATCAGAAAATTTAGGATTCCATAAATTAGTTCAGTTTTGCCATCTTTTTTGGTCCTCCCGTTTACAAGCTAACATGCAATGAATCCTAAACTCTTATGGGATGCTGAGCCAGGAGGACAGACAGGCCACTGTGGGCTGGGTGACAGGAAGGCAGAAGCAATCCCAGTGAGAAGATGCAGCTGAGCACTTTGAGAAGGGAAAGGTAAGAAGGCTATGGGAACCAGCTGCAGGGTGCAGCGAACCAGGCAAGAGAGAGGAGAGGCATTCCTGGAGCTTCTGAAGCACTCTCAGCATTGGAGGGTGAAGAGAACCACAGGGTCAAAATATTAGCACGCCACAGGTCATTATGGCGGTAGTCTTACAACATGAGGACTACTTACAAACTGTATTTTCTCATTCCGGCTTTGTGAGAAACGTTTTTCCCTGCCCATCTATCAAAAGTAGCTTGGTCATCAAGAGCCAATGTTCCACTAATCTCCCTCTCCTTGTAAAAATTTCCTGTAAATCTTATAATCTCCCACACCCAGTAAGATTCTTGTTTACACAAAGTCCTCCCCCCCCCCCATTCCTGGAACTTGATGGCCTGAAGGGGCTGACCCTGTCACCCGTTTCCTTCTTTTTCTTTGAGTCAGTTTGAAGACTAGCCCATCCAGAAAAACAGATTGTGCCCAGCCAGTGGGGAAACCAGTCACCACCTGTGTCAGAATAAAACCCAAGTGAACTCAGCAGATGGTTTGAGTTCTGTGGCACCCTTTCTACAAAAAGAAATCGCCTTACCAAGCTACTTTTGCTTTTGTGTTCCTTTGCAGGACAACAGATCATATAACCACGTGACTTAAGTTTGCAAAGTTTCTACCAATGCCAGAAACAAAGAACTATTTAAGGACGACACCCTTGTTTCTTACCAGGATGGAATGCATTCCCATGTAGATTCTACTGAGGCAAACCAGAGAACTCCAGCAGGGAATGAGAATCAGCCCGTACACAAGAGGGTACTAAAGGAGAGAGAGAATGAAACTAAGTTAAACAGATACAAACAGATACAAACATCACCTTGCTATAACACCCTATCAATAACTGTAGGCTTTCCACTCCCCTCTGTCTTCCCAGTGCCTACCTAACTAGGCCTGGCACACAACAGACGTTAACAAAATGCTTTTGCAAGGCTGACTTAGTCAATGACGGCTCCTGTTGCTCCATCTCTTTTTGTGGGAAGTGAAAAAGCAGTTCTGGTTGACTGTCCAGACCTGGTAGCTGCCCATGCTCCAGGAGAACAGTGGGAGACACGACAGCCAAGGTGCAGGAGCTCTGAACACAGCCCGAATCCGGTCTACTAAGCACTCTGACTTCCCGGGGAGGAAGACCGGCACTCTCGTCTCTCCCACCCCGGAGTGGCTGCCATTAGCAATCCGCAGTGTGATGTTTTCCCTCCCACCGGAGGAAGAACACTTTGTAATTAATTTTCTACTTCTGCACTCTCCATTAAATTTCAAATGGCAATCCCATTGAGATAAATTTTGGTGGGAACCAAGCATGGTGAAACATGCCTGTAATTTTAGCAGCAGGGAGGCAGAGGTAAAAGGATCACTTTGAGTTTGAGGCCAACCTGGTCTACATAGTGAGTTGAGGGTCAGTCAGGGCTACAGTACAAGCAGGATGCTCTTGGAATTGGCGGCATCTGTGGGAAGAGCTGGCAGTGCTCCCGAGGCTAGAGGGAAGGAAAACAGGATGATGGGGGGCACAGTTAACTTGGGCAGTGCGTATTTGGGTGGGGTGTGCCTGATGATCTCAAATTCCTAAAATAAAACTGAAGACAATCAGTAGGTGTTGAAGTAGAATGCAAACAGGTTGAGTGCTCAAAAGGCTGAGGCAGGAGGATTGCTGAAGTCTGAAGTCAGCCTGCGCTACACAGTGAGATCCTGTATTTAAACAGGGGGGCGGGGCGGGGGGGGAGGACAAAAGTACATCAGGAAGCACTTTATATCACTTCCAAGTGCACACAAATGGATGCCCAACAAATTCTATGATACCCTAAGTGATTTTTCTTTTTTCTTTTTTTTTTTTAAATATTTATTTATTTATTTATTTATTTATTATGTATACAATATTCTGTCTGTGTGTATGTCTTTAGGCCAGAAGAGGGCACCAGACCTCATTCCAGATGGTTGTGAGCCACCATGTGGTTGCCGGGAATTGAACTCAGGACCTTTGGAAGAGCAGGCAATGCTCTTAACTGCTGAGCCATCTCCAGCCCCCTAAGTGATTTTTCTTATGGTGCTAGGGATTGACCCACGGCCTTGCCCAGGCCGGGGCATGTGCCACACCTCGCTCTCCCAGATGCGCTTTCTGGCTCGCTGGTTTTGTTTTCTTGAGACAGGGTTGCATTTAGTCCAGGTTAGTCCAGGCCAGTCTCACTCACTCACTGAGTAGGGACTGATAACGAGTGCTGGGATTGGGGTGTTGGCCGCTAGCACGGCTTAGCTACTTCTCATCTCACAGCCCCGCTAGCCTGTTCACTGCACAGCCTTGATAACACTTCCTTCAGTTATTCTACAAAATGGTTTTATTCAGCCTGGCACACTTTCCTGACTACTTATCACACATGATCAGATCTGACTGCTATACTGCGGCGCCTTCTGTGGGAGGGAGCGAAAAGAGCCAATAAAATGGCTTGCAATTAAAGCCATTTCAAAACCTGTCTCTAAAAATAATTCTTTTTTTTTGAGACACCAGGGATTGAACCAATGGCTGAGTGCCAGGGAGCTCTCTATCGATGAATTACACTCGACCCTTTTAAGTGCAATTTAATTTGTCCAGAATAATTGCAGTATGGGGCAAAAACAGACAGCAAGAAAAAAAAAGTCAGTTTTGAATTTTAGTAAATACACAGTCTATCACACAACAGGGCAATGGTGGCTCATTAAGGACACATTTCTCTTGTTCTTGTATCCTGCTAATGAAACGAAAGCTGAAGTCTGTGGAAAGCATGTCAGGACGTGAGACCATACACAATATACACGTTCATATGCAGCGACTGAGCAACTCTAGGAGTCTACGCTACAGACAGAAATGTGGGTAAGGATTCACATCGCCAAACTGTCACGAGATGATTTACACCAGCCAATGCTGCGGAGTTGGTGGACACAGAGGGCTCATTATCTCTGTATGTGGAACAGCGTCTCCAGTACTCACTGGTCACAGACACAGGCTACTGCCTGCCATTTACCAAATGCATCCATTGCAAGTCTCAAATGTGAACATGGAAAACCAACTTAAACCACATTGGAAGAGACAAAGGAGCCTCAGCAAAGCCACAGAGGATCCCAGAGAACCCTAGCTTGGAAGGCACACCAGCTGCGTACTGCACGGCCCAGGCAGGACTGTCTCCTCCTCCCAAGTAAACACTGCATTTTCTTTTTCTTCCTGACACAGGCTTCTGGGTTCTTCAGTCCATGTGAATTTGTCTCTTCCTGGGTGCAACGACCATCTTACACGTCCTTACCTGCCCAGGCGAGAGAGCTGGCCTGGAGAAGACGGGTCTGTCTACCTGACTGATAGACAAGGGTTTTTACAGGCCTGCAAGCTAGGCTGACTGGGTCTGTATCTTCAGCTGTGGGACCTTGGGGTAGCCACATAATACCCTTCCATCTCAGGCTCCTCCTATCTAAATGGAGGTAACTAATATTTAGCACAGTAATAAACCTCCAGTATAAAAACCATCTTTCAGGAATATAAAAAAATTTCCCTTGGGAAGTCAGTGCAAGAGGTTTGTACAGTCAAAACAAGTCTGGTCTACTGAGTAAGTCAGCAAGAAAAAAATCTTAAACTAAAAAGGAAAGCCAACAACAACAAAAGGCCATAGGTACCTCAGTGGTAGAGCACTTGCCTAGCACATGTGAGGCCTGGTTCATTCTACAGTACTGTGTAGGAATTAAATGAAATAAAATTAAAGTTTTATGACATACTTCGGCCACGGTTCTCCAGAGAAATAACTAGCCTACAGAGCATGTCTGCACATTATGTCTACAAAGAAATGTACACCAAGGAGCTAGTTCAAGCCACTGCGGAGGCTCACATACTCCAAACCCATGGGCTGGGGGTCTGAGGAACTGAAAGGTGGCTCAAACCTGAAGGAATCTGGTAGCAAAATTCTCTCTTATAGGGCAAGGCTGACTTCCTGAGTTCAAGACCTGGAATGCACAGGTGGAGAGAACTGACCCCCACACCAAGTTGTTCTGATTCCCACAGACACACATGAACAGACTAACACACACAAATGCACACAACAATCAAACAAATATATGCTAAAAATTTTTAGCTAGGTGTATTGGCACTTAGGAGACAAAGGCCATCGGATCTCTGTGAGTTCAAGGCCAGTTTGTTCTACATAGTGAATATCAAGACCATCAAAGTATGTAGAAAGACCCTGCCTCAAAAAAGCATCACAATAAAATAATAATAATAAATAAGTCAGGCAGTGTTGGTGCATACCTTTAATCCTAGCACTCAAGAGGCAGAGGCAGGCAGATCTTTGTGTTTGAAGCCAGCCTGATCTATAGAGATCTATCCAGGATAGCCAGGGTTACACAGAGAAACAGTCTTTTTTTTTTTTTTTTTTTTTTTTTTTTTTGAGACAGGGTTTCTCTGTGTAGCTTTGGATCCTGTCCTATCCTGGAACTAGCTCTTGTAGATCAGGCTGGCCTCAAACTCATAGAGATCCACCTGCCTCCTTCCAAGTGCTGGGATTAAAGATGTGTGCCACCACTGCCCAGCAAGAAACACAGTCTTTTTTTTTTTTGGTTTTTCGAGACAGGGTTTCTCTGTGGTTTTGGAGCCTGTCCTGGAACTAGCTCTGTAGACCAGGCTGGCCTCGAACTCACAGAGATCCGCCTGCCTCTGCCTCCCAAGTACTGGGATTAAAGGCGTGAGCCACCACTGCCCGGCAAGAAACACAGTCTTAAAAAACAAGAATAACAACAATAAATACCCAATCAGTGGTGGTACACACCTTCGACCCCAGCATTTGGGAAACAGAGGCTGGGGAATCTCTGTGAGTTGTAAAGGTCAAGGCCAGCCTGCAGTCTGGTCTACAAGGTGAATGCCAGACCAGACTAGACTGTTTACACAGAGAAGCCCTATTAAAAAAAAAAAAAACCACAATAAATAAAATAAGAATTTAAAGTTAGTCTTTTGCCAGCCTGACTGTACAATGTAATCTGAAGCTTGGCATGTGATGCCCACCTTTAATCCTAGCTCTCAGAAAGCAGGTGGGTTTCTGTAAACCTGAGGTTAGCCTGGGCTACAAAGTGAGCCTTGTCAGAAAATATAACCAATAATAATAAAAAGTAACCTGCTTTAGTGAAACTTTACTGCAAATAAAAATGTTAATTTTACCTAAAATATCTTTACAGAAACATTCAAATCACTGGTGAAAAATCCATACACAGTGGCATAGCAAAAATGACACAGGAAACTGAGCATCACACACAATATTAGACAAAACACGACATACAGCATAGTCTTAATGATACTGAGCATCACACACAATATTAGACAAAACACGACATACAGCATAGTCTTAATGATACTGAGCATCACACACAATATTAGACAAAACACGACATACAGCATAGTCTTAATGATATTAAACACGGAACAAGGAACTTGCTCTACAGTATGGTCCCAACCATTTCCACATCCAAGGAAACAGGCATGTCAGCAGTCAGCCATCTTTTCTTAGTCTTGCCAGCCTGTGAGTTTCAGTGCTGTGCTGAATGGGCCAGCGCCATGGCTCCTTCAGAACACATGCTCTTACTTTCAATTCTGGCTTTGTCTGTGGTATATTCTCGCAATGGTACCGCCTCATCCAACTGTGCCGTGCACACCCACGCTGTGGCCCAAGGGGCACACTACACCACTCCTCTGACCATCAATGTGAGTGTGGTGTGCACGCTTGGCCCTGACTAGGTGGAGCTGGAGGCTGAAGACAGTCTCCGATCTGACAGAAGCTGTAAAGAACAGAGAGCTGGCTGAGGCAGCCGTGTGCAAGCCCAGGCACAGAAGAGCGAAGAAGAGCAGGAAGGAAGGTGTAGATGGACTCTGAGGCAGTCTTGTTCCACAGCCGGGCCCCAACCCCTCAAGTGGCCCAGCAGCACTTCCTGGATCTTGGGTTCCACAAAATGTACCAGATATTCTACAGATCAATTTCCTCTTTTTTTGCTGAGCCTAGTGCAGATGCATTTGTCATGGGAACCCTGCATAGACACACACGCACGCACGCACACACCTAGTTACATACACCGCAATACTTTTCTTCCTTTCTTTCTTGAGAAAGGGACTCCCTTATCCAGCCCTGGTTGGCCTGGAACTAGCTATATAGCTTTGGCTGGCCTCAAAGTCAGAGATCAGCTTGCTTCTACCTTCCAAGTGCTAGGATTAAAGAAGTGTTCCACCATGCCTAACTCATCTTAGATATTCCTAAGATGTTTTTTAAAAGAGAGTTTACTTATTTTATATGTGAGAGAAGAATTTGTCTGTGTTGGGGCAAGTGCATTACAGGGAGCAGAAGACGGTCATATCCTCATGGCTCTCTGCCTATTCTTTGAGGCAGGGTCTCTCATTTTTCTCAGCCAAGGTGGAAGCCAGCAAGCCTTGCCAATCCTGTCTCTGCTCCTACCAGGAGTTGGAGGTTACAGGTATGATCAGGATGTGAGTGCTAGGATCCAAAGCTGTGGTCTTTGTGTTTAGACAGCAAGTGCTCTTAGACACTGAGCCACCTCTGCAACCCCTAAGATATCTCCTTATCTCTCAGATGGCCACTTAGATTCTTCTTTTCTTTATCTAGTCTTTAAATGTTGATGTGTGTGTCTCTCTCTCTGTATGTATGTGTGCATGTGGAGGCCCAGAAGACAACCTTGGATGTTGTTTTTCAGAAGAACCATCTACGTTTTCTTGAGATGCGGCTCTCAGTGGCCTGTCAATCACCAAGGTGCTACAGGCTGGCCAGGGAGTTCCAGAGATCTACTTGCCTGTCTTCTCAGTGTTGAGATTATTGCTTATGTCATCATGTCTGACAGGGTGTTTATTTTTTAATTACATGTCTGCCTGAGCCAGAAGAGGGCGTTAGATCCCCTGGAGCTGGAGTTACAGGTGGTTGTGAATTACCCATTGGAGGATCTGGGAAATGTTGGGTCTTCTGCAAGAGCAGTAAGCAGTAAGCAGTAAGAGCTCTTGACTAGGGGGCCATTTTTTCCAGCCCTTGCACCCAGATTTGACACATACTTTATGGAGTCCTTAAATACTGGTTATCTTAAGAAGTATTTTGCGGGACGCTGCATTCTCATTGTGTGTCCTCTTTCAGGACAATATTGCAGTCTCATGATTCTACTTGGCAGTTATGTGCTAGCACCAAATCTGTCCACATCTCTGATGGAGAGAACTGCCTCTTGGTCACTGCAGGTAACGAACTGTTTTAAAGATATCAAAGGTACCAGCTCCTTGGTGAGCCCACGTTTTCTTTCTTTCTTTTTTTTTTTTTTTTTTTTTTTTTGATTTTTCGAGACAGGGTTTCTCCGTAGCTTTTGGTTCCTGTCCTGGAACTAGCTCTTGTAGACCAGGCTGGCCTCGAACTCCCAGAGATCCGCCTGCCTCTCTCTCCCGAGTGCTGGGATTAAAGGCGTGCGCCACCACCCCCCCCCCCCCCCCCCCCCGGCTCTTTCTTTTTTTTTTAAAACAGTGTTGTTTTTTTTTAATATTTATTTATTATGTATACAATATTCTGTGTGTATGCCTGAAGGCCAGAAGAGGGCACCAGACCTCTTTACAGATGGTTGTGAGCCACCATGTGGTTGCTGGTAATTGAACTCAGGACCTTTGGAAGAGTAGGCAATGCTCTTAACCACTGAGCCATCTCTCCAGCCCCCGAGCCCACGTTTTCAATACAAACAAGACACTTCTGTTGTTTGTTGTTGTGGACCTAGTTGTTTATTTATTTAATTATTTATCTTGCCTATTCACAAATTATACTTCTCAGGTAGGAAATCTTGTCAATTCTACCTTTTTAAAATCTATCAGATTCAAAGCCAGTTATTGCTACACAGTGAGACCTTATCTCAGAAGCAAATTTATTAGATTCAAGATATCCCAGTGGTCAAAGTCTATCATTTATACTTCCTAGGCCACACAGTCCATTTTGTTACAACTATTGAATTTTTATATCAAGAAGCAACCACAAGTAGGAACAACAACAACAACAAAAAACTCCCACAACAACAATGGATGTGACCAGTTCCTACAAGTTTTAGCTACGGACAAGAAAAATTTGAGATTCATACAATTTTCATGGCATAAAATATTCTTTTGGTCCCTTAATTCTTTAAACACATAAAAATCCATTCATATTTCACAGGCTATTAAAAAAAAAACAGACAGCAGATCTGGGTACAACAGAAAGTTCACGCTTAGCACTTGGGGCCCTGGGCTCAATCTTCAATACCACTCAAAGCCACAATGAAACAGAACAAAGGCAGCAGGCCACTGTTTGCTGGGAGGACAGACCATACAGATTCCCATCACCTCTCCCTCGAGCTGGTGAAACAGCTTTCTCTGAGAGCTGCTTTCCCTGTCTCCAGTGATCTAACTTTCCCAGGGCTAGAGACAGAAGACTCTTCCCAAAATACCAATCTACTCCTCTTGGTATAACAACCATATTTGTTTTCTCATATTCATACATACTGCATAGAAATTATGACAAATTAAGCCTGGCAGTAGTGGCACAGGCCTTTAATCCCAGCACTTAGGAGGCAGAAGCAAGCAGATCTCTGTGAGTTTGAGGCCAGCTTGATCTATAGAGCGAGTTCCAGGACAGACTCCAAAGCTACAGAGAAACCCTGTCTCGAAAAACCAAAGGGAAAAAAGAAAAGAAAAGAAATTATGACAAACTGAAAAGTTTTTATTTGTTGAATCAAGAATTATCTTGAGTAAAGCTCTTTCTTCAACAGGAGAATAAATATATATAATTGTAATGAAAGGAAAACACTCTCAGTTGATATGATTTTCTCTGTAATGAACACATGAGAATCTCTGTACAAATCATTAAATTAATGGAAAGATCAACAAGGATATCATAGGTGAGACTAATGCACAATATAATACATTGCATTTTTGTTTCATTCATGATAGTGAAGTACAAAAATGTGAAGTAACTAGAAATAAACCTCAGTGTTTATATGAAGAAAACTAAGAAGTTTTCTTGGGAACTATTAAAGAAAACAAATAATGATTCTATCTGCCTTATTTGTAGCTCAGAAGATTCACTATTGTAAGGCTATCATATTAATACACTTCAACTTAACTTACAAGCCCAATGCAACTTCAAAAAAGTTCAAAGGTTTCTGTGGCAATTCAAGAGTTGACTTTAAAATACACACTGAGACTGTACAATAAGAGGACTTCTGGAGGCATCACAATCCCTGACTTTAAACTCTACTACAGAGCTACAGTATTGAAAACAGCCTGGTATTGGCATAAGAACAGACAGGAGGACCAATGGAACGGAATAGAAGACCTGGATATCAATACATACATTTTCGAACACCTGATCTTTGATAAAGAAGCAAAAAATATCAAATGGAAAAAAGAAAGCATATTTAACAAGTGGTGCTGGCATAACTGGATATCAACATGTAGAAGAATGAAAATAGATCCATATCTGTCACCATGCACAAAACTCAAGTCCAGATGGATCAAAGACCTCAACATAAAGCCAGCCACATTGAACCTTATAGAAGAGAAAGTGGGAAGTACACTTGAACGCATTGGCACAGGGAACCACTTCCTAAATATAACCCCAGCAGCACAGACACTGAGAGAAACAATTAATAAATGGGACCTCCTGAAACTGAAAAGCTTCTGTAAAACAAAGGATAAGGTCAACAAGACAAAACGACAGCTACAGAATGGGAAAAGATCTTCACTAACCCCACATCAGAGTCTGATCTCTAAAATATACAAAGAGGTCAAGAAATTGGACACCAAAAGAACACATAATCCAATAAAAAAAAATGGAGTACAGACCTAATCAGAGAACTCTCAACAGAGGAATCTAAAATGGCTGAAAGACACTTAAGGAAATGTTCAACATCCTTAGTCATCAGAGAAATGCAAATCAAAACAACTCTGAGATTTCATCTTACACCTGTAAGAATGGCCAAGATCAAAAACACTGATGACAACTTATGCTGGAGGGGTTGTGGGATAAAGGGAACACTTCTCCATTGCTGGTGGGAATGCAAGCTGGTACAGCCCTTTGGATGTCAGTGTGGCGATGTCTCAGAAAATTAGGAAACAACCTTCCTCAAGATCCAGTAATACCACTTTTAGGTATATATCCAAAGGATGCTCAATCGTGCCACAGGGACATATGCTCAACTATGTTCATAGCAGCATTGTTTGTCATAGTCAGAACCTGGAAACAACCTAAATACGCCTTGATTGAAGAATGGATAAGAAAAATGTGGTACATTTACACAATGGAGTACTACACAGCAGAAAAAAATAAACAACAGCTTGAATTTTGCAGGAAAATGGATGGAGCTAGAGAACATTATTTTGAGAGAGGTAACCCAGACCCAGAAAGACAGTTATCACATGTCATAAGTGGTTTTTAAACACAAAGCAAAGAAAGCCAGCCTACAAACCACAATCCCAAAGAACTTGGACAACAATGAGGACACTAAGAAAGACTCACATAGATCTAATCTACATGGAAAGTAGAAAGTATAAAAAGGCAAAATCTCCTGAGTAAATTGGGAGCATGGAGACCTTGGGGGAGGGTTGAAGAGGGGAGGGGGGAGGCAGGGAGGGGAGCAGAGAAAAATGTACAGCTCAATAATATAAATATAAAATAAAATAAATATAAAAAAAATACACTGAGAGTTGAGGATGATGGCACTGACTTGTATTCACAGCTGCTTGGGAGGGTAAGACAGGAGGATTACAAGTTGGGAACCAGCCTGGGCTACAAAGTGAGTTCAAGGCTAACCTGGCCAATTCAGCAAGACCCTGTCTCAGAACAAAAAAGGATTAGACTGCCAGGCGATGGTGGCCTACGCCTTTAATCCCAGCACTCAGGAGGCAGAGGCAGGCGGATCTCTGTGAGTTCGAGACCAGCCTGGTCTACAAGAGCTAGTTCCAAGACAGGCTCCAAAACCACAGAGAAACCCTGTCTCGAAAAACCAAAAAAAAAAAAAAAAAAAGGATTAGACCTTAAAATTAAAAACATAAATATACAAGCAACACTAAACAGACCCAGCCAAAAGTCCTGGTTTCAACACTCAGTACCGTGAAACAAACAAAATAAATGGAAAGCAAAGATTCAAATTAGCCACACATACTTAAAGGTAGGTAGATAGAGAAGATATTTTACTTAGCCAGGCAGTGGTGGCGCACACCTTTAATCCCAGAAATTGGGAGGCAGAGGCAGGTGATCTCTGTGAGTTCGAGGCCAGCCTAGTCTACAAGAGCTAGCACAGGCTCCAAAGCTACAGAGAAACCCTGTTTTAAAAAACAAAACAAAAAAACAAACAACAACAAAACTTCATTAGGAATGATGTGGCAATACAGATAAGTGAAAACAAGATAAACCACTCAAAACAGATAATAATAGCGCAGTAAACTGTCTATGTGGAAGAAATTATACCAGGTTCCTTTCTCAAATAAAACCAGTGAAAGGTAAATTAAATAGCTCAGTTTCTACTACCAATAATAACAATAATGATGATGATTTTAGTTTTTAACATTCTCTATTATGTTTATCTATGGGGGGAGACAGTGCTGAAAGCATATATGGAGGTTAGAGAACAACCTGCCACCAGAGATTCTCCCCTTCCACCATGTGGGCCCTGGGAACAGTGAGGGCCTTTACCCAAGAGGTTAAGATAGTAGGGCCATGAGTTCCAGGCCAGCCTGGGCTATACTGCAAGACCTTGTCTGAAAACAGTAATAATAGTGATAATAATAATAAGCGAGTAAATCTCCAGGCACAGTGGCGTGTACCCAGTGTCCCAGATACTGAGGATGCTCAAGTCTAGTCCAGAGTCAGCTTGAGAGACAACAAGATCCCACCTTAAAACCACAACAATTCCAATAAACAGACCAAGGAAATGAAAATATACATTCACACAAAAACGCAGCATTGCTCAAAACAACCAAAAATAGCGCTCAGCAGTTAGGAACACTTCTTGCCCTATCAGAGGGCCAGAGTTTAGATCCCAGAACCTTAATCATGGTTCACAGAAACCCAACTCCTACTCCAGAGCATCTGATGCCCTTTTCTGACCACCACGGCCACCTACATACACACATGTACACATACACACATGTAAAAAGAAATAATATTAAAAATAAAAATAACCCCACCCAAGCACAGTGACACGTTTGTCTATAATCAAAGCACTTGGGTGGCTAATATGGTTATAGTATAAAGTGACTTCCTTTATACTGAGTTCCAGGCTAGCCAGTCTACACAATCAGTCAATCAATCAGTGAACGAACAAATCTGAATGGCCTCCAAATGATGGAAGAATAAGTAAAGGCAATACATGCATCGAATGAAACAATAAAAACGTACACGCTATAATAGAAACTTTATAAAGTTCCTGGGGAGCTGAACTGAAAAACATGTGTACTCATGTATGAAGCTGTTAAAAGAATCTTAAAAATGCTAAGTGAAAAAAAAAAAGCCAGCCACAACAGGCCACATAGTGCATGTTTCCACTAGCGTGAAATGCTCACACTAGGCAAATCTACACACGTATAGTGCGATGGACGTGGCCGAGAGCTGTGTTTGAGACTAGACAATATCTGTCACCCTGTGCAGCTGCAATTTCAAAGCCTGCATGATATCCAAATGTTGAATTAAATACAGTAGGTTGTGTATAATCCCTGCACTAGGGAGACAGAGACAGGCAGAGCTCTATGAGTTTGAGGCCAGCCTTATCTACATAGTGAGTCCCAGGCCAGTCAGTGAGACCCTGCCTAAAAAACACACGCTAGGATAGAAGCTTAGCCCGATTTTTCAAATGGCCTTGAAATGTTAGAATATTGATAGCTACACCCCATAAACAATTCAGCAGCACTATTTTCAGACTTCCTGTGAGCATGTGTCCTGAATAACTGAAGATAAAACACAGCTATTCTCTCTCTGATGGCAGTATTAGCAGCAAAAGTACTCAGGGAGGAGGCGGCAGAAAGTTCCCGGAGCACTAGGACAAACAGTGGCGTACACACACACACACACACACACACAGAGTAAGCAGTCTGGCAAACACTGACAATCTTCCATTCTGGACTATTTACATCAGATGGGAATTTTTAAGATATTTTTTCACCCCAACAGGCAGCATTGCTTTGCAATCTAAATGTAACTGCGTATCACCAGGGGTTACATAGGAAAGAACTTTCTAGTTAGTATTCCTCCCAAGTCTGTCATTCTCCTTGGTGCAGGCCTGCTTTCTGTTACTATAAAAGACGTGCTCTGCGCGGTAGAGGGGGTGGGGATTTCACAGGCAAGATTTACCCATACTGAAACTCAATGTGGGCTAAGTATAGTGGAGTTTAACAAGACAGTTGGCATTTCCCAATTTTGTGCATTGAAAGGTTAAAAGAGGAAATGAATTTCCTCAGATTCTCCAAAACTATGTACATAATTCTTAAGAGACTGGTCCAAAAGACTAACAAACCATACAATTTAAGATAGATAAAGCAAGACCAGCATTCTAATACATTTTGCTTCTATGTGAAAGATAATAGATAATTAGATTTTAGATTCAAGTATCATTTGCACACCCTAGGAAGCTCAAAATGGGGGAAGCCAAAAGAAGCAGGCAAAATAAAAATGACTACCATTTAAAAACTCCTTGCAAGTTCCTCCCGCTGCCAAATACCGATTCAGCTCCCTCCTGCACCTTCAAACCGGTGCGCGGTTACTGTTACCACCACAGAAACTGTAGCAACTGACAACTGGTTCTCCAGATCAGAGAGCGAAGTGATGTCGGTCTCCCAACAAATCGACAACCAATCCTTTAAAAATGAACTCACCTAGACTCTGCTCCCTTCCCTCTCGGCTTCTCTTTAACCCTCGCGCTCGACTGCTGGAACGTGCCTGTGTCAGAATTACACTACCGTTCCGAAAACACTGTCTAGCAAGAAAGTTAACGACTTCACATCGGAAACACCATGTTTCGCAGTGAGGCTGGGTCTTGGTTACCAAGTGTTTCATTTTAAGCAAAAAGTATCACCATTACACATGAGACGAACTAAGTTTAAAAACTCACACCAAGCTGAAGGAAATGCACGACGACACGGAAAGTGTTTCCCGGGGTAGGGGGGTGTCTAAGAAACTATATTTAACTGTATTAATACAGTCTAGTGGTTAAATCCCAAGATTTCTTCCATCGCTTAATTTTCTAGAACTCTGACAGGGCCTGTTTGTGGGTACTGTGCGAACTCGTGGGTAGGGGTTTAGGACTGGAAGAGCCAAATTAAAACAAGTGCAGAAAGCCAAGGGGCGTAGCGTACCTGCCAGCGGCCGTAGGTGAGCAGAACCATGGCGATGGGGATGGCGGTGCCGGACATGGCATGCGTGGAGGGCATGCTGTACTCTGAGTTGTAGAAGATTTCCAGCTTGACGACCGGCGGCGAGGCCGGTCGCGGCCAGCGGATGATGTCCTTGGTGCACTGGCCCAGGTACATGACCAGCACCCAGATGATCACGAGCCTCCGGCCCACGAACGGATCGAGGTTCCAGATCCAGAAGGGGAAGAAGAAGATGTAGAAGAGCTCGTTGCCCAGCTCGGTGCCTAAGCTGAACAGGTAGTAGAGCGGCCAGTTGCTCACCCTGACCAGCTCGCCCTCCTCGCCCGTCAGCGAGTTGCGGCGCAGCGAGCCCGCGCGGCGGGGCCCGGCCGGGCCGGGCTCAGCAGCCAGCCCGTTGCGTACGCCGTTGGGGGCGCCGCAGCAGTCGGGCTTGGCGGGGCCGGGGCTGCGCTCCGCGCCCGGCTGCTGTCCCCGTCGCCGAGGGTTCCCCGCGGCCCCGCGAACCTCGCTCTCCGCATCCTCGCCCTCCGCGGGGCTGCCGAGCGGCGCCTCCACCCCACACAGACGCTGGAAGCTCGCCACCCGCTGCGGCTCCTGCAGACGGACAGCCAGCAGGGCCAGCCGCTGCCCCAGGGACATGATCGCGGGCCACTAGGGAATGGATCCGGACACGCGCTCCCCGCCCGTCACTGCCGCCACGGCCCCTAGCTCGACTCGCTCAAGGCTGCAGGCGACCGCGCCAACAGGCCGCAGCGGCCGCCGCGCGCGCCTTGCGCCCCGCGCGCCCCTCCCCTGGCGCGCTCCCCGCCCCGCGCGCTCACGGAGGCCCGCGCCGCGCGCGCAGCCCGGAGCTTCTCCCCCGAAGCCACGCCTCCGGGTCTCCTGCCCGGGTTCTCCGCGGGCTGCCGTGAGGCCCACAGCGCGGTCCTAGG
Organism: Microtus oregoni; assembly: GCF_018167655.1. Classification (NCBI taxonomy): domain Eukaryota; kingdom Metazoa; phylum Chordata; class Mammalia; order Rodentia; family Cricetidae; genus Microtus; species Microtus oregoni. Next base: position 21,411,532 of record NW_024543068.1, on the reverse strand, counting down.
CAGGGCTGGTGACCCAGGAGCCGCAGGTTTTATTGGCCTGCAATCAACTGGGGCGTGATGGATGAGGTAAAGAACCGCCGAGCAACCGGAATCGTCCGACTCACATCATTAATTAGCAACTAATTTCAGAGTTGTCTCGGATGGTTGATGTCCGGAAAGACACGTGCCAATTGACTAGTGGCAAGATGAGAAAGAGGTAGATCTCCAGGACGGCCTGGGCATGAGATAGCTCACACAGCTGTGGTCTGCAAGAGAAAAGCTTACAAAGTCAAACCAGGCTGTCACTCACCTCATATGTACCTTAAGTGAACTTAAGTGTAAAATTTCCTTAATAATGAAGTCTAACACCTACCAGGATTGTACAGAGCACATGATTTATGAGCGAATGCAGCATGTAAATTTCCGAGATAGGTTTTTCATTTCGTTTTTTTTTCCCATTGGTTTTCTTTCTTTCCTTCCTTCTCCCCTCCCTCCCTTCGTCCTCCCTCCCTCCCTCCCTCCCTCCTTTCTTTTTCTTTTCTTTTCTTTTTTTTTTTTAAAACCAGAGTATAGTCTAACCCAGATTATCCGCAACCTTGCAGTGTAGTTAAGGCTCACACTGAACTCCTGATCCCCCGAGTGCCATCTCCCAAAAGCTCGTATTACCAGCATGTGTCACCATGCCAGGCTTGAATTTTGAATTGGCTAGGCTAATTTAGAACTTAGAATCTTAAATTTTCTGTTTTAGAAATAACTCGACTTCTAGATGGAACCGATTATATTAAAAGATTTCAAAGTTTTAATTCCAGGAATTTATTTCAGGCACAGCAAATGAATGCCTATAATTAAAGACTGAACTACTTCCAAGAAACAGGCTGAAAGATGTTCCATGCTGGTAAGTCATTAGAAATATTTTCATTTTCCAAAATGTGGGGAGGTGGTGTTACCCCCTTTTAATCCTAGCACTCGGGAGGCAGATACAGGCAGATCTCTTGATCTACAGAGTGAGTTTCAGGATAGACAGGGCTACACAGAGAAACCCTGTGTTGAAAAAAACAAAACATAACAAAACCAAAAAACTATATGTGTGTGTGTGTGTGTGTATGTATTATATATATTCATTTTCCAAGAAAGAATGTTCCCACTGCCTTCTACTCCACTTGTCATAGAGAGAGGAAAGTCCTCATTTCCGGCCCTCAAATTGCTGGGAGTGTGGAGAGGTAAGGTGGAGCACAACTGTAATCCCAGCACTTGGAAGTGGAGATGGGAAGATTTGGAGTTGGAGACCAACTGGGGCTACATAACAAGATACTGTATCAAAATAAGTATCCACAGCCTCGTGAAGGAGACAAAGTATGAGAAGGGGTATACTGGGCCTGTAGAGCAGGGTACACAGTAACCACTGTTTGCCCAGGGTGTTACTGACAAGGGTGTTATCTTGCAAACAGGAGGCTTGAGTTCAGTCCCAACACACACACAAACACACACACACACACACACATACACACACACACACACACACACACACAGAGAGAGAGAGAGAGAGAGAGAGAGAGAGAGAGAGAGAGAGAGAGAGAGCAATGTGATTAGTTGATGTTTCTAACGAATATAAACCATCATTATAAACTTTAGCATTTGGTGAAAATAATTTATAACAAGACACGCTGTCCTGGCCAGGAGCTTGCTAGATTCTACTGGGTCTGTGGTAACAGGTGTTTGCTACAACTGGGTATTGTGTTTGTGTTGCCACAACCTCAGACTACCAAATTGTAGGGCTGTAGGATGAACCACTACGCACAGTTTGTGTTGTGTGTGTGTGTATGTGTGTGTGTGTGGGGGGGGGTTTGATACAGGGTCTTACTATGTAGCCTGAATGCCCTGGAATTTAGGTACGTAAACCAGGCTGACCTCAAACTTGTAGCTATCCTTCTGCCTCTGCCCCAGGAACATTATCTTTGATTTTTATATCCTTTGCACCTAAAACAACTATTATTGAATAATTGAATGACTGTAAATGAATGCATAAACTTTTAAAAAGGCCATTTCTACCAGCTGGGTGTGGTTGTGTATGCCTGTAAATCCCAGCACTTGGGAGGTGGAGGCAGGAGGATCCAAAGTGTTTTCCAAGAATAGAAAGTGGGGAAAGCGGCCACTTCAAAGTTCCTTTTCTTGTAAAGGTGGAAACAGACAGCTGGCCTTTAGAGGCTCAAGCCTTTAGCAGGAAGTGCCTCTGGTTTGGTTCGTTTGTTGGAGCCTAGTATAAGGGCCTTGTCTAAAACAAATATCTTCTCTAGCTCTTATTCAACAACATACTTGTACATTCTTTTTCTGTGTCTCAAATACACTCCTAAATTCTGTCTGACTTTCTATCACAAATCTTACTCCTACCCTATTAGGAACAAGCACTTCTCATTGTTACTCTCCTGGCCTTGTGTCTTCCTCCTCCCTTAGAGCATTTCAACAAAGGAGACTTTTATAACGAGGTCTTGGATACATTGTAAAAAGCTATGCTCTGTAGCTTCTGCTGGCTCGGAAAAACACACACACACACTCACACACGCACACTTTCAGAAATCTGGGGAAATTTAAATGGAAACGGACGGGAAATGTCTGTGTGCTCCGTTTACTTTAGGAGATATTTAACGGGTTAAATCCACGAGGTTGATGACACGCCTCAGGGCAGACAGTCACTGCCTCCAAACCTGAGAATTGGAGTTTAATCCCAGGGCGGAGAGACCTGGTTTCTACAGGTTTCTTCTCTGCCCTCTAAACTATGTGCACTTATTAAATATACTAAAATTTTTTTCATTGACAATCTTTAATTGTGATCTATAGAATGCTAGTAAGGCTTTGTAACAACCTGGAACTCATCAGAGGGGGTGGAGTGGGGGGAAGCGAGTGATCTCACTGCAAGACCTAAAAGTTTGGCTCAGGACTCAGGCTTAATTTCCAGGCGTTGCAAATACTCTTGGCATCACACAGAGAATCACACAAACAAAAGGAAAGTCTGAGAGTCTGAGGCAGGAGGCTTAGGGTTTGGTTTGGATTTGGGGGCTTTTTTTGTTGTTGTTTTGTTTGTTTGTTTGTTTGTTTTGATAAAATGTCTTCCTATGCAGTCTGGCTAACCTGGAACTCACTCTGCAGCTACCCTAAACTCAGAGATAACCTACCTCTGCAGGTTATCTTGAGGGCTGGGATTAAAGGATTGCCCATGCAATCCCAGCCTCACTTGGTTTTTATTTTAGCACAGATTGTGATGTTGGTTCTCCATGAACCGGGTTCTGACCTCACGCTCTTTCAAGATTGGTTAGTTTTTTTTAAAATGTGAATAAAGGATGGAAAGAAAAAGGGGAAGGTGTAGGTTGTCTTAGGCCATCACCCTGTGTGGAAACAAATGAGTACCAGGTGACAGAGATTAAAAAATTGTTTAAAAGTTTTGCGAGGTGGGGGAGATTAAAAGATTTGAATTCCTTTCATAAAAGTTTCACAAGATAGGGGAAGATTTATGGAATATTAGCCCTTGTGGAGCAAGGTACGCTTGAGAGGAAAAGAGAATTTCCTTACTTAGACGACTGTCAAAAATGAAAACAAATGCGAGAGAAAAGCAACTTGAGGTTGGATTAGTGATGCCCTTTTTGAATTATTTTTATTTTTCAGTTTTATTGGGGTTACTTAGAGGACTGGATGTGAAGGGGACTCCTGCACTTCGGGTGCTCCCTTCCAGACCCCAGATTAAGCACAGGCCACACCCAAACACCTGTTTTCACAGAGAGATCCTTTAGTAAGTAGGGAAGAAAAGTGGCTGCTATCTGACTCTGGTAGAAAAAAAAAAACATAGCAAGCAGCAAGTGACCTTGCAGCTGTAATTTTTAAGCTGAGAAGAAGGGGAGGTCTGTGTTAGGATGGGCTAGGATGTGGTGATAGAGGAGATAGAGGACAAGGGAGAAGAGGAAGGGAACAAGGGAAAGGGGTTAGGGGCATTTGTCCCAATGGGACAAAGGACCGCCTCTGCATAATCCCTGTACTCGGGAGGCAGAGGCAGAGGCAGGTGGTACTCTCAGAGTTCAAGGCCAGCCTGCTCTACAGAGTGAGTTCCAGGACAGCCAGGGCTGTAACACAAAGAAACCTAGTCTTGAAAAACCAAAAGAGGGAAGGAAGGAAGGAAGGAAGGAAGGGAAGAAGGGAGGGAAGGAAAAAAAGAAAGAAGGAGAGAGAGGAAGAAAGAAAAAAAGAAAAGAAATGGTAAAAAAGGCTCAAATTAAATTGTCTTTAAAATCCAAAAAAATCACTACAGTGGTGAGCAATATTACAGTAGAGAGAACCTGGGACCCTAAGACCTGCAAGCTCTCAAAAGTTAGCAGAATAGCTTGACTTCAGAGAGAAGAATGAACAAGACAGAGAAGGAAGCTTGGGGAGAGGGAATCGAAGGGGGGTATGATTGAAGGGTAAAAGGGCCAAGCTCACTTCTGGGTTTGAAAACCTGTCAACACCGGCCAATCCCCACCACTCCCCAAGAAACCCAATATAAAACCTGCCTCCTGCTCAGTTCCCTGCTGCTTCGTCTGAGCAGAGCAGCCACAACCACCCGCAACCCGGTGGCGTTTCTGAATTTTTAGATGAGTCTCACCAAGACAGATCCTCTAGTAGATAGTCTCAGAAAATGGAGAATGAAAGTGTTTCCTCACAATAGAGTAGAACTAAATAGAACTAAAAGGTGGGATTAGGGTAACAACTCAGCAAAGGAAAACCCTCCCAGACCGGCCGTGGCAGTGCACACCTTTAATTCCAACACTGGAGAGGAAGAGGCACGCAGATCTCTGTCAAGTTCAAGACCAGCTTCGTCTACATAGTGAGTTCCGGGACAGCCAGGGCTTTCTAGTTGAGATCATCTAAAAACAAGCACCTTTCCCACACACCTACTAAATGCCTAGTAGGCCTGGCTGCCTGCCAGTGAATCCCAGCACGCTGGAGGCCAAGAGAAGGAATGTGTGGAGCTGACCGACTGACAAGGATAGCCAAGTCCTCAGCTCTCTGCTCAAGTGAGAGACTGCTTCAGTGAATAAGGTGGTGAGTGATTAAGGAAGACATCAATCTCTGGCCTCCACGTGCAAATAGACACACACACACACACACACACACACACACACACATATATATATATATGTATATATACAGGCCAAAAAATTTAAATTAACAATAAAAGAAAGAAAAAGGAAAGCTTCAGAGCCTTTGGCGGTTAAGATGTACCCCTATTTGGGTTTCATTTCAACACCTAGACTTAAACATGTTTTTTCACACCCACATTCTCTTTCAAGGTTTCGTTTGGGTTTTTGTTTGTCTGTTTGTTGAATACATTTTCTTTATTGAAATAGAGTCCTGAATACCCAGGCTGACCTGGAAGTCACTAGTAATTTAGGATGCTTGCTTTTTGTTTGTCTTCTTTTCTCACTGTCTAGCACTTGCTGGCCTAGATCTCATTAAGCACAGCAGGCTGGCCTCAGTCTTTTAAACGCTAGGACTAAAGGCATCTATATCCTGCAAGGCTAGCTTTGAACTACTGGATTTCTTGATTCACATACACGTTCTGTGATTACATGTGTGCACCACCACACTCAACCGTTTCTATTGCCGTCTGTTTATTGTTTGGATCCAAGTATTACCGGGCAGTCCAGTGCTTGGAACTGAAGGTTCTCCTGCCTCAACCTCTTAAGTTCTGGACATTTGCGCTAGTGCCCAGCTTCAGTGCTAGGTTGATTTTTTTTTTCATTTTATTTTTGTTTTTACTTTTGCTTCTGACACAGGGTCTCCTGTAGCCCAGACTGGCCTTTAACTAGCAATGTCACCACGGCTGGTCTTGAATTCCTCATTTTCTATTTCTGTCTCCCAGGGCCGGGATTAGAGGCAGGTAGCATCACACCTGGCCAGTGATACCATTTTGCATTTATTAGGAACACAATCACTCCACTTCTCAAAGACTTTCTCACCTCGTTTAGTTGCTAATATTGGTACTTAGCCACAGGGATGGGAGATGTGGTTCAGCAGTCTAGAACACTTGCTGCTCTTGCCAAGGACCTGGATTTGGTTCCCAGGAAGCACCCATGTGAATATTCATAATTGTCCTTTGCTCCATTTCCAAGAGACCTGCAGTCCTCTTCTGTCCTCTGAGGGCACCTCGTATGCACTTGGGTGCACATACATGGCACGAAGATAAAGTATCATAAACATGAAAATTTTAAAATAAAACCTTTAAAATTAAAATGAGCAAGCAAGCAAACCAAATGAATACTGGAATGTCAACGTCATGATACAGCACATTTCCAAAGATCTGAATTCGTCATTTCCTTTGATCCTTACAATGATACTAGAATAAACTATTGTCATGATTTTATTTATTTATTTTTTTTTACCTTATTTTACCTTTAAGTACATGGCTATGCATTTGTGTGTGCAGCTGCTCTCGGAGGCCAGAAGAAGGTATTGGTTACAAGTGCTTGTGAGTGGCCCTAGGAGGGTGTTGGGAATAAAACCCAGGTCCTCTGCAAGAGCAATTTGCCCTCTTAACCCCTAAGCTGTCTCTCCAGCCCCCTATTATTGTTACTGTATGTTTGTGTAGAGGCATCCATGCTATGGCTCATGGGCAGAAGTCAAAGGACAGTTTTTTTTGTTTTTTTGTTGTTTTTTTTTTCTTTTTCGAGACAGGGTTTCTCTGTGGTTTTGGAGCCTGTCCTGGAACTAGCTCTGTAGACCAGGCTGGCCTCGAACTCCCAGAGATCCGCCTGCCTCTGCCTCCCGAGTGCTGGGATTAAAGGCATGTGCCACCACCGCCCGGCTCAAAGGACAGTTTTGTGGAGTCTGTTCTTCCACCTCATGCAGTTCCCAGGATTATGAACTCAGTTTCTTAGGCGTGGGCAGCAAGAGCCTGACCTGCCAAACCATTTCATCAGCCTGATTGTCACTGTCTTACACTGAAACAACAGAACGTGGTAAAGTCAGAATGAGAACTGTCTGCTAGGTATTGATAGGGTCTTGGTGTCCTTCCCACTGTTCTATCAACTGGACAGAGCTCCAGCAGCGCTGTAAGATCGGAGCATTTGCGAAGCATGCCAGGTTAGCTAAAAGCATATCCTTAAAATACATCTGAATTACACATTTTTTCCCTTTCTCATCTTGCAGTGCTGGCTTCTAACTCAGACCTAGCGGTGCCAAGAAGATGTTCTACCGCTGTGCTAAATCTCCAAGCCCCTGACAGGCTCTGGTTAACTATAAACTTCAGAAGCTCCCACTGAGAGAATAATCAAACTCACATGCACAAATGAGTAAGTGTTTTCTCTACAGAGAAATGACACCCCTGGAAGTTTTTCCTTTTGTTTTGTTAACAGAGCCTGTCTCTGTAGCCCAGGCTGGCCTGGGCTTCTCAGTGGCCCTACTTCAGACTCCTGAGTCCTGAGACTGTAGGGATATACCAGCATGCCCTTATTTCCTGAGCAGTTGAACAAATTAATGTAAATGTGTTGAATGGATAGTAATATTGGGGCTGGAGAGATAGTTTAGCCATTAGGAGCACTGTCTGCTCTTCCAGAAGAGCTGGCTTCAATTCCCAACTCCCCATCCCTATGGTAGCTCACAACTGTCTGTAATTACAGTCCCAAGAGATCCCTCATACAGTCAGACATAGAGGCAAAAGTCCAAGGGACATAAAAATAACTTACAAAAAAAAGAGAGAAAATGGATAGGAAGATGAACTGATTAAATAATGTTATTGGCTGTTGTTGTTTTAGACTAATAGTCACCTGTGTCAGAGTTCCATATTCAAAGAGGAACTAAGTCGTTACCTGGCCATTGAGGAAATCAAGAGAGAGAGAGATCAAAGTCAGAATGATAATGGGTTGTCCAGTGCCCTAGTCCTCGAATAATGATTTACCAAGCTGGGCTAGACAGCACAAGCCTTTATTCCAGGTTATTGGGAGTCACTGGGTTAGATTTCTGTGAGGTTGAAGCAAGCCTGGTCTACATAGCAAGTTCCCGGTAGCCAGAGCTGTTCAGTGAGACCTTGTCTCAAAGCCAAACCATCAGAATTATTTCTAAATAAGTTGATGTTGACTGAGCAGTTATTTTCCTATTATTCCCTTTCTGCTGGGTAAGGGACTAGTTCTGGAGCAGCTCATCTGCCTTTTGCTGGTTTTGTCCCAACTTTGACTGTGACACCATCCTTCTCCCCGGGACTCATCCAAACTCCTCTTCTGTCTGGGTAATGAAATGTTGCTGAGTGAGTGAACGGAATGCCATAGTTTCCCCCTTGATGTGCCATAACTTCATTTACTCTTCTATTATTTTAAGAAGCTCAGTACTAAGGCTGGGCTTGGTGGCACAGGGCATGAAAACCTTGGAAGGCCGAGGTGTGTTGGTCCTCCCCTGGCTGTAAGGTTCAAGGCCAGCCTTTGCAACTTCCTGGGACCAAGACACAAAAGAAAAGGAAAAGGAGCGCTAGAGCTATACCTCAGTGAAAAAGAACTAATGAACTAATTAACTTAGCACTTGCAGGACTCTAGGTTCAATCCTCAGTACAGAGGGTTTAGAGAGTGAGGGAAGGGGAGGGGAGGAGAGAAAAGAGAAAACCCTGGTTCAAATCTCGCCAAGTTTCTAGATGTGCCAATCCACAAGGCTACGTTTAGTTCGTTAATCAGTCACTTGTATTCAAATTCCAATTTCAGAACCTTTTGTTTTGTTTTTTTGTTTTTGTTTTGTTTTTCAAGACAGAGTTTCTCTGTAGCTTTGGAGCCTATCCTGGAACCAGCTCTTTTTTTTTTTTTTTTTTCGAGACAGGGTTTCTCTGTGGCTTTGGAGCCTGTCCTGGAACTAGCTCTGTAGACCAGGCTGGCCTCGAACTCACAGAGATCCGCCTGCCTCTGCCTCCCAAGTGCTGGAATTAAAGGCGTGCGCCACCACCACCTGGCCAATTTCAGAACTCTTAATGTCACTTACAAACACGGGGGATAAGCTGTTTTTAAAGCCATGGAAATTCAGAGGATGAAAACTGTGATTGAAGCACACTTTTGGTTGATGATTTCAATTTATTTCAAGTCCTAAAACAAAGTCGTATGGAAGCCATGCATGGCATTATGTGCCAGCTGTCCTGGGTGTTCAAGAGGTTGGGGCAGGAGAAAAACTTGAGGTCACAGGTTCAAGGTCAACAAGGACCATGTAGTGAGAGAGGTAGGGAGGAAGAAAAGGAGGGAGGGGAGGAGGGAGGGAGCATAATGAGGACTAAAGTATGTCTCAGTGACAGAGCACATGGCTAGGTCCATCACTAACACCATAAAAACAAACAAGAAATTAGAATGGCAAGCTATTGGCCTAGCATGATGACACTGGCCTATAGTCCTAGCGTAACAGGCTCCCAGACCGTAGTACAACTGACACCATGGTAGTGGGCACCATTCTGACCTTTAAACCCAGCATGTAGGCTCCAACACCTGTCAAAATGGGAACAAAGACTTAATCCATCAAAGACGTAGTCCATAGTTCCAGGATCCAGGAAAGTCCCTAAATATACTACCCTTGCTTTTTGGCTTCTGTAATTCTGCTTCTTACTAACTGATCTTGCAAGTGAAGTGTGTCAACCAGGATGTTTGTGTGTGTGTGTGTGTGTGTGTGCACACGCGCGCATAAAAGACAAAATCTGCATGATTTGCCAGTATTAAGATTTTACATTTCGCTATTTATTTATTATTTATTTAGAGACAGGGTTTCTCTGTATAACAGCCCTGGCTGGAACCCAGGCTGGTCTTGAACTCACAGAGATCCAGTTGCCTCTGCCTCCCAAGTGCTGGGATTAAAGGTGCACAGCATCACTGCCTGGCTGTGTTCAGCTCTAAGAGTGTCTGTGTGTGTTCTTTGTGGTGTTGCCATGCAACATGAGCACTTGAAGGTGAAGGTAGAAAAAATAAGAGTTAAATAGTTATTGATTACATAATGAGGTCCAGCCTGTACTATAAGAGACCCCCATCTCGAAAAAGAGAGAAAAAGTGGGGGGATATCTGGGGAGAGGGGTTGGAGAGGTGGCTCGGTGGTTAAGAGCACTAACTACTGCTCTTACACAGGACCTGGGTTCAGGTTCCAGCACAAAAGTGGCCGCTCATACATGTCAGGAACTCCAGTTCCAGGGAATCCAGTGCCTTCTTCTGACTTCTGTAGGCACCACGCATGAATGTGGTAAAACATATACATGCAGCCAAAACACCATACAAATAACATCAAATCTAATGTCCCAGTTCAATTTTCAGAGCCTACATAAAGGACAGAACCGCTGCTCTAAGGTAAGGGTGATAGGAGAGAAATGACTCCACAAAATTGTCATCTGGCCACATATTCACCCTGGCTCCTCCAATAATAATCAAACAAAACAAAAAGCGAGGTATGGTACTTGTATTCATGATCCCAGCACTTAGCAGGCTGGGCAGGAGGATCACTGTGAGTTCAAGGCCAGCCTGGGCTACAGAGTAAGACCCTGTCTCAAAAATCCATAAATAAGAGCCGGGTGGTGGTGGCGCACGCCTTTAATCCCAGCACTCGGGAGGCAGAGGCAGGCGGATCTCTGTGAGTTCGAGACCAGCCTGGTCTACAAGAGCTAGTTCCAGGACAGGAACCAAAGCTACAGAGAAACCCTGTCTCTAAAAAACCAAAAAAAAAAAAAAAAAAAATCCATAAATAACCAAATCCATAAAATAGAAATAGAAAAAGGGAAAAAGGAATTACTACATGATGTGTGGTATTATTTGACTAGATATAAGTATGCAGGATTTCTTTGTATATTTCATGTACTCAAAACAATGAGTATATAAAATTAAATGGTATCTATAAAAATAGTAACTGCACACACACTACTAATTCAATAAAACAATGAGAGAGTATAAACTTCTATGACATATCAAAGATATGGAATGTTAGAAAACACGTAAACAGCATCCAGAAGGCTTTGGCTCCTGGGGCAGTTGATAGGGACCCTGCTGAGAGAAGCAGAGGCTGCCGTACCTCAGGTTGCCCTGAGGTTGCGGAGCATCAGATATCCGGTAAGCAGTGTGGTCGCCCTGCAGGACAGGAAGGTGAAGTCATGACGTTAGCTCAAATATCCTCTTTGGGATGGGAAATCCCTATTCTTGAAGTCTGAAGCAGACCGAGATTTCCCTGATAAACACGCTCTGAGACCAAATGATCAAACCCCAGCTGCAGACAAACTCAAGGAACTATTTAGTAGAAAAATTCCAAGTTGGATATCCTGCTGGTGACTCTCTCCAGAGTTCAGTTAAAGTGGCCTCCCTGTGATTTCCTGAGTGCAGTGGCTGTGGCACACAGGGAGACAGACTCCCTCATGTTCCTCTCCTTCCCCCACCTCCATCACGTTCCCTGCCTTGTCTTCTGCAGTGTTTCCTGCCTGAGAGGAGCCAAGTGGCCAAAACGTCCTCTCCAGGACTGAGCGTGAGCTGGTCATTTCCACGCAGCCCTTTCACCAGCATCTCTGCAGTAACCGCTGTGCTCATGTGTGAACAATCTATGTGAAGAATCTATATATGCAGGGCACATGACCGATAAACACCCGCATTAGTAAAATAAGCATCCAGACACAAAGTATATGTGCACGCCCTGAGTTCAAATTGTATGCAATCACTTAGCATGGTTTTTGGGTTTTTTTTTTCTTTCTTTCTTTCTTTCTTTCTTTCTTTCTTTTTTTGTTTGTTTGTTTTTTGGATTTTTCATTTGTTTTTATCTGTAGAGCTACAAACTAATTGCTGTAGCATGTTTGGTCACTAGGAAATAAAACTGAGTCATATGGCCAATCTTGATTATTTTTGCTGATCCTTACCAGCATAAAGCTGGTTATCAGAATGAGTTGACAAAATCATCAATGTGTTTTATAAGAACTGGTTTTTCAGACTGAAGAGATGGCCCAGTCGTTAAGATCCAAGGCCTGCTCTTTTTTTTTTCTGATACACAGACTTTATTGAGATTTGTCACATACAATAGAGCATCCAAGTAGCAATCCAGAAGGGCAGCATGTCATCTTGTAATAACTGACACTTGTGGCTTTTCAAATTTGGTTTGCAGAAACTTTATCCTCAATTAAATCTAGCCATGCTTTTGAAAATGCTTTAGGTCACTCCAACCTTGGCAATTAACATTTGGCATGGACAATGATTAAATCACAATAGATAAATACCAGACAGACCTTGTAGCCATGAACATAGACAGCAGAAGGAAATGGTAGTGAGTCAGGAGTTAACCATAGTTTATGGGAGGATCTTAGCAGAGACAAGAAGCCTTGATTCACAAAATCTCTCCAAGCAGGAGCCATATCTACAGTACACTTTACATCACTAACACACTGAGAATACATATGTGATGAGCTCATTTGTATTAATGCCTACATCCTTTGAAGTCAACAATACCTTCGTATAAAAATATTCATGTTGTACTTGCAGACAGTCTGGGTTCGGTTCCCAGCACTAACATCCGGTGAGTCACATGTGCCTGTAGCTTCAGCAGCTCGATGATCTGACTTCTGTGAACATCTTCACTCACGTGCTATGCACATAAGTTAAAAAAAAAAAAGAGCTAGTTCTCTGGGTATGGGGAGTATAGCTCAGTGGTAATAGTATTTCCATAGCACGTGGATGACCCGACTTTCATACCCAGCACAACACAAAGAGAATAAAAAGAGTATGTCTTTTAGAGTGTTAAAGTCAAACTCAATGTGATTCTTAGTGTACCTTTGCCTTCCTGTCATCACAGTGATTGATTATCTAAGTAGCATGGTTCAGTTGGAAAATTCAGGCACAAGAGACCATTATTGTTGGTTTGTTGATTTTCGAGACAAGGTTTCTCTGTAGCTTTGGAGCCTGTCCTGGAACTAGCTCTTGTAGACCAGGCTGGCCTTGAACTCAGAGATCCATCTACCTCTGCTTCCCGAGTGCTGGGATTAAAGGCATGCACCACCACTACCCAGCGAGAGAGACCATTATTATATGGTTCAATTCTATGGGAAGTGTTGAGGGATAGACAAAAGAATACTCCTCTGGTGCTCAAGACCATGACTGTGTTTGAGAAATAAAATGACCAAAGATAGAGGGACAGAAGAACAGTGCACATATTCTATTAATTTTTGCATGTCTGTTGGAACCTGCAAAGAGGAATGGACAGACAACTAAATGACCAGGACAGAAGCTGTCATTATCTTTGAGAGAAACTCTAAGTTGTGAAAAAGCAACAAAAGGGATGTGAGCCAGGAAATGGGAACTTGTACAGAAGTCACTGGGTGCTATGGATGGTGGGGAGCGGGGGTGGGGGTGGGGGGAGCATAAGAGTTACTGCAGGGACTTTGTTTTCTCAGATCCACCCCAGCATGGATTATCAGAAGCCTGTGATAAGAGATTTCTTCCTTCCTGGCAAAGAGGACGTTATCTCAAGGGAGGCTTCACTGTCAACTTCAGGAAGAAATGGGCAAGGCAAGTTTTCCCTCTTGCACCCGGTGCTTCTCAAAATAATACACAGAGCTGATGTGTTTGGGGGCATGTCCTTGACCATTTCCGTAGTGTGTGCTTGTTTTTCAGTGTCCTTTGGGAGTTAAATGTGGACTGTCTACACACACACACACACACACACACACATGCTTCTGTTGCTGAGATTAGAACCCAGGGGCAGGTGCACCATGCATGCTAAGCATACAGTTTGCTACAATACACTCTAAGATTTTGTGTGTGTGTGTGTGTGTGTGTGTGTGTGTGTGTGTGTGTGAGCATGGTGTATAAGCACACATGTGTGCTCAAGTATGTGCATCTGAGTGTGTAGGAAGGCCAGAGGAGAACACTGGTTGTCCTGCTGTATTGCTCTCCATCTTATTCCTTTGAGCCAGGGTCTCTCACTGAACCGGGATCTAGCCTAGAGACCACAAGACCTAGTAATCCTCCTGTCTCCACACTCTAAGACACTGGGGTTATAGGCAGCCAGACCTGGTGTTTTTTATGTGAGTGTTGGAATCTGAACTCAGGTCCTGATGCAAGCCCTTCACCATCTGAGCTATCTCCCCAGGCTGTTTTATGTTTTAAGGTGAGGGTCTTGGTGAAGTGTGTAAGTGTGTTGGCTCACACTTGTAACCCAGGACTTGGGATCAGGAGTTTAAGGCCATTATCAGCTACATATTGAGGCTGAGGCTGGAGCCTGGGCTACATGGGGGGCGGGGGGCATCTCTACCACCGGGCAAACACCACTAGCCCCTACAGCTCACAATTTATTTATCTAACTTACTTATTTGTCTAACAACTTATCCAAATTTACTCCCTTTAATTTTTCACTCTCCCTCAAGAACCATTGATGTGAATTTTGAGCATTAGCAATCTAAGCATGTCAAATGCTCATCAGAAAGGACAAGTCAGGTATCATGGTGACCCATGCTTTTAATCCCAGCATTCAGGAGGCTGAGACAGGAAGATGGCAAAGTCCAAACCCAGGCCCTCTGCAAGAGCAAAACAAACAAACAAAAAACAATATCAACAACAAAAATGCTCTTAACTGCTGAGGTGTTCATGCCTGTGGTCCCAGCACTCCAGAAGTAGAAACAAGAGGATTCCAATTTTGAAGTCATCTTCAGCTACATAGTGCATTCAAAGGCCAGCAAAGAGGGCTGTGCTAGCCCTATGAGGTTCCTCTGAGACTGGGCTCTGCTGTCTCAGGAGTGCGGAATGTGGGGAGTTAGGGTCATTTGCTGCTATGGCAGTAATGGTGTTGGGGTACATAGGAAAGGAGACTGGGCTAGCGCAACATGACTCCATCAAAATAGGGTTCACAGAAGGAAGGCATACTAGAAAAAAAACATACACAGACCATGTTCATGGACTTCTGTGCTCAGATGCCAACCTGTACTACATGAGATAGTCTCAAATGAAATCAAACATGACTGGTAAAGAAAGAACCAGAACTACACAGCAGCCAACAAGGTAGATCTATGTTTCTCAGAGATGAGTCCCAAGACCCTCAACGGCACCCTCCCCTAAGACTCCAATCACCATTCCCTTTTGCCCAACTATTTGTAGTAAATAGGAGGGGAAAAAATATTACTGAGGGTGTGTTGTTTCAGCAACACAGCTACCTTTCGGGCTTTGTAAATGACCCCACTAAGCCAGGCATGGTGAGGAGGATTGCAGTGAGTTTGAGGATAGCCTGGGACACATAAACATTTAATTATGCAAATTATATATATATATATGAAAAGCAAGCAAAGGTCTAGCCTCAAATGCCATCAGAGGCACTGGCTTCCTCTGCAACTGGAAGCTGAAGGACAACTTGCTTCAGCAGGCATCGTGCCTTGAGCAATTTAGGGCAAATGACCAAAGAAAGAAATCCAGGAATTAATTTGATGAAAAGCCCTCTTTTTCATGTTTCAAGGCCCTCTTTCGTGCCCTTTACTTCTTGGAAGTGTGAGCCTCTCATTCTGTGGCACCTCAGCTCTTCTCTTTGCTTGCTGACTCTGCTGATTTCTTCACCTTTCCCAGCTCAGGCACCAGCAGGTTGATTCTCCTAGGCCCCTCTGCCTGGCTTTCACTAGTTTTCTCATGTCTGGCCCCTGCAGGCAGATGTGCTAATCAATCATCCCTCATGATACTGAAACCCCTGGATAATTACAGAGACAGATTATCTTGGTTCATAATTTTGGAGGTTCCAGCCCAGGAATGGGGACACACATTGCTCTGGGCCTCTGGTAGGCATGCCTGATGGTCATGGTAGAAGCCCACAGCAGAGCAAAGTGCTTACCTTGTGGCTAGGAAGCAAGAGGAGAAAAGGATGGGGTCAGGGTCCCGCATTCCTCCCTTAAAGTTTTTATTTTATTTTATTTTTTTATTTATTTAGACTTTTTTCCCCCAAATTCCCACTCCCTCCCGTCCTCCCACTCCCCCTCCCTCCCCAGACCTTCCCACCCCACTCCCTGCAATCATAAAAGAGGGCCATGCACCCCATCCTGTGTAAAGTCCCAGGCCCTCCCTACTACATCTAGGTTGAGCAACGTTTACATCCATAGGGAATAGGATCCCAAGAAGCCGGTATATGCAGTAGAGACACATCCCAGTGTCACTATCAGTGACCCCTAAGTCTGTCCCAGCTGTCAACCCCCCTTCAGAGGGGCTTGGTTGTTTCCATGCTCATTCATTCCCAGTCCAGTTGGAGTTGGTGAGCTACTATTAGCTCAAGCAAACTGTCTCAGTGGATGACCCGATCATGGTCTTGAATTCCTTGCTCATACTCTCACTCCTTCTACTCTTCAACTGGATCTTGGGAGCTCAGTCCAGTGCTCCGATGTGGGTCATTGCTTCTGTTCCCATCTGTTGTTGGATGAAGGTTCTCTGGTGATATTTAAGGTAATCATCAGTCTGACTACAGGGTAAGGCCACTTCAGACATCCTCTCCTCTATTGCTTAGGGTCTTAGCTGGGATCATCCCTGTGGGTTCTTGGGCATTTTTCTAGAGTCGGGATTCTTGCTAACTCCATTATGGCTTCCTCAATCAAGATATCTCTTTCTAAAGTTTTGTTTTTAATTTAACAAATTTACTTCGTGGGGTGGTAAGGGAGGGAGCACACATGTGAAGGTCAAGAACAACTTTCCAAGGTTAGTTCTCACCTTCTACCTTGTTTCCTCAAGAGCTCTCATTTCTTCTTCAGGCTATACTCCAGGCTAGCTGGTGGTGAAGCCTCTGGCCAGTTCTTCTCTTTCTGTCTCCCAACTCACCATAGCAATTCTGGGGCTGCTGATACAGCTGGCTTCTTACCTGGGTCCTGGAAATCAAACCCAGTTTGTCAGACCTATGTAGTCACTACATTTACAGGCTGAGTCACCTCTTTAGCATCCAGAATCCCCTTTAAAGGCAGACTCCCAGTGACCTAAAACCTCCCAAAAGGCCCTTTTCCCTAATGATTCCAGCATCTGTTGGTAGCACCATCCAGAAGACCATGTCTTTAAGACATGGCTGTGGAAGACATTCAAGATGGATGACCATGGCATCGGGGACACGCCTACTTTCTTCTCCATTTGCAGCCGGCTAAGGATTTGCTTGAGGGCTCTTACAGTCTGTCCCTTTTGTATCTGATGCTTAGATTTCACTTATCAAGTCACTAATTGAGCTAATGAAAACACAACTGAGAAATTATTGTACACATAGCCCTTGATCTGCCACTTCAGATTCTCAGAGTAGTTTGTTTATTTGTTTATTTACCTATCATCTATCTAACTATCTATTTTTATTTATTTATTGTTATTTTGTTTTGAGGCAGGGTTTCTCAGATGAAAGACGTACACCACCACCGCCTGGCAGTAGTAGTATTTTTATGTTAATGCTTCTTTTTTGGTATCTTAATTGGGTGTAGTGGCACATGGTTTTAATCCCAGCACTCAGGAGGCAGAGGCAGGTGGATCTCCATGAGTTTGAGGCCAGCCTGGTCTACAGAGTAAGTTTTCAGGGGTACATAGTGAGATCCTATCTCAAAAAAATAAATAAATAAATAAATAAATAAAAGGAAAGAAAGCTGCTTCATTTATTTTTATTTCTTGTCTGTGCATGTTTTAGTTTATGTGTGTGCATGTTTTGTTGGCATGCACATATGTACATCACACGTGTGCCCACAGAGGTCAGAAGAGGGTGTTAGGTCCGCTGGAACTGGAGTTACAGATTGCTTTGAGCCACCCCCATGAGTCTGCTGGGAAGTGGACCCCGGTCCTCTGCAAGAGCAACAAGTACTTTTAATCATCATTTCTCCAGTCCCCAAACTATTTTAAAAGTTAATAAGGCTGGGTGGTGGTGGCGCACGCCTTTAATCCCAGGACTCGGGGGCAGAGGCAGGCGGATCTCTGGGAGTTTGAGGCCAGCCTGGTCTACAAGAGCTAGTTCCAGGACAGGCCCCAAAGCTACAGAGAAACCCTGTTTCGAAAAACCAAAAAATAGGAAGGTTAATAAGACAGCTGGGTGCAATCCTAACAGTCCTGAGGCAGGGACAGGAGGATCAGGAATACCTAACCAACTTGAGCCTCATAGTGAGTTAAAAGACAGCTTGGGCCATAGGGCATCTTGCCTCAACTTCTTTTCCCTCCCACAAAGCTAATGAAGCGCATTACGAAAGATTGTTTTAAAAAACTGTTCCAAAGTACTTTTTAAGTATGGTTATAAATACCAGGCTTGTCATGCCTAAAGCATTAGACTTAAGTTTAAAATGAAGGGTGCAAGCCCTGTGCACTTGTCTCTGATTACTTGTGATTATCTTCAGCCAGATAATCTTCTATTCAAGCCGAGTGCATCTTGGTTTTGCAATATGATTACAGATTTTGGAACCCTGACCTTTGTAGGACTTTCTCAACTGCGCTCCATCAAGGCTTTGTTCGTGCGGAACTCTGATGGCTGGGGTCTTTCACTAGAAGAGGTTGCCCCTTTCCGTTTTAGGAGGCTGCAGATCATGGACCTCTTATCAGCAAACTAGTTCTTGCGAGGTAAGCAGAGTTTTAATTGATAGCCATCTCAGCCAGTTTTGGTCACACTAACAAAATGTCCTACCTGAGTGGCTTTTCCTTTTTAAATAATTCACTTTACGTGCATTGATGTTTTGGCTATGTGTATGTTATGTGAGGGTGTCAGATTCCCTGGGATTAGAGGCACAGACAATGAGGAAGAGACCTAGTCAGTCATCCTCATCAACTTAGACCATGAAACCCAGTATGGACAAGGTCAATAGAACCACCATAGACAGGCTGCCCATGCATGCATTGCCAGGGCACAAATTTCATTTTCATTTTCTCTTTTTAAAAAAAATATTTTTATTAATTTATTTATTTATTATGTATACAGTGTTCTGCTTGCAGGTCAGAAGAGAACACCAGATCTCATTAGGGAGGCTGTGAGCCACCATGCGGTTGCTGGGAATCAAACTCAGGACCTCTGGAAGACCAGCCAGTGTTCTTAACCTCTGAGCCATCTCTCCAGCCCCATCATTTTCATTTTCAACTGAACCCAGGTCCTCTGGGAGGGCAGCCAGTATTCTGAACTGGTTGAGCCATCTCTCCAGTCCCCTAAAGGAGTAGCTTAAATGTAGACTTACACATCTCTCATGGTTCTGCCATCTTGGAAGTCAAGATCCGGAGATCATGGCCAAGTTCGAAGGTGAACCTGGCATGGGTTGTGTACAGCTGCCTTCTTGCTGAGCCGTACAGTGTCAAAGAAGGGACGAGAAAGAAGACTCTGTCCTCTTTCTCCTTTCTTCTCTCCCGTCCCCTCCTCTCTAAAACAAAACAAAACATTGTTTCTGAACTGAATAGTATGGACTCCCCATCCCAATGTACACCACTTATTATTTTTTCCTAAGGATGATACCATGTAAAGGTATTATAACTAATTGGTAAATAATGTAAAGCATATTATATGTATATGTTATATGTAGATATTAGATCATTTGACATAAGAGATTTAAACATGCTCAGAGTTCAGTCTGGAATTAATCCCTGTCAGATATTAAAAGATGACTGAGTTATCAGACCAAGGCCTGGTGGTACAAGCTTGTAACTCTAGCTACTCAAGAGACTGAGGCAGGAAAATGGCAAGTTCAAGGCCTGCCTGGGTGACAGAGTGAGTTCCACAACTGCTGTCACAACTTAATAGGACCATTTAAAAAATAAAAAAAAACCAACACAGATCTGGAGATGTAGGTTAGTGTTAGGGCACCTGCCGAGCATGTGCAAGGCCTTAGGTTCAAGCTTGCTTCAACCAGTAAGTACACACACACACACACACACACACACACGCTATCAGGTCCTGATGTATTCCTGTCACCTGAACAGCTTACCTTAGAGAGGTTGGTGGCTCAGTGGTAGAGCATTTGTCTGGCCAGCACAAGACCATGTTTTTTTTTTTTTTTTTTTTTTTTTTCGAGACAGGGTTTCTCTGTGGTTTTGGTTCTTGTCCTGGAACTAGCTCTTGTAGACCAGGCTGGTCTTGAACTCACAGAGATCCGCCTGCCTCTGCCTCCCAAGTGCTGGGATTAAAGGCGTGCGCCACTACCGCCCGGCGAAGACCATGGGTTTAATCCACTGCACCACCAAATAAAATAAAACCAACAAACCTTACTGATGGATTTTATTTCACATTTTTGCTGACAACCCAGTTAAACACATGCAGGTAAATGTGGGCCATGCATAGAAGGCACTGGGGAAATTACAAAGATTTAAGGTGACCATATAGGAGGGGTAATCTGCCAGGGTTTAGCCATTCTAATAGCTTTGTTTGTGGTCTAAGACAGGAGCCATAGACTACTCGGCACACTAAAAGAACCTAGTACTTTTCCTCTACCATCCAAACCTATGGAGTGTGTGTTAAATTATGCACACCAAGTAGAATGGAACACGATGACCTATATGCCAACATTGTTTTGTAATTTACCTGACGCCTTGGTTCATGCGCGGTTAGCATAACTGTCGGTTTCAATAGTCATCATCGCGTTGATGAAGCTGATAAGGCAGGATCTGTGAGTTCCAAGCCACAGTGATGATGATTCCCACTTCCTTGAGAAACAGGAAAATCCAGAGGCTTATCTTGAAGCTTGTAATAATTCAGAGAAATGGTTATGTAATGCTCCAAAGCACCGAAGCTCTGAAATGCGGCTGTCTTTCTTCTACATAGCCGCACTCATGCCTTTGAACCCAAGCTACATTTGCTGTAAACCATTTTCTCAGTAAAAAAAAAAAAAAAATCCTCCTTTTATTTCTTTCCTTCTTAGTTTAATATTCGGGATCAAATACAGGGACTTACATATTCTAGGCAAAAGTTCTCTAACACTGGCTACATACATCCCAGCCCCAAACCTTCAGGTTCTCTTCTAGTTTTGTGTTATTTTCTTTTTTTTCTTGTCTATGATAGTTTTGCTTTTATTGTTCTTTGGTTGGTTGGTTTGGTTTGGTTATTTTGAGACAGGGTCTGTCTATGTAGGCCTGGCTGTCTTGGAACTCACTAGGTTGACCTTGAACTCGGAGACCCTCTTGCCTCTGCCTTCTAGGTGCTGGGATTAAAGGCGCGGATGATGCTTGGTCTCTTGTGGTTTTTGTTATTATGAAAATGTTACCGGGTATAGAAGTATGCACCTTTAGCCCCAGCACTCAAGAAATGGAGGTCTCTCCGTGAGTTCCGAGACAGCCAGGGCTATTTACTGAGACCCTGTCTCAAAAAGAACAGGAAGCCTTGAAGATGTCATATTATATAGACTCATAATGTTGATGACAACAATCATTAGTAATAGAGAGAGTTATGTTTTATGGATCTTTGGGCAAATTTAGGTAGATGGAGATCTGCAGAACTTATTACTGACAGGTAATTCCATCGGCTGCTACCGAACAGGTGGTGCATTGCAAAGATGCAGCCCTGGGGCTCTCTGTGCCAGAGATTGTTTTCATGCATGGCTAGCATTCTTTCACAGGTGACCCAACTAAAAGTGACTTAATTCTAGGGAACCAGAGATTATCCAGATAAGACTGATAAGTCATTTAAGATTTTTAAATAAAAACGATGTCTATTTTATTTGTATGAGTGTTTTGCCTGCATGTATGCATGTTCACCATGCCTGTGCTCCATGCCCTCAGAGACCAAAAGCAGGCATCAGATCCTCTGGACTTATGGGTAGTAGTGAGTGCTGGGAACCTAACTTGGGTCCTCTGCAAGAACAGCAAATGTTCTTAACCTCTGAGTCATCTCTCTAGCCCCTTACAAGTCATCTTAAAAAAAGCAAACAATGTCACAGTTCCTTTAATCAGAGCCTCACGGTGCTGGAGAGATACCTCAGCAGTTAAGAGCTCTTGCTATCCTTCCAGAGGACCTGAGTTAGGTTCACAGTACACATATAAATAAAAATAAACCCTTAAATCGAGTTTTATATGATAGATATACACTTAAAATTAATGAAATAGAACTATCTGGAAGGAAGTAGGAAATTCTCCTTTGTCTCCAACTGGAGAAAATGGGGGCTGGAGAGATAGATGACTTAGTAGTTGAGGCTGATAGCTCCCGTTCCAGGGGATCTGGCGTCCTCTTTTGACCTCCGAGGGCACTGCATGCATGCGGTGTGCATAAATAAAGTAAGTAAATCTTACAAAAGATTGCAGTAAGTCAAGAAAGCACACTTGAGGTTTTCGATACTCAGGAAGATCCACAGCTGATAGGTTTTGCGGCTGACCCTTTCACACACTCTCAGGAGATGGCACTCTTACAACTCAAACAAGAACAGGGAAATCCTATTTTCTCTCTCAGTTACGACTGGTGGGAACTTGTCCAGATATGGCTACTATCATTTATTTATACTCATCATACAGGTTAATATAATATTTTTATCTATCTATCTATCTATCTATCTTTTATTATTGAGACATAGCCTCACTGTGTAGACCAAACTGGTCCTAAACTCACAGAGATCTGCTTCCCATACTCCCAAGTGTTGGGATTAAAGATTTCTGCTACCAACCCTGTCTCCTCCCACTTGTGTCTCAATATCTCAGTAGACCAAGATCTGTGTAGACCAAGATGACCTTGAACTCACAGAGCTCTGTCTGCCTCCGCAGTGCCTGGATTAAAGGAAGCAGAGGAAAGTGGATCTCTGTGTATTTAAGGCCAGCCTGGTCTACGTAGTGAGTTCTGTGTCTGCCGGGGCTTCACAGTGAGCCCGGTCTCAGATAGTAAGTAAACAAACAGGTCAGTGCTTCTAAGAAGCTAGAGAAAGAGGAAGTGCTGCAAAGAGTGTGGAGATAACTTCATAGTATTAGTGAGGTAGTGAGTTCTTTCCCGAAGATCTAGAAAAGTCAAGAGGTCCTCTTTCGGCCGGGCAATGGTGGTGCATGCCTTTAATCCCAACACTCGGGAGGCAGAGGCAGGAGGATCTCTGTGAGTTCGAGGCCAGCCTGGTCTACAAGAACTAGTTCCAGAACAGCTAGGGCTATTGCACAGAGAAACCATGTCTCAAAACACCAAAAAAAAAAAAATTTTTTTTGCTGGTTGGTGGTGGCGTATGCCTTTAATCCTAGCACCTGGGAGGCAGAGGCAGGCGGATCTCTGTGAGTTTGAAGCCAGCCTGGTCCCAAAGCTACAGAAAAACCCTGTCTCCAAAAACCAAATAAATAAAATGCAAAAAAAGAGGTCCTCTTTCAATATGAAAAAATATACGTGCTAGTGTCTGTAATAGTTCTAGCTACATTCATAATAAAACATTTCTTGCACAGTTAAGGGATTTTTTTATTCCTTTGTTCTTTGTTTCACAGTCAATGAAGTATTTTTTTCTTCTTCTTTTCCCAAGTGCTACCTCTCTCTCTCTCTTTCCCTCTTCTCCAGAAAACCCCTTCTCTGAAGACTTCTTATACAACATTAAGGGCAGTAAATTTTTGTGTTTTGTTTTTTGGCTGTAATCCCAGCACTTGGTAGGCAGAGGCAGGTGGATCTCTGTGAGTTCAAGGTCTACAAGAGCTAGTTCCAGAACAGGCTTTAAAACTACAGCAAAACCCTGTCTCGAGAAAGGAAGGAAGAAAGAAAGAGAGAAAGAAAGAAAGAAAGAAAGAAAGAAAAGAAAAGACGAACGAAGGGTCTTATGTAGCTCTGCCTGTCCAAAACTCATGACGTAGACCAGGCTATCTTCAAACTCTTTGAACTCTGCAGTGGTGGCTGGCTAAGGGCGATAGTATTTATTCATGGGCCGCATGCCTATGGATGTATTAACCCGAATAAATAATCCCAACAGGAAGAAATATGTTGGTGTTAATCAGCACCCTTAGCACAGTACTGAGATGGGGCTGTGCACAGTAAACACATTCTTGCCAGGTAGGCCTGGAAGATTGCGGAATACTTGGTCTGAAATCCCTGGGTTCACTGATTTGCTTACAAAGAGCATTTACAGCATGATTACACCCAGAGCTACCAACTCTGAAATTGTTGCCAATGTTCCTTTCCTCTACTGTCCTTTTCTGCCCCTATATTTTTCTCTATCTGGGTCAGCCTTCTTCGGGTTCTGCTTCCACGGCTGCCAGCTACCCTAGCAGGACGCACGTCTCTCAACAGTAGATCCTCTTTGGCAGGGAAGCTCCAAAGCTGAGCCATCTCTCCTGTAGTCCTCTACATTTTTTTGGAGACAAGTCTTTCACTGAATCTCGAGCTGACTGGTCTGGCTGGCCAGCAAGCCCCCAAGGATCTAATTACCACCTCTAGGCGTGCTAGAGAGACAGCTGCAAGTCTGGGAGCCTGGCTCTTACATGGGTGTGGGGGTGGGGAGGGGGGAGGTGAGGGGGTGGGGGTGGGGGGATCTGAACTCACACTGTGAATCAAACATATCAAGCACTTGACTACACTGAGCCATCTCCCGAGCTCTGAAGTTAAATTTTAAATAGAGGGCTTGTGATCTGGTTTAGTATATTGGTTCTCAACTTGTGGGTCACAACCCCTTCGATGGACCGATCCTTTCACAGGGGTAGCCTAATACCAACAGAAATATCAAATATTTATATTATGGTTTATAACAGTAGCACGATGAGTGATGAAGTAGCAACTTTATGGTTGGGGGTCACCAGAACATGAACTGTAGTAAAGGGTCACAGCATTAAGGAAGGGTGAGAACCACTCGTTTAGCAGGGAAGGGGGCTTGCTACCAATTCTGACAACCTTTGATCCCTGAGACCCATATGGTAGAAGGAGAGAACCTATCCTTCAAGTTGTCCTTTGACCTCCACGTGAGTGTGTCCCTTTCTTGCTTGAATAATAATAATAATAATATAGCATGGTGATGGAGGAAGGTCATTGGCTAATAAAGGAACTGCCCTGGCCCATTTTCTTCTAGGCTAATTCTCACATATTAATTTAGCCCATCTCTAATCATCTGTGTATGGCACCCCAAGGTGCGCTTACCAGGAAGATTCTAGCCTATGTCCATCCTGGGTCGGAGCTTCATGCCGTGAGCGGGGCATGGTGTCTCTCCCAGGCGTCTGCTCCAGAGAGGAGAGCTGTCGAGACTCTGAGCTCAGCATGGCAATGAAATTGAATTTGTTTTTGTTTCTAAACATTTAAGCCTATGCTGGGTAGTGCTGGCACACACCTTTCTTTCATCTCAGCACTCAGGAGGCGGAGGCAGGCGGATCTCTGTGAGTTTGAGGCCAGCCTGGTCTACAAGAGCTAGCTCCAGGACAGGCTCCAAAGCTACAGAGAAACCCTGTCTTAAAAAAAAAAATTAAGTATGACCCTTGTATCCCTAATCTCTCCAAGACTTTTAACATAAATGGATGTTGAATTTTGTCAAATGCTTTTTCAGCATCTAATGAAATGATCATATGGTTTTTTTCTTTCAGTTTATTTATATGCTGGATTACATTGATAGATTTTCGTATGTTGAACCAGCCCTGCATTTCAGGAATGAAGCCTACTTGATCATAATGGATAATTTTTCGGATGTGTTCTTGGATTCGGTTTGCCAGTATTTTGTTGAGGATTTTTGCGTCGATATTCATGAGTGAGATTGGCCTGTAATTCTCTTTCCTGGTTGAGTCTTTGTGTGGTTTTGGTATCAGAGTAACTGTAGCTTCATAAAAGGAATTTGGTAATGACCCTTCTATTTCTATGTTGTGGAATACATTAAGGAGTATAGGTATTAGGTCTTCTTGGAAGTTCTGGTAGAATTCCGCATTGAAGGGAAGGTGGGGGGGACTTGGGGAAACAGGAGGATTGGGATAAAGGAAGGTTGGATAGGGGAGCACGGAACCACAATTCTTAGTTAAGGGAGCCACTTTAGGGTGGGCAAAAGACTTGACCCTAGAGGGACTCCCAGGAGCCCAAGCTGAGGTCCCCAGTTAGTTCCTTGGGCAGCTGAGGATAGGGAACCTGAAATGACCCTATCCTAGAGCAATACTGACGAATATCTTGCATATCATCATAGAACCTTCATCTGGTGATGGATGGAGATGGAGACAGAGACCCACACTGGAGCACTGGACTGAGCTCCCAAGGTCCTAATGAGGAGCAGAAGGAGGGAGAACATGAGCAAATAAGTCGGGACCACGAGGGGTGCACCCACCAACTGAGACAGTGGAGCTGATCTACTGGGAGCTCACCAAGGCCAGCTGGACTGTGACTGAAAAAGCATGGGATAAAACTGGACTCTCTGAACATGGCGAACAATGAGGGCTGATGAGAACGCCAAGGACAATGGCACGGGGTTTTGATCCTACTTAATGTGCTGGCTTTGTGGGAGCCTAGCCAGTTTGGATGTTCACCTTCCTAGATATGGACAGAGGGGGGAGGACCTAGGACTTACCACAGGGCAGGGAACCCTGACTGCTCTTTGGACTGGAGAGGGAGGGGGAAAGGAGTGGGGGGAGGGGGAGAAGGGTGGGAGGAGGAAGAGGGCAATGGGAGGCTGGGAGGAGGTGGAAACTTGTTTGTTTGTTTTTTTTTCTCCTTTTCTCAA
This sequence comes from Microtus oregoni, assembly GCF_018167655.1. NCBI lineage: Eukaryota > Metazoa > Chordata > Mammalia > Rodentia > Cricetidae > Microtus > Microtus oregoni. The sequence continues at coordinate 21,385,053 of NW_024543068.1, read as the reverse complement.
TAAAAAAAAAATTAAGCCTACTTATCTGCCAGCGAAAGATACTTCTCTTGGCTCTTTTCTTTACAGAATCCACCAGAAAGCTCCCAAATTTCCCTAAGTGAAGAGAAACGCAAAACCTGAGAAATGCTTGTGAGTTAAAGTCCAATGGCTCTTAAAGATCCTAACAGAGTCTAAGGGACCTTTTCTGTAGAGAGCCTCAGCAGGGAAAGCCGCACTGCCTGCATAGCCCCGCGGGAAAGACACACAGTGGTGCACGTAGCGATGCTTGCAGACTCAGGCTCTCAGTTTGGCCAAAGATGGAAAAGGAGTCATGAAGCTGCTTCTGGGAGTGGCAGCAGGTGCCAATTTGTCAAGATGAGATAATCCAGAACCCCAAGGCGAAACACTAAGGCAGACCCAGTGAAACCCAAGCGGTCCGAACAGAGCTAAGCTGGAAATGAGCCTGTGGGGTCCTTGGTGAATCAGAGAGTCCAGGGAACTCATGGGCATCTACAGCGATCGATGATAAAGAAGGGCCGGGGGTTGTAACTCTGTTGGTAGAGCGCATGCCTAGCGTAGAAGACGCCCAGGGTTCCATTCCCAGGATTTCATAAAACCGGGTGTGGTGGTGCATACCTGTCAACTAATTCCTTGAGAAGTAGTGACACCAGGAGATTCAAGGCCATGCCAGTCTGTGTAAGACTCTACTGGTGGGGGATGGGCAGCAAGCTGGAGACCTGAGCTGGATCCTCAGAACCCACATAAAAGTGGGTGAAGAGAAAGGAAGGCGGGAGGGAGGGAGGGAGGGAGGGAGGGAGAGAGAGAGAACAGCTCAGGTCTGGGGTAGCTATTAACTTGTTCCTTCTCTTTCTGCTGCACGTCTCTAGATGGAATTTTCTTCTCTGTCTAGACACCAGGGCTTGAAGAGGGCCCAGTGAGAATGGACTTCCCATTAGGAGGTAAACAAGTGGCACAATAAAGTTATTATGCTCTCTGCTGCGCTTGGAAAATTGTGGCAATTCTTTCTGCACAGAGCCAGCCGCCTCTGCAAGTGTCAAATGGCATTCCCTGGAGCTGGGTGCTGTCTGGCAGACCTTGTGTTTATGAGGCAAGGAGTTTCTAACTCACCACACCTTGCTTTCTCGCGTCTCCAAGACTGGAAGCTTGCCACCTTCCTTTCCTCCTCCTCCTCTCTCCCATCTTCCTCCTCCTCCTCTTTCCCATCTTCCTCCCCCTCCTTTTTCTCCTCTTTCCTTTCCCATTTTTCCCCTTTCTGTCTGTAGCATGTGGTAGACAAGTAAGCACTGATATATATATATATATATGGCCCTTAATCTCTCATTTATTTATTTGTTTATTGTTTTTCTTGGATGTAGTCTCATGTAGAACTGGTCTTGAGTTTATGATACGGTGGAAACTGACTGCAGCCCTCTCTGGGTTTACTCCCATGGGCTGGGATTGCAAATGTGTTTTACCGCAGTGGGCGCAAAGCTTTTGAAGGGAGATGTAAGCACTTGTCAAAGGGTTTGGAATGAAATGAAAAATAAGTCAATTGAAAAACACAACAGTTATTAGCTCCAGACTATGCAGATAATCAAACAGGACAGGGTTCTGCAAACCTGAAATCTCAGCATTTGAAAGACTGAGGCAGGAGAATTGGCATGAGTTTGAGGCCAGCCTGTGTTGACAGAGGTTTCTGCCCTACCCCGGGCCTGTAGTCATTCAGTCCCAAAGAAACACGCACAGGCCTACATTAATTATAAACTGGTTGGTCTATTAGCTCAGGCTTCTTATTAACTCTTACATCTTACATTTACCCATAATTCTTGTCTATGTTAGCCATGTGGCTTGGTACCTTTTATCAGTGAGGCATTCTCATCTTGCTTCCTCTGTGTCTGGGTGAAGACTGCAGACTGAACCTTTCCTCTTCCTAGAATTCTCCTGTTCTGGTTACTCCACCTATACTTCCTGCCTGGCATTTTATTAAACCAATACAACTGACAAATGTTTACAGAGTACAAGACCATTGTCCCACAGCAAGCCTGGGTATATATATCATCAGACTCTGTCCCAGCTGTGTGTCTTGCTGCTCACCTGTAACCCCAGAACTTGGTTTAAAGGAGTTTAAAGGCAGACTAGGCTACACAGTGAACTCCTGTCCCCCACCCCCCAAAAAAATAAACAAAAAGATGTATCTCAAACTTTTTTTTCAAACTGCTTTTTGAAACAACATCTTTTTGTTTAATTATTTGGTGTAGTTGTTTTTAAATAAAAATCTTGGCTGTGGTTACAGCTGGCTTAGAACTCAGTATGTAAGCTAGGCCATCTCAAACTTTTGGCCATCCTCCTGCCTCATGCTCCTGAGAGTTTAGAGTACAGGAAGCTACACAACACCACATTGCAAACTTAATGTTAAAGCTTGTTATTTTCCTGCACCCAAATGTAGCACAACCTCCCATGCAGTTAATGAATACACACATATTACACATACATACATGCAGGCCCTGGTCCATACACATATATCCTGATGATCAACCTGTACAGGTTTGTTTTGATATGTTAAAATTTACAATCCCTAGCACTCAGGAGGCAGAGGCAGGCGGATCTCTGTGAGTTCGAGGCCAGCCTGGTCTACAAGAGCTAGTTCCAGGACAGGAACCAAAGCTACAGAGAAACCTTGTCTCGAAAAACCAAAAAAAAAAAAAAAAATTTACAATCCCTTGCTGAATAGTCTGAGGAATTATCATATATCTATCAGACTCACAGACCACTCACCTCTTACATGATTCTCGCTATGTTAGATTCATTCATATGATGGTAGATTTGTTCCTTTGTGTATGCACATGCATGAACACATATATACATATATATATATATATATATAATTTTTCCCTTGAGCCACTTAAATTGAGTTCTTTTTTTTCTTTTTCTTTTTGGTTTCTTTCAAGACGGTTTTTGGAGCCTGTCCTGGAACTCACTCTGTAGACCAGGCTGGCCTCAAACTCACAGAGATCCACCTGCCTCTGCCTCCTGAGTGTTGGGATTAAAGGCATGTGCCCCCTCTGCCCAGCCTTAAATTGAGTTCTTAGGAGGCTTAGAAGGCAACGGTTCCTTTTGCCACTAGGTACTCTTCTGTGTATTGTCAAAAGCAAGGACATTCTCCTACACAGTTTGTAGAGTAACTTAAATAAAAGTTTTTTTTTTTTTAGCATTAACCATTTACTAACTAATCCAAAGTCTAATCAAGTTTCATATACTGTTAAACAGTGTCCTTCATGGTTTTTTTCAGTTTCCTTGTCCAGAGCCCAGCTCAGAACTGGGTATTGTGCTTGGCTGGGATAGCTCAGCAGTCACTTCACATCTGGCATGAAAGCATGCTAGGTATTTTGTAGAATGCCACTCAGTTTGGGTTTGACTGCCATTTCATCAAAAATTAGATTGGGTTTATATGCTAACGCAACCCTATACCATCCTAGGGTGTATGACAAGAGGGATACCTTGCCTGATTGTCCTGGTGTGGCTAATGTTCAAGATAACCATCAGCTGGGGCCACCAGAATTTCCTATCACAGAGTCAATATTTCTCCGTGTATCAATAATAAGTCATCTTTGAAAAGGCACTTTGATATCTTTCATTTTCTGAGGGAGGGTCTCATGTAACCTAGGCTTGCCCCAAACTTGATATGTAGCCAGTAGCTTGACCGTCGTGCCTCCATTTCTCAACTGCTGACATTACAGATGTGGATCACCATGTTTAGTTCGATGTGATGATGGGAACAGAAGGAACCTAGTGTTATTCTTTTTTAAAGATACAGTGATGGGTGACTGGTCCCATGAGGGGCGGTGGTCCCACAAGGGGCAACCCATCCCACAAGGGGTAGCAGCAGGTGATCTGAGGCCTCGGTGGGTGAGTCCCCTGAGGCCTTGGCAGGTCACCTTGGTAGGTGGGAGACTACACGGGTGAGAGACAGATACATCATGTAGAATGAGTTTGGGTATTGAGTTTATTTAGTGGGTTATGGAAGGAAAAGGAAAGGGGGATAGGAAGAATGGGGAAGAAGAGAGAGGGGTAGAGAGAGGGGGATGGAGCTTGGGCTCCAGCTGGCAGCACTGTTTTGGGAACATTTAGGAGGTGGAGCCTTTCCAAAGGAATTGGGTTAAGGGTGGGGTAGGAGGGTGGTCTATGAGGGTAGATAGCCTAGCCTCACTTCCTGGCCTCTTTTTTTTTCTAGTCTGTTGAGATGTGAGCAGATAATCTAATGCTTCCGATATCAAAGGCACAAGCAAGCTACTTCTGCCACCATGCCTTCACCTCCATAGGAGATTGAATTTGAAGCATGAGCCACCTCTTTTCAGTGACTTGTCAGGCATTTTATTTGATCACAGTAATAAGTTTCTAACATACATGCCACGGGTATGCACTGATGTCAATCCATACACAGAATGCTAGAAACTTTTAATCTTTCTTTCTTTCCTTCTTTTCTTCCTTCCTTTCTTTCTTGACAGACGTTTCTGTTCTGCCCAGTCCTATAGCCCTTCAGTCCCAAAGAAACACACAGAGGCCTACATTAATTATAAACTGGTTTACCTGTTACCTCAGGCTTCTTGTTAACTCTTACATCTTAAATTAACCCATAACTCTTGTCTGTATTAAGCCACATGGCTTGGTACCTTTTATCAGTGAGGCATTTTCATCTTGCTTCCTCTGTGTCTGGTGACGACTGGAGACTGAGCCTTTTCTCAGAATTCTCCTGTTCTGGTGACCCCGGCCTATGCTTCCTGCCTGGCTACTGGCCAATCAGCAATTCATTAAATCAATACAAGTGACAAATCTTTACAGGGTACAAGACTATTTTTCCACAGTACCGCCCCTTCCTTTTTTCCTTCCTTCCTTCCTTCCTTCCTTTCTGTTTTGAGAAAATATCTATGTATCCTTGGGTTTTGCTTTGTAGACCAGGTTGACCTTAAACTCATAGAAAACCTCTTGAGTATTGGAAGTAAAGGCATGTGTCTTCCTTTTTTTTTTTTTTTAAAAAGTAAGTATATATGGGTATTGCACACATACTTATACATATATGTGTATACATACATTTTGGACTGGTTGGTTGTTAATTACACAAACTAAAGTCATCTGGTTTTAATTTTCCAAATTCTGTAAAGTGGAATACATCTCATTCCTTTGAGTACCCTTTGGGTTATTCCCTGCAGGTAACAGTGTTTGGTTATAGAGAGAACAAGTAGGATATCTGTTTATAATTTCCTTAGCTTGTTGCCATGTATTTAAAAACTCTTTCTTTAAACCTTTGCTATTGACATGATGTTTCTTATGAAATTCTGAGTACTTCAGCACACTTCCAATCAATAATCAATCAATTTTCATTACTTTGAGCTAGAGGATCTTGCAGATCCATATGGGATCAGATGTGTATTATGTATATGGGACAAAGCCTATTTCTGATTATGTCTTGAACCTGTATGAATAATGAAGTCAATTCTATATCATCTCAGTAGTTTCAATATGTAAGACAACTCTTTCTGCATATTGTGAATCAGTAACTATATTGAGAGGTTCTTTAAAATACCTTAGTACCATAAGAATAGCATATAATTCTGCCTTTTGGACAGAATTTTAAGGGCTTTGTTCCACCTTACTTAATTCTTCTGATTTGTAACCTGTATTTCCTGATTTATTTACATCAGTATAAAATGTACAGGCTCCAATTATTGGTGCATCACATACAATTTGGGGAAGAATCCAAGTAGTTTTCTTTATAAGGTTAAGTCTATCACTTCTGAGATGATTGCTATTAATTGCTCCCAAAAAATTAGCACAAGCTCTTTGCCATGGTTCATTGTCTTCTCATAATTTTTTTAATTTCATTATCAGTAAAAGGCACTATAATCTCTTCTGGGTCTATACCTGCTAGTTGACAAAGTCTCAATTCTCCTTTTCAAATTAATTCAGAGACTTTTCCATGTAATTTTTCAATTTTTTTACTTAGTTTATATGGTAAAAAGATCCATTATAAGGTAAAATCTTCCCTCTGCATTAAAATTCCTGTAGGCAAAATTCTGACTAGAATATAATTAAGATTTGGATTCACTCTATCTACATGTGCCTTTGGTAATTTCTCCTCAATGATCATCAATTCTTTTCCTGCTTCAGCTCTTAATTCCCTGGGACTATTTAAGTCTTTGTCACCATCTGAGGTTTTGTTTAAATGAATTATTATATCAGGTGTCCAATGTGTACAACTGCATCCACATAAAACCTGAGAGAGTTTGAGAAGGAATTCTAGACACAAAAAGAACAGAGTTAAGCATGGCTTCTTAGTAGCATTTTCTCAGGTGGGCTCTGTTTGCCAGAGGCAAGTGCACCTCATTAAGAGAGGTTTCCTGACTCAGCTTTAGCAGCAAAAACCTTGCAACTCTTTCAGGAGGCTCCACCACCAAACACTTAAATGGTGTTTATGAGTAGCAGATAGCATACTTCTTGGTGGTGGCAGGGACCTTGAAACTTCATAGAGTTGTGGCAATAAACATGGCTCTGGCAAATACCACCACCATGAGGTTGGACTATCAGAAAGCTAAGGAATAGACTGGATCCAGCCATCAAAACCACAGCTTTAATCCTAGCCATATCGCTTAGCAAATTAAAAACTCATGTGATCAGAAAGAGAGATATATAGTAAAGATAGATTCAGATAAAGAAAACTTAAAAATATATGTAGCTTTGGGAGAGAAACAAAAAAGTATCCTTAAAATAAAATATCCTTAAAATAAAAAAGAAGAAAAGAGAGTAGTTGGGTGTGGTGGCGCACCCCTTTAATCCCGATACTTGGGAGGCAGAGGCAGGTGGATCTCTGTGAGTTCATTACAGCAACAGAAAGCAAACTAGGTTAGATGTGGACTCTTGTATGCACAAATATGTCAGATACATGTATAGATATGTTGTATATAATGATATATATTCACATGCATTTCTATGTGTGCATATACACACATGCATATGTATGTGTGTACACATATGCATTTTGCTTGTATATATGTGTGTGTCCATCCAAATATTAGAATATTTGTGTTCTAATATTATTCTGGTATTGAACTCACAGAGATTCCCATTCCTCTGCCTTCTGAGTGTTGGAATTGAAGGTGTGTGCCACCACCGCCCTGGTGGGAGTCACACACTTTTAATTCCAGCACAGGAGCAATATGGCTTGGATGATGAGAGAAATATAAAGGGGAAGAGATAGCAACTCACTGAAGTGTGGAGTCTGAGGATTCATGGAGACAGGATCTTGCCATTCGGTTTCTCTAGTGGCTGGCTGCTTTGCTTTTCTGATCTTCAGCTTGAACCCCAATATCTGTCTTTGGGTTTTTATTATTCGTGATACATCCTTGAGTTCTTGATTCTCCTACCAAGTATTATGCTCAGCTCAAGCACCACCAAGCCCAGCTTTTAGACTCTCTCTACATTCACCTCCAGTATTGACTTCCTGCAATCACAGAACTTCAGTTGAGAAAGAAGGTGGCTGGTCCACCAGATCTCAGTTCACAGGCTTGTTTTTAAATTCACCGCTGGCTTTTAAGTCTGCTGCAGTCTGACTTTGGGGGATATACTTCTCAAAACTTCTGTTTCTCCATCAGCAAAATGGATATGATAATAGCAGTCTAATTTAGCTCCTTGAGGGGATTAAAAGCAGTCATAACAGGGCAGCCATGATGAGTCAGCAGTTAAATGTGCTTGCTGCTAAACCTGATGACCTGAATTCCAATCCCAGGTCCAATTGGTAGAAAGGAGAGAGCTGACTGTAGGACCCAGTCATGACAAGCTCAGTAGAGGCCTGAGTTTCAGATAAGACCACCCAAGAACCACCCAGGAATGGCCCATTCAAGGGAAAAGTACATAACATTCTAAAGGGAATACCTAATGTTCCAACCCTGTGTCCCTTAGTTCAGCACAGCACACACCCATCCCCTTTCACCAGGACAGTCCTAGACAAATGTTAGCCAATCAGGGATCCTGAACCTTAGAAATCCCTCACCCCAACCTCTGCTATGATAAAAACCTCACACCACTGAGCTCGAGACTCTCGGATCATGCCAATGTGTTGGACACACGGAGAGTCCAAGTTCGAACTTGAATAAAGGCTCTTTGCTTTCACATATGGGACCCTTGTTGGTTTTTGGGGGTATTCCGTGATTTGGGCACAACACTGAATTTTGCAAGTTGTCCTCTGACCTCCATGTCAATGCTGTGACACACATATATATCCCCTCCCCCACGTGTACATAATAAATAAGTGCTTCAAAGCAAAGCTAGTAGTACTTTGAAAATTAATAATTTATATCCTGCTGATGCTTCCTGAATTATCTACTTCAATGTGTATAAAATTTTTTATTCTTTTTTTTTTTTTTTTTTTTTTTTTTGGTTTTTCGAGACAGGGTTTCTCTGTGGTTTTGGAGCCTGTCCTGGAACTAGCTCTTGTAGACCAGGCTGGTCTCGAACTCACAGAGATCCGCCTGCCTCTGCCTCCTGAGTGCTGGGATTAAAGGCGTGCGCCACCACTGCCCGGCTAAAATTTTTTATTCTTATTTTAAAAAAATTAAGACAAGGTCCCATTATGTAGTTCTGACTGTTCTGGAACTTGCTATGTAGATCAGACTGAACTTAAACTCATAGAGATCCCCCCTGCCTCTGTCTCCGGAGTCCTAGGACTAAAAGCATATGCCACCATGCCCAGCTAAAAAAAATTTTCAGCTATATTTATTTTATGTGTATGAATGCTTTGTTTGCATGTGTGTAAGCACACCATGGGTGTACCTGGTGCCCTAGGAGTGCAGAAGAGGCCTTTACAACCTCTGGAACTGGAGTTACAGACTGTTGTGAGCCACTATGAGGTGCTGGCCGCTGAATCCAGGTCCTCTGCAAGAGCAACAAATGCTCTTAACCACTGCGCTGTCTTTCCAGCCTCAACCCATACACAATCTCTAACCCAGCACCCCCCAACACAATGAATGTAGATGAAAATGACTCATCCTAGTGAGCATACCTCCCCAAAGACCTCGTATGTCCCGCCCATCCCTACCCTCAGTCACAAATCTCTGCCTGAACACTGTGGCTTAGGGGTGGGGATGTAGGAAGCCTGCACCAGACTTCAAAGAAAGTTTTTGTTTTGTTTTGTTTTTAAAAGCTAATGAGCCAAGTGTGGAGGCACAGACTTTTAATCCCAATGCTCGGGAGGCAGAGGCAGGCGGATCTTGGAACTCGAGCCCAGCCTGGTCTACAGAAGGAGTTCCAGGATATCTAGGACTACACAGGGAAACCCCTGCTAGGATTCAGGCATTCTGCCAACCCCTGTTACCTGACAGAATGCACTCAGGCAGTACCCTGGCCAGCCCGGGGCTATGGCTGCTACATCACTACTACATAGTCTGTGAACAGGTGCAAAAAGTCCCTTCAAGAGATAAGCTCTGCCCATTCTCTCTCCCTGCCGCTGTTCTTCTGCAGGGGCAAGCAGGTCTTTGCCCCGTGCCCCGTCTCTTTCTTCTTCTCTTTTGCTGCTCCTGTCCCGAGACCAATCTCTTCCCTCCCCTTCTCCCTCTCTCAATAAATTCCCCATTTAAGCTCTGCTTGCAGGGCACATCTCACCGCGGGAGCTCTCACCCGCCAAGGTCCCTATCACGCAAAATATCAGCCCCCTCTCTTGAAAAACCGAAAGGAAAAATAATGGGTAATAATAATAGTAACAGTTAAGGGCTGGAGAGATGGCTCAGTGGTTAAGAGCATTGCCTGCTCTTCCAAAGGTCCTGAGTTCAATTCCCAGCAACCACATGGTGGCTCACAACCATCTGTAATGAGGTCTGGTGCCCTCTTCTGGCCTGCAGGCATACACACAAACAGAATATTGTATTTATAATAAGTAAATAAATAAATATTTAAAGAAAAAAAAAGTAACAGTTAATTTAGGCTTAAGAATCAGACGTCATGGTTTAAAATATGCCTGTTTTGTGGGAAGTGATCCCAGAGGCAAGCATTTTGTCATTTGAGGTACACCTGCAGTCCAAGATCTGCGTCTTTTTGTCTAACATGGGGCAAATTGCACCTCCTCCCCCCAGGATTATTTTGAGGATACAATGAGTTAATTCATGCAAAGAATGTAGAATAGAAACTGGCTCGCGTCAATCTTCAGTAAGTAGCAGGCATTATTTTCATTATCACGAGGTTAGGAAATAGAAATGACTAGGCAATTTAAGGTCAGGCACCCTGAAAGTAAACAGGTCTCACTTTTGTCCTTGGCCAAAAGCAAGACATAGTTTTAGTTCTCCAGGCAGGAAGTACAGAGGGAAACTCTGGTTTCTTATCTCATCCTAAAAAAGCTGCCTGGAGGCTGTGCATGAGGGAGTGACCAAAATTCCTGTCCAGACACTAATCTCTTTTAGTGAGCAACTTTGGATCTCTGAGTTTCATGGTGCAAAAGGGTTCTGTTTATCCCTCCATTTGAGCGCATCTCCTCTTAGGAACTCTTGAAAGGGAAGTGGTATGGTAGTCTTGGAGACCATCAAGGATGGCTACTGGGGCCCTGTGGAAACCCATTAAGGGAAAGGCATTTTCTGCTGATCAAAGCTATGAAATCAACAGGTGTGGTGACTCACACCTGGATCTGTAACTCTGAGGCCAGAGAAAGTTCCAGGACATAGGTCTGACCCTGTGTAAGGCCTTGGGTGGAGACGTAACATTCTGGTCGGCAAGAATTAGAACATTATGATCGTGAGTTCCCACTACAGCAGCAGCCTGACTCAGTGGCATAGGAGTTACGTCACCACCTGTCACCAGGTGCCTGTCTACCCAGCTACACAATAGACACGCCCTTTAAAAGTGCCCACCAGTCACAGTGCCCTCCCTGTCTCTGGCCTCTCTTCTTGCCTGTTCTCTCTATCTGCTGCCTATCTCATGTACCCACGGAGAGACGACAGCCTTTTGCTCTTTCACCCTGTCCCAATAAACCTCTAGAACTAATTGTTGGGGTGCTTTGTCTGGTTGGTGGCATACCTTAAAAGGGCCCCCCGAAAGGTGCCCACTTCGCCTTACTTTTTCTAATCCTTTCGTTATCATTGTTTCCTCCCTTAAGAGTTTATTCACAGGCTGGAGAAATGACTCAGAGGTTAAAAGCACTAGCTATTCTTCCAGGGGTCCTGAGTTCAATTCCCAGCAACCACATGGTGGCTCACAACCATCTGTAATGAGATCTGGTGCCCTCTTCTGGCATCCAAGCATATATGCAGACAGAACACTGTGTACGTAAGAAATAGATAAAGATTAATTTTAAAAAAGAGTTTATTCACAAATAAACAAATAAATAGTAAGAATGGAAAAGAAAAGAGTTAATTCAGGGGATAAAGAGACGGTTTAGTGGTTAAGAGCATTTGCTGCTTTTCCAGAGCAAGAGATCCGACACCATCTTCTGGCCTCATTGGACATCAGAGCACACAGGGCGTGCACGCGCGCGCGCACACACACACACACACACACACACACGTGCACACACACTCAATTTATAATGATAAATATTTTAAAAAACAAAATTAATTCAGCTAGGCCTGTGAGTTACTTTGCTAAGAGACTACACCTAAGCAAGGCTGACTCTCCTAAAGTCATGCCAAGAAGATGGAAGAAGGGCTGGAAAGTGGCTTAGTGGTTAAGAGCAATTGTTGCTCCAGAGAGAAGTCACGTGTCAACTCACACCTGTCTGTAACTCCACCTCCAAAGGTTAGGAAGGCCTCTTCTGACCTTCTAGGGCACCAGACATGCACACGGTGCACATACATACCCGCAGGCGAAACATTTATACATATAAAATAATAAAATAGATCTAAATTCTTTTACAACTCGGGAGGAAGAATTATCCTTCCGATGAGATAGTGAACTTTTCTTTTCCCCAAACCCCTCCTTTGTGCATATGCTTACAGAAATTCCACCTTGTAGCACTGCAGAAACTTGAGGCTCCCCAAATATTCCAGTAGCATTAGAAATGTATCACCTCCTATTATGGCTAGCTGTTTGTCACAAACTAGAGTCATCTGAAAAGAGGGAATCTTAACTGAGACAATGCCTCCAGAGATAGCTTAGAGGCAGATCTGCAGGGTATGCTCTCGATGGATGAGTGATTGCTGTAGGCGAAAATGCTCAGTCTGTGGGCAGTGCGACCTCTGGGCAAATGGGCCTCTGTTGTATAAGAAAGCAAACTGGTGACTGAACAAGCCACGAGGAGCAAGCTAATAAGCAGCAGTCCTTCATGGCCTCTGCTTCAGTCCCTGCTTCCAGGTTCCTGCTTGAGTTTCTGTCCTGACTTCCCTCTGATGGACTGGAAACTGTGAGCCAAATAAACCCTTTTTTTCCCCGAAATTTCTTTTGGCCATGGTATTTTATCACAGAAACAGATACTTAATTAAGATATCTCTTCAAACATCTCATCTTAATTCTGGAGTGGTCTAATAAAATGCCAAATGGCCAATAGTAAGGTAGGAGACAGAGAGAATAAATAAGAGGAGAGATCTAGGCTTGGAAGAGGAAGAGCAAGAGAAGGAGAGAACAAGGAACACTCCTGGGGCACGAAGCTAGGCAGGTGCCAAGCAGACCCAGAGAAGCAGTGAGAGTAAGATACACAGAAATGAGAAAGGTAATAAGCCTGAAGGCAAAAGGTAGACAAAGAGAAATGGGTTAAGTGAAAAGAGTTTGTAGTATGAATTCTCAGTGGTCTTTGTTATGGTAAAAATAAAACATTGCCCCCCTCCCGGATGAGGGCAGTGGGTCCTAGGCAGGGAGGCACAGAGCCGGGGGGAGCTGGTCAGCAGTCCAGCGTGTCCCACAAGGAGCGGCAGCTGCTGTGGGTGAGAGACAGAGACCTATTAGGCACGCCATGCAGAGAAAGTGGATATTTATTTAGTGGATTATGGAGGGGAAAGGGAAAGGGGGGAAGGGGAGAAGGGGGAAGAGCAGAGAGAGAGAGAAAACCAGAGGGGGCGGGAGGGGAGAAGGGGGAAGAGGGGAGAGAGGCAGAAGCTGCCTCTTCAGGAGAGAGATTGAAAAGAAGGGACTCAGGCTGGAAGTAGAAGGAAGATCTGTTTGCCTCAGCGCATGGAGGAGGGAGTGGGTGGCCTTGCCTCTTAAAGGGACAGGACAGACCATTACAGTCTTAATATTAAAAACCCAAGTCAGATGTTTGGGGGTGAAAGCTGAAAGATCAGAGAGCAGAGTAGCCAGCCACTACTTCTTACCTCTATAAAATCCTCAGACTGACAGATACCCCATTCTTCCTCTTTAACAGAAAACTTTGCACAGGTCCTTTGAGCATGGACAGAGACAGGCCTCCCAGAGACAGACTTCAGTGAATCTGTTCAATTTTATTCCAGAGTATAAGGAATATATAGGATTGGGGAGCCTGGGGACAAACCCTAATTTGCATTAAGTTGTAAACAGAAGTTTTTGTCTTGCCAAGTTCTGCAGCCATTCAGTCCCAAAGAAACACACAGAGACTTATATTAATTGAAAATTGTTTGGCCTATTAACTCAGCTTATTATTAACTAGCTCTTACTCTTAAATTAACCATAATTCTTGTCTATGATTAGCCACATGGCTTGGTACCTTTTCTCAGTGAAGCATTCTCATCTTACTTCCTCTGCATATGGCTGGTGACTGACTCTCTGCTTTTCCTCTTCTCAGAATTCTCTTAGTTTGGTCACCCTGCCTATACTTCCTGCCTGGCTACTGGCCAATCAGCGTTTTATTAAATCAATACAAGTGACAAATCCTTACAGCGTACAAGAGCATTCTCCAACAGCATTAAGTGGCCCACTCCTATCACAAGGCTTTGTATGTAGCAGTAAGGTCCTGTAGCAGAATTCCTAGCACAGGTCTCCTAGCAGGAATCTGTGTCAAATTTCAAGCCAAACATGAATCAGGCATCTAGTTTAGAGACAGCTTTCAGATAAAGTCAGTCCTCCAGGACAAGGGACATTGTCCAGATATGGCTAGGTAGAGAGCAAGAAACTTTGCTGGGGAGGGAGAGAGTTTCCATATTGCTGAGCTTGGAGACAGCTGCCAGGCTATGGCCAACCTCTACTTCTACCAGTCAGCAAAAGTCCTCCAACAGTGGTGTGGTGGTTTAAATGAGAATGGCCCCATAGGCTCATACATTTGAGTGCTTAGTCCCAGTTAGTGGAACTGTTTGGCAAGGATTAGGGACTATGGGTTTGTTAGAGTGGGTGTGGCCTTGCACGTGCCAGGCCCATGCCAGGCCCAGTCTTTCTCTTTGTTGCTTGTAGATCAGGATATAAAGCTCTCAGCTACTGCTCCAGCCCCATGCCTGTCTGCTTCCCACCATGACAATAATGGATTAACCCTCTGAAACTAAGCAAGCCCCCAATTAAATGCTTTCATGAAGAAGCCTTTCCTTGGTCATGGTGTCTCTTCACAGAGACCCATGGAGCTGAACTAGGATCTGCTGCAAGAGCAGTGTGTGCTCTTAACCACACAGACTCCTCTCCAGACCCATTACAGCCTTCTCTCTTTGTGTATGTGTTCATGCGGGTACACATGTGTACACATAGGTGTGAAGGCCAAAGGACGACTTTGTGTGTCATTCCTCATGGTATATCCCTTTCTTTCCCTTTTTCCTCTTTATGGGACAGTCTGGCGTATGATAAGTTTTGAATATCTGGTTATTGGATATCTGTTGTCGCTGATGTAATAAGCAAGTCAAACCAAATTAATAAAGCCAGGTTTGAGCCAAAAATAAACAAATTGTAAATAAACCAGCTAGCTAGATCCAGGTTTAATCTGAGCAAAGCATTCCCAGGTGGCCCCAGTGGAAGAGGAAAAAACCCTGAGGAGAAGCCACAAAGGTTTGTTTGTTTGTTTTGTTTGTTTTTTGAGACAGCATTTCTCTGTAGTTTTGGAGCCTGACTTGGAACTGCTCTTGTAGATCAAGCTGGCCTGCCTGCCTCCCGAGTGCTGGGATTAAAGGTGTGTGTCACCACTGCCTGGCTAGGAGGTTTTTTTTAAAAATGTCCTCAAGGGGTAGTGCCCTGTAGGAAAAACTGTAGTCCAGCCTACTGAGCCGCAGTTGCCTGCCCAAACCTGCCTGCATGAGCATGCGCAGAAGGTACTTTCTCCCTGAGCCAATCTAAGGCCTGTCCCTATACCCAGAGTGCTGACGCAGAGACATGTGACCAGAGATGCCAGTGAAGAAAGGACAATGCAGCAGAGTTGGCTGCCTGAGCCAATGGGACCTTGGGAGGGGGTATAAGAGGCCTGCCCATACCCTCAATAAACAACAAACAAGTCGGTTTTTGGTACTTACTCCCCGGACCTTTGGCATCTATGTTGTTGATTCTGCTCCTTCTCGCACCCCCCCCCCCCAACAGAGGGGTGTCTGTGCAGAGAAACCCCCAACAGCTGCAGATGGTCCACTTTCTCAGGGGTGGAGTCTGTAATGAGGAAACTCCAGGGGAGGAGCCACCACTTGGCACCTTGAGTGTGGGGTTTAGAATGGGCTGTGCTGGAAATTACAAATAGCCTGGACCTGAACACTAGACTAGGCTGACTGTCCAGGGAACCCGGGGACCTGTCTGTCTTCACCTTCCCAGCACTGGGATTATGAGTGTGTACCATTTTGCCCAGCCTCCCCACCCCTCGCCCCGGGGAAGCTCATGGACAATTTTATTAGGGTTTGAGAGAAAACAACAGAGCAGACAAGCTATAAATCTCTGAAGCTTTGGGATTGGGGGTGAAGGTAAGAATCAATATGGAGAAGTGGAAGAGAGAAAACAATGTGTATTAGAACAGACTATTTCACCCATCAATCATCCATCTGTCCATCCATTCATATATCCATTCGTCCATCATCCATCCATCTATCTATATATCCATCCGTCCATTATCCATCCATTCATCAACCATCTGTCTGTCTGTCTATCTATCTATCTATCCATCTATCTATCGGGCATTTATATTTTTGGTAACGAGCCTAGCCTTTAATGGCTAAACCACCTCTCCAGCCCTAAAGAGGATTTATTAGAATGGCTTACAGGCTGTGGCCCAGCTAGTCCCACAGTGGCTAACAGACGTTCTAAGAATCCATTGGTTATTCAGTCCATGAAGCTAGATGTCTCAGGTGATTTTCAGTATACACCAGAATGCCGAAGAAAAAGGCTTTTTAGCCCTGGCTGTCCTGTAACTCACGTTGTAGACCAGACTGGCCTCAAACTCAGAGATTCGCCTACCTCTGCTTCCCAATTGCTGGGAATAAAAGCGTGGGCCACCACCGCCTGGCTGAAGTAGGCTTTAAAGCCATTGAAGGAATAGCCAGCTTCCTTCTTCCATGTCCTTTATCTGGGCTGCCAGCAGAAGCTGTGGGCCAGATTAAAGGTGGAGTTTCCCACCTCAAAAGATCAGGATCAACTGTGGATCTTCCCACTTCATATATTTAACTAAGAAAAAAAATTCCTAATAGGTATATACAGCTGCTCATGTTTTAGTCAGTTCCTGATGTAGTCAAGCTGACAACCAAGAACAACCAGCACACCATGCCTTTTGAGTTAGGCCAGTGTGGAGGTTTGAATAAAAATGGCCCTCATAGACTCATATGTTTAAATAGTTAGTCATCAGGGAGCATCTCTAACTAGAAAGATTAGGAGGTGTGACCTTGTGGAGGAAATGTGACACTGGAGGGGGCTTTGAGGCATCTCAAGCCAGGCCCAGTGGCTCTCATCCTGCTGCCTGCAGATGTGCATGCAGAACTCTCAGCTGCTGTTCCAGGGCCATGGCTGCTGCTGTGCTGCCATTCTTCCTGCCGTAACAATGGACTGAACTTCTGAAACTGCAAACTAGCCACAACTAAACGTTTTCTTTTATAATAGTTGTGTGCCGGATAGTTTTATGTTGGGACAGGGCCCAGCCCATTGTGTGTGGTGCCAGGTCTGGGCTGGTGGTCCTGGGTTCTACAAGAGAGCAGGTTGAGCCGGGCGGTGGTGGCGCATGCCTTTAATCCCAGCACTTGGGAGGCAGAGGCAGGTGGATCTCTGTGAGTTCGAGACCAGCCTGGTCTACAAGAGCTAGTTCCAGGACAGGCTCCAAAACCACAGAGAAACCCTGTCTCAAAAAACCAAAAAAAAAAAAAAAAAAAAAAGCAGATTGAGCAAGCCAGTAAGTAGCACTCCTCCATGGCCTCTGCATCAACTCCTGCCTCCAGGTTCCTTCCGTGTGTGATGGTGAACTTGATGGGTTCTAGCAGGCCTGAGCATGGCAAACATGGCACCGACAGGTTTTGCCTTTTCCCTTTCTCCCCTTTGCTAAGCTGTTAGATTGCTTTCCTAAAGCTAACCACCAAGGTCTATTCCCTTATTTGGCCACTGACCCAATTCTGAGACAAAATAGCAAGGTCCAACTATCAAAATATCAAGGTCCAGCAATCAAAATTAATTATGTTGATGACTCTAATCAAAATACTCAACCAGAACTTGCCAACAGGTCCTACCTCATTCTAACACAGGCCTCCTCTTTTGTCCTCTTATAATAAATACTTGCAAAACTATTTGTTGCTGTTTCTGCCACCTCGTCTCTTTGCCTTGCTTAATAAGGGATCTCTTTATGTTTAGAAATTGGAATTTTGTGTGTGGTCTTTGCCTAATCTGGGGTCTAGAGGGGAGCACCCTGTAGTACTCAGGTCCCTTCAGAACTGTTATATGTAACTGTGAGTGAAATAACTTGCTCTGGGTCATAATATTTTATCACAGCAATGTTGGTGAAGTTTCTTGTTTTGGAGCTGCTCAGTCCCAAATACCTGGAAGCCGCTTTCAAATTATTACCACATAGAGGCTTATATTAATTATAAGTGCTCAGCCAGTAGCTCAGGCTTATTACCAACTAGCTCTTATACTTAAATGAACCCATAATTCTTATCTATGTTCATCCATGTGGCTTATACCCCCTCTCAGTATGGCTTTCTCATCTTGAGTCCTCTGAGGCTGGCTGATAACTTCATCTCTGCCTTTCGTCTTCCCAGAATTCTTCTAGTCTGGCCACCCCACCTATACTTCCTGCCTGTCTACTGGCCAATCAGCATTTTATTAAACCAATATGAGTGACAAATCTTTACAGTATGCAAGAGCATTATCCCACAGCTCAGCAATAGTAATCTAACTAAGACAAGTTTCCTTCACCACAATGTCATTTCATAATAATAAAGCATTGACTAAGATAACCAGTATGTTCATCAATGGGATCAACAACCAGCAATGTGGCTTTAAAAAAAGACATGTGTGTGGGAGGGGGTAGCTTCAGAAAAAAATTGACAAAAGTCCAAAGTGCCAGAGGAAACATTCTTAGACCTTGACCAGTATCCAAAAGAAAAGTGGTCTGGGAGCTAGAGAAATGTCTCAGAGGTTACCAGCATTGACTGCCCTTCCAGAGGACCCAAGTTCAATTCTCAGCACTCACTGGCAGCTCAGAGATGTCTGTAACTCCAGTTCCAGGGGACCCAACACCCTCACCCATATATACATACAGGCGGAATATAAATGCACATAAAATAAAAATAAAATAAATAATAAAAAAGGAGGGGCTGGAGAGATGGCTCAGTGGTTAAGAGCACTGTCTGTTCTTCGAGAGGTCCTGAGTTCAATTCCCAGCAACCACATGGTGGCTCACAACCATCTGTAATGAGATCTGATACCCTCTTCTGACCTGCAGATGCACATGCAGACAGAACACTATATACATAATAAATGAATAAATAATTTTTTTGGAAGAGCACTGACTGCTCTTCCAGAGGACCTGGGTTCAATTACCAGTACCCTCAAGGCAGCTCACATCTGTCTGTAACTCCAGCTCCAGGGGACCAGACACACATGGCAAAACACCAATACACCTAAAGTTTAAAGAATGGGGGTGGAGAAAAAATTAATTAGTTTTTTAAAAAAGTGAAGCTGAAGAAAATAAAGGGGAAAAGAAAAGTGGTTAGGCTTAGCAGTGAGTGATTCACAGTCCTGGCTCTTCAGTTGACTTCCCCAGCTCTTTGTTTGGTTTTGGTTTTCGAGACACGGTTTCTCTGTGTAACATCACTGGCTATCATGGAACTTGCTCTGTAGACCAGGCTAGCCTCAAACTCACAGGGATCCACCTGTCTCTGCCTCCCAAGTGCTGGGATTAAAGGCATGCGCCACCACCGCCCGGCCACTTTCACTTTTTAAATGTGGATTCTGGTACTTGAGCTCAGGTGTCCATGCTTGGAAACCAAACACCTGACTGAACCATTTCTCCACCTTCTCACTACCTTCTAAGTCTGTTTGGATTCCTAGACTGTCGTCACTATAGAACTATCCCTTGGTTTTAACATGTGCCTCAGACTCCCTAGTTATTGGGATTACAGACTGAGTCATCACCCTGGTAAGTATTTCATCTCATTAAATTCATTAATCTCCAAGTCTGATGAACAGCTGGCTGAATCACTTATTCAAAGAAAGACTGTCTTGTATGTCTACCTCCAAGATATATCAGTTTATCAGTACTGGGAATAATTTTACGACCCACCATTTATTATTTCTACCTCCACGAATTTTATTTAAAATTATCCTTCAGGGGCTGAAGAGATGACTCAGTGGTTAGGAGCTCTTGTTGTTCTTGCAGAGGATCTTGGTTCTTAGTACCTGCATGGTGCATATAAACATATATACACATAAAAACAATAAACACATTTAAAATATATATAAAAATAAAATAAAAAGACCTCTCAGATAGACATTTCAAGGACCTGTACCTAAAATAAACATTTCTTTTTTTAAAAAAAACATATTATTAATTAAAATTAATATATTCTTGGAACTGAGAAAATCACTAAGAGTCCTTGTTTTTTTTTAAGCAAAATTTTGAATTTTATTTATTATTTTTATTTGCTAGCCTTCACATGTGTTTGTGCACCAAACGCATGCAGTGTCCATTGAGGCCTGAAGAGGGCTGTTGTGGAGTAATCTTTTTGGACACTATGTATATGTGTCACTCGGATTGATTGGTTTACTAGAAATGTGATCGGCCAATAGCTAGGCAGGTTTTTCAGGTCAGAGAGAATGCTGGGAAGAAGGGCAGAGTCAAGAGGAAGCAGCATGAGACAGACGTAGAGCTAGCAGAATGGGCAGTATATGGATGAGGTAAATGAGCCTCAGCATAGCACAGAGATTAATAAAAATGGGTTAATTTAAATTCTTAGAGCTAGTCAGTAACAAGCCTAAGCTATAGTCGAGTTTTTATAATTAATAATAAGTCTCTGTGTGGTTATTTGGGAACTAGCAGGTGGGACAGAAAAGTCCACCCCCAGAGGGCATCAGTTCATCTAGGATATGAAGTTACAGATGGTTATTAGCCACCACATCGGTGCTGGGAATTGAACCTGGGACCTCTGCAAGAACAGTAAGCACCCTGAACTCCTGAGCCATCTCTTCAGTCTACTTGCTAGTCTTAAAAGTTCATATCTCAGCCCATACATCTAGGGGC
Source organism: Microtus oregoni (assembly GCF_018167655.1). NCBI lineage: Eukaryota > Metazoa > Chordata > Mammalia > Rodentia > Cricetidae > Microtus > Microtus oregoni. Next base: position 21,364,526 of record NW_024543068.1, on the reverse strand, counting down.
TCTCAGCTGCCAGTAATGCCAGTTCCAGAGGATTCCATGCCTTCTCTGACCTCCTTGGGCACTGCATATACTTGTTTATACCCATTTGGGAACATAGTTATAATTTAAAAATAAATAGGGATAGGTGTGGTGTCACACACCTTAGAACGTCTAATAGCTTCCCTGTTAGCCAAGTGGCCTGATGCAATAAAGCCTGTAATTCAAGCTTTTGAGAGGCAGAGAGGGAGGAGGATTATTCTAAGTTCCAGAGCAGATGGGGGTACATAGTAGGACCCTGGAGAGAGAGAGAGAGAGAGAGAGAGAGAGAGAGAGGATGTTGATTCGTTTGGGAGGTATAAGAGTTATAAATATATACAAAGTGTATGTGTATGAAAAAAGACAGAATTGAAAAAAGCTTAACTCTACAATAATCACTAAGATGTTTGCTTTTGGTTTACCCAGTCATGCACATGGCAGACCAACACTGTCTAAGAATCTTGCTGATCAATTCTCTGCTGCGTTTGGCTAAGATCACATGTAGAATGCTGCCTTAGAGGAATAAGCAAGCAGCTTTTCCTGAGCTGAATATGAGTGACCTTGGTCCTGGAACACAGATTCAAGTTTCCCTGGATAGCATGTTCCATCATTAAGGAGGTGCTGTGCACTTTTATAGCCAAACAACAAAGAAAGTCCTAAACTGAAACATTTAACGAGAACACCTGGGCGCTCTAAGACAGAGCTCAGGCTGGCCCCACCCTGGAATTTCTTATCTCAGCTCATTCTGAAACCTGGTTAGCAATGCAAGCATGAGATATTTGCAGACTAGTTGAGGGCAAGGGTGACTTTAGAGCAGAGCTTGAAAGCAAGTGGGTAGCCTCACCAGCCATCCTGGACCTTAGGAGACTGCGCTGGAAGATCAGGAGTTCAAGGTTATCCTAAGCTACTTGAGCCCCTCTCAAAACACAGAACAAACACAACAACCATGTGTTCCATCTGCCTCTATGCATATCAGTAGCTTTGGTGGTGAGTTTTCCTCTTCCAGCCCCCAACCACAGCCTTCATGGCTATGGTCGAGCCCTTTGCTGCTTTCCATGGCTAAAAACATGACGGATGACCACTGGGCAAGACTCCCTTTCATCTAAATTGAAGATCACCAGACAGTGAACAGAATCGCTGGAATTGACAGCCTAGCTGCTTGGGTCAAGGTAGGCTTGTCTTCCTACAGATTTCTTAGCCCACAGGATCTTCTGGAGCCTGGCAGGCCCTGTGCTAAACAGCAAAAGGCAAATATGACCCTCCGCAACCATGGGGGACCCTGAGGAGTAGCTCTAGGTGCCAACCAAGTAAGTTCTCTATTGTTTTTTAATCAATAAGTCAAGTAAAATTTTATCCTTCTCAAAGATCTCTGATGCAGTTTGACAGCTGAGAGGTTTTGTCATTTAAAAGGACCTTACCAAACAAATTTCAACAAAATACAAATACAAGTTATTAAGCTATATACCTACAAGTTATGAGTGAGGACAAATACACACTATGAAATTTCTCTCTCACACTGTCTTCCATAGTCTTAAAAATACTTCTTTTCATTGTGCAAAAAATCTGTCACAATCTTTCTGCTGCTGTCTTTTTTTTTTTTTTTTTCGAGACAGGGTTTCTCTGTGGCTTTGGAGCCTGTCCTGGAACTAGCTCTGTAGACCAGGCTGGTCTCGAACTCACAGAGATCCGCCTGCCTCTGCCTCCCGAGTGCTGGGATTAAAGGCATGCACCACCATCTGCTGCTGTCTAAAACTTCTGTTTTCACAAATCCAAAGAATTCCTGTGAGGCCCATGGAGCCAAATTGAAGGATCCACCTTAAACAGGTCAGATATACCCCTCTCGATTCCCTGGTCCTGATTTTTTTCCCTAAACCTAGCTTTGTCCTCTGTTCTGTCAATACCTTAAACAGGTATAAGAGACACCAGACATTTCCATACCACAAATACCAGACGGGAACAAAGAGACCAGCTACCCCAGGATATGACCAGCACCCAGCTTTCTCAGGTTACCCCCAAGACAGCGCCCACAAATAAGCAGGAAGCAGTCTTGAGAATCCGCCACCCCAATTCTTTTAACCTGTTGTGCCTAACCTCCTACCTTTTTAGTTATAAAAAAGAGATGGGAATGTTTTGGTCGGTCCTGTCCCTTTAAGAGACAAGCCACACCAACTCCCTCCCCATTCGCTGAGGCAAGCTGATCTTCTGCTTCCAGCCTGCCTGAGTCCCTTCTTCTCTCTCTCTCTCTCCCTCTCTCTCTCTCTCTCTCCCCCTCTCTCCCTCTCTCTCCCTCCCTCTCCCCCTCTCTATCTCAGAGGCAGCATCTGTCTCTTCTTTCTCCCATTCCCCCCATCTCTGCCTCTCTCTCTGCTCTTCCCCCTTCTCCCCTTCCCTTCCATAACCCACTAAATAAATATCCAACTTCACTCTGCATGGTGTGCCTATCTGTCTCAGTCTCTTACCTGCCACATGGCTTCCTGTTGGGACCCGGCTGCCTGTGTGGCCTGCCATGGTCTCATGGCCTGCTGCCCACTGCCACGCTCGGGGATCTGCACCATTTTACTTAAACCATTACACTGATAGTGGCTGACAGTCATAGTTCTTTTGAGACAGGTTTCTACATAGCCCTCGCTGGCCTGAAACTCATTATGGAAACCAGTAGCAAACACTAAACTTGTAGCAATCCTCCTGCCTCTACCACCAGAACGCTGAGATTATAGGCCTGACTATGCTTGGCAAAAGTATTGAATTTTACCAGATACTTTCCTGTATCTATTGAGGTAGTCATACAATGCTTGTGCACTTGTATATGCATAGTGAAAGTGTGTGCTTGCATGTGCCTATAGGGGACACTCCATATCCAAACCACAATACTGTGCTTCGATGAGTGACCTTCTTTATCTAAAAAGCAAGTAAATAGTGTGGACTGAGCCCTGTTGCAGAACTGTTCACACTGCCACTCCCCAGTGCCATAAAGTTAAACCTGAATCAAAGGGCGGAGTCAGCAATGGGCTAACTGGCATTAGCCACAGAGGTGTTGGAGAACTGAGGAAGTCAGATGAGGGATAGAAAGAGATAAGGAGGGGCTTGGTGGGGGGGATTCTTGGGCTTTTCGGCTGGAAAATGTGGAGAGTAGGGTCAGCTGATGGTTCCTCCTCTGTTCTTCAGATTTATCAGGTTTTTATTTCAATTTCAGACTCCCTAGTTTTTATTAATACTGGAGCAATTGAGGTAAAGGCATTAGAGCCATGCGGTGATGGTGCATGCCTTTAATCTCAGCACTTGGGAGACAGAGGCAGGTAAATCTCTGAACTGGAGGCCAGCCTGATCCACAATACGAGTTCCAGAACAGACAGAGCTACACAAAGAAACCCCGTCTTGAAAAACAAAATGAAAAAGAAAGAAAACATGGAGCGTCTACACATCAGAACTTTCCACAGAGCCCAACATGCCACTGGCCTATGACCTCAGCATGTAGGTGATGGAGCTCAGAGAATTGCCAGATTTGAGGTAAGCCTAGACAGTGAGACTGTCTTTCCACGGAACATCAAGAAACAACAAGAGAAGCCCAAGCAAACAGATAAAAAAAAAACTTCCATAGAAAGCATGGAGTGAATTACTTTGAATAAAATCCTAGCCCATGACCTTGCCCACAGCAGATGCTGAAAGAATGAGAACCCCTTTCAAATATGGGAAACAGCCCTGCCGCAGAAGGACAGGGCAGTTTCCTAAATTTTCTAAGCAAGACTAAGCTTGAAAGAAGACTATGAGCAGTTTAGGTTACTCAATGGTTTATATCTTTCTCAATTTTCTTTTCTCCAGATGAGGGTAATGAATTCTCCCTCACTTACCAGCTTTATCTAGGAATCTTACTTTAATCCTCTTCTCCCATTCTATACTCAAATTTCAGCCCTACCAAATAATATCTCATTATTATCTCATTAAAGAGTTTGATTAGACCACATCCATTGCCTATACATTCTTGTCAAGACACATCATGAGGCTGGAAGGTTGAGGCAGGAGGATTATTAGGAGTGGTCTGCATAGTGAGTTCCCATCTAGCCTGAGTTAAAGTGTATGTATAGTGTAACCAAAACGAACAAAAGAACCTCTCAAACAAAACCCAAAAACCCCACCTACATTTTAACCATAAATATAGCAGGGAGCAAAGGGCAGTTGGGAGCAAGGATATTGTTCCTTGCCCAAATGAGTTTGGTAGATTCAGGCTTCACCAATAAGATGCTGAACAATTCTGCTAGAGCCCATGGTCTGCGGTACTCGGAGTTGCCAGTGTTGTGGGGTGTCCACCAGAAGAGACCCCTCAGACATGGGTTTAAGCCAATAGAAATTCTTTTTTTAGATTTATTTATTAACTATGTATACAGTATTCTGTCTGCATGTCTGCTGCAGGCCAGAAGAGGGCACCAGATCTCGTTACAGATGGTTGTGAGCCACCATGAACTCAGGTCCTCTGGAAGAGCAGTCAGTGCTCTTGACCTCTGAGCCATCTCTCCAGACCCTCTAATAGAAATTCTTAATTAGCTGGCCAGCAACTACACTGGGTGTTCCGGATCCCAGTGTAGCACTGAGTCTTTCTCAGGATGAGCTTTTAAGCACAAAAACCATGTTCCGGGCTGACACACTTCAGTTAACAAGAACAGTTAGTCAGAAGCAGAGCAACAGATGTCAAAAAGACAGGTTAGTACATTTTGAGACTATCCCAGAACTATGAGCTTTGATGAATTAGGTTTATTGTTTTCATTTTTGGCAGGTGGCGCTGTCTATGGGCTGAGTTTTGCATCCTGGATGGCGCTTCCATCAGAGTCAGTGGTGCTAAGGCCCGGGGCCCTGGTACAGTATGCCGGAAACATATTTGTTAAAAGACATTTTAAAGTATTTGTAAAAGTATTTATTTTTATGCATACAGATGTTTTGCCTCCTTGTACATATGTTTGTTATGTGTATGTCTGGTACCCATGGATGTAGGAAGCTCATCCAGATCCCTGGAACTGGAATCATGAACGGCTGTGAGCTTCCACATGGGTACTTGGGACCGAACCTGGGTGCTGTACAAGAGCAACAAGTACTCTCTCTTTAATGAGGTAGTAATTGTCTGTCTTTCTTTCTTTCTTTCTTTCTTTCTTTCTTGTAACCAGATCTTTCTTTTTATTCATTTGACATACCATCCACAATCCCCCCTCTTCCCTTCCTCCCCCCACCCAACCTCCCTTCCAAACCACCCCCCATTCACTCCTCAGAAAGGGTAAGGGCTCCCATGGGAGTCAACAAAGCTTGGCACATTAAGATGAGGCAGGACCAAGCTCCTCCCCCCTTCGTCCACCTTAGGGAAGGGGCTCCAAAAAGCCAGCTCATGCACCATGGATAGATCCTGATTCCACTGCCAGGGGCCCTTCAAAAAGACCAAGGCACAACTGTCACCCACATGCAGAGGGCCTAGTTCAGTCTCAGGCAGGCGCCATAGCAGTTTGTACAGAGTCCACCAGCTCCCATGAGTTCGGGTTAGCTGTCTTTGTGGGTTCCTCCGTCATGATCTTGACCTCCCTTGCTCATTGACAGGGCTTGTGGAGCTCAGCTTGGTGCTTGCCTGTGGATCTCTGCATCTGCTTCCATCAGTGACTGGATGAAGGTTCTCGGGCGGTGGTGGCGCACGCCTTTAATCCCAGCACTCGGGAGGCAGAGGCAGGCAGATCTCTGTGAGTTCGAGGCCAGCCTGGTCTACAAGAGCTAGTTCCAGGACAGGAACCAAAAGCTAAGGAGAAACCCTGTCTCGAAAAATAAAAAAAAAAAAGGTTCTATGATGACAGGGTATTCACCAATCTTATTACTAGGGAAGGCAGGTTCAGGAACCCTCTCCATTATTGCTAGGGGTCTTTGCTGAGGTCATCCTTGTGGATTCCCCAGGGAATTTTCCTAGCACCAGGTTTCTCCCTAACTCCATAATGGCTCCCTCTACCAAGATATCTCTTTCATTGCTCTCCCACTCTGTCCCTCCCCCAACTTGACCTCATTCCCCCAGCCCCTACCCTCTATCGTCCCTCTCACCCCTCAGTTTACCCAGGAGATCTCGTCTATTTCCCTTTCCCAGGGCAATCCATGTGTCCCTCTTGGGGTCCTCCCGCAACAAGTGCTCTTAACTGCTGAGCCATCTCTCTAGCTTCAAGGGAAAATTCATCTGTTTGGTAACCTAATGAAGCATCATTTGTACAATCCGAGGTGCCCAGTGTTTTACAATCGGGGTGCTCAGCTTTTTAGATTGCAGTATGTTATTGTCATCGACAAACGCGTTGGGCCAAATTCAGCTCTTCTGGGTTATATATGGCGAAGGGTCTGCACGCTGGACACCATGCTAGCTGTTACTCAGTTCAGTGTTGCACCTGAAAAATGTCATGGCTTTGTTCTTTGATCTGTACTATAGAAGTAACACTCTCTAGCCTTGGGATAGGCTCGCTCTCTCTAGCAGGAAATGCCTGCCTGTAATCCCAGCACCCAGGGTCCGAGGCTGCAGGATCAAGAGATTAAGAGCAGCTTGTGCTACAGAAGGAGAACCTGTCTCAAGAATGACACACCAGGGCTGGGGTGTGGCTGTATCGATAAAGTCTTTGCCTAGGGTGCCCAAGGCCCTGGGTTCCAGCCCCAGCACTTCTGAACCGACAGGAGTCTTACTCAGACTTTAGGGTTGGTTCCTTCAGATGTTGGAACCAGTTATTCTCCTACAGAAGGTTGGGGTAATTCCCTAAGACTTCTGAGCAAGACTAAGCTTGAAAGAGAACAAAGAACCATTTAGAACTTACTCCAGGGCTTTGTTTGTTTGTTGTTTGATTGTTAGTACAGTGAACTTTTCTTCTTGCATCTGCTTTACCTAGGAGTCTGCTTTACTCTCTTCCCATTGTGAACTCAGCCCAGAGTTCTAGTTGATACTATTATTGTGGTCAAGAATCTTCAAGGAGTCTGATGAGAGCATCATAACACTTTATTAAAACTGATGGCAAACATCTGTAATCCCAGAATCCAGGAGTCTGAGGGAGAACTGCCATGGGTTCAAGGCTAACCTGGGCTATATAGCAAGCTCCAGATCAGACACAGCTATAGTGAAAATCTGTCTCTACAGTGTAAACAAATATCCCAAACTCACTTACACTTCTCCAGAGCCTTAGTACAGAGAAGACAGGAGGCTGAAGTCTGTCCTGAAACTAGCTCTTTTTTTTTATTGTTTTTTCCATGATATTTATTGAGTACTACATTTTACTCTGCTCCCCTCCCTGCTTCTCCCCTCCCCTCTTCAATCCTCCCCCAAGGTTCCCATGCTCCAAATTTACTCAGGAGATCTTGTCTTTTTATACTTTCTACTTCCCATGTAGATTGGATCTGTGTAAGTCTTTCTTAGTGTCCGCATTGTTGTTGTATAAGTTCTCTGGGATTGTGGTTTGTAGGCTGGTTTTCTTTGCTTTATGTTTATGTGAGTACATGTGATAATTGTCTTTCTGTGTCTGGGTTACCTCACTCAAAATAATGTTTTCTAGTTTCATCCATTTTTCTGCAAAATTCAAGCTGTCGTTTTTTTTTCTGCTGTGTAGTACTCCATTGTGTAAATGTACCACATTTTCCTTATCCATTCTTTGGTCGAGGGGCATTTAGGTTGTTTCCAGGTTCTGGCTATGACAAACAAGCTGCTATGAACAGAGTTGAGCACATGTCCTTGTGGCACGGTTGAGCATCCTTTGGATATATACCCAAAAGTGGTATTGCTGGGTCTTGAGGAAGGTTGTTTCCTAATTTTCTGAGAAATCACCACACTGACATCCAAAGGGGTTGTACCAGCTTGCATTCCCACCAGCAATGCAGAAGTGTTCCCTTTTTCCCACAACCTCTCCAGCATAAGTTGTCATCAGTGTTTTTGATCTTGGCCATTCTTACAGGTGTAAGATGGAATCTCAGAGTTGTTTTGATTTGCATTTCTCTGATGACTAAGGATATTGAACATTTCCTTAAGTGTCTTTCAGCCATTTTAGATTCCTCTGTTGAGAGTTCTTTGATTAGGTCTGTACTCCATTTTTTATTGGATTATGTGATCTTTTGGTGTCCAATTTCTTGAGTTCTTTGTAGATTTTGAAGATCAGACCTCTTTCTGATGTGGGCTTAGTGAAAATCTTTTCCCATTCTGTAGGCTGTCATTTTGTCTTGTTGACCATGTCCTTTGCTTTACAGAAGTTTTTCAGTTTCAGGAGGTCCCATTTATTAATTGTTTCTCTCAGTGTCTATGCTGCTGGGGTTCTATTTAGGAAGTGGTTCCCTATGCCAATGTATTCAAGTGTACTTCCCACTTTCTATTCTGTAAGGTTCAGTGTGGCTGGCTTTATGTTGAGGTCTTAGATCCATTTGGACTTGAGTTTTGTGCATGGTGATAGATATGGGTCTATTTTCATTTTTCTACATATCCAGTTATGCCAGCACCACTTGTTAAATATGCTTTCTTTTTTCCATTTGATATATTTTGCTTCTTTATCAAATATCAGGTGTTTGAAGATGTGTGGATTGATATCCGGGTTTTCTATTTGGTTCCATTGGTCCTCCTGTCTGTTCTTATGCCAATACCAGGCTGTTTTCAGTACTGTAGCTCTGTAGTAGACTTTGAAGTCAGGGATTGTGATGCCTCCAGAAGTTCTTTTATTGCCCAGGATTGTTTTTGGCTATCCTGGGTTTTTTGCTTTTCCAAATGAAGTTGAGTACCGTTCTTTCTAGGTATTTGAAGAATTTTGCCAGGATTTTGATGGGCATTGCATTGAATCTGTATATTGCTTTTGCTAAGATTGCCATTTTTACTATATTAATTCTGCCTACCCAAGAGCATGGGAGGTCTTTCCACTTTCTGGTGTCTTCTATTTCTTTCTTCAAAGATTTAAAGTTCTTATCATACAAGTCTCCATTTGTTTGGTTAGAGTTACTTTGAGATATTTTAAGCTATTTGTGGCTATTGTGAAGGGTGTTGTTTCTCTGACTTCTTCCTCAGCCCTTTTATCATCTGTCTACAGGAGGGCTACTGATTTTTTTGAGTTAATCTTGTGTCCTGCTACATTGCTGAAAGTGTTTATGAGTTGTATAAGTTCCTTGGTAGAATTTTTGGGATAATTTATGTAAACTATCATATCATCAGCAAATAGCGAGAGTTTGACTTCTTCTTTTCCAATTTGTATCCCCTTGATCTCCCTTTGGTGTCTTATTGCTCTAGCTAGGACCTCAAGAAGTATATTGAATAGGTATGGAGAGAGTGGACAACCTTGTCTTGTCCTGGAACTTGCTCTTGTAGGCCAGGCTGGTCTCGAACTCACAGAGATCCACCTGCCTCTGCCTCCCGAGTGTTGGAATTAAAGGTGTGCGCCACCACTGCCTGGCAAGTTCCTTCATTATTTAAACACATAAAAATCCATTTATATTTCACAGACCATTAAAAAAAAAACAGACAGCAGAACTGGGTACAGCACAAAGTTCACGGCCGAAAGCAAGTCTCATTGCTGGTCTAAATGGATGCCAGGTATCACCCCAAGCCCTGAACAACTCCACCTACAACCCTAGATCTGTGACACACAGTTGTCAGAAGCATTTCTAGTGTACATTTGGACACTTTTTAAATGTAATACTGGCTTATGTTTAGGAAAAACACAATTTATTAAGGGGCACACTTTTTTTCTTTTTCTAATTGACAAATACAAAATGTTGACGTCATCTGTTTGGTAACGTACTGAGCTATTATCTCCACTAGATGGCACTGTTGCACTTGGAAATAAAAGCATGGCCCGCTAACATTCTTTAGTCCAGGGAGAGCTGCTCCTCCTTAGTCCCTCCCCCTTTCTTTTTCCCCCTCCTTCTCCTTCCTTCTCTCCCTCCTGACAGAAGCGCAGTTCGACATGGTGGTGTTCGCCTGAGTTCCATCACCAAGGAAAGATAGAGTTTGAGACTTGCCTGGACCATATGAGATACTGTGTGTGTGTTTGGGGGTGGGTTGGGGAAACAGGAAAGAGAAGGAGGAAGAGAAAGATGAAGGGGAAGAAAAGATGGGGATGAGGGGGAAACACCACTAAGATCCAGACACCGGAGCACTCCTATCTCCTAGCGCTCAGGTGGCAGGGATAGCGCATCTCTGTGAGTTCAACGCCAGTCTGTTTTATATAGTGAGTTCCAGGCCAACCAAGGCTGCGTGGTGAGACCCTGTCTCAAAAAAGGAAAGGAATCACCACCAGAAGGTTTTTGTTGGAACACGGGGATTAAAAAGGAAACCAGAGAGGATTTTGCTGTACAGTTTTGTGCGTCCCAAAGATAAAGAAAAATCCCAAGTCTATTGAAGAATGGCTGAAACTGGGGCGAACAGTGGACCCTAGAGAATTAAGATTGTCCTAGGAATCCCAAGACAGAGGAGAGAGAAGAGGCCTCCGGGAAGAGATAACCGAGAGCTGATCTAACGGTGCCTCCGGCTGAGTTCCATCCTCAGTGCCTGCTTTTTTTCCTTTTGTTTCTAGAACAAGAAAAACATTTTGTTTCTTTTAGAAAGACCAAAACCATGAGGTTTTTACCTCCTCGGTGCTGTCCAAATTGTAAATAAACTAATTTTCTTTCTACTGGTTCATAATTTCTTTGAAATACAGAGAAACCAAAACAGAGATTATAGACCTAGGTGACCTGTAGGGTGGCTGGCTGGTCAGCCCACTAAGGCACTTTTGATTTTCATGTTAAGCCTTCACTCGATCCTCCTCTTCCTCTTTTGAATTGTTTATGGCTCTGGGACACAATCTCAGGTCTTCAGGCTTGTGCAGAAATATCTTTCCCCATTGGCTTGGAGGTTGTGTGTGTGTGTGTGTGTGTGTGTGTGTGTGTGTGTGTGTGTAAAGAAGGACATGAAGAGGGTAAGGTAAGGGTAAGACTATCTCTTTTCCAGGTGGTGGTGACACAAGCCTTTAATCCCAATACTCAGGTGGCAGAGGCAGAGGCAGAGGCAGAGGCAGATGGATCTCTGTGAGTTCAGGGCCACCCTGGTGGATAGTACAAATTCCAGGGCAGCCAAGGCTATACAGAGAAGCCTTAGCTCAGGGGAAAGAAATATTTCTTTTTTATAGAAACATTCTCAAGTAAGAATGTTAAAAGAACAATCCTGGTAGAATGTGTGAGACCCTGCATAGCCCTCCACCCTCTCCCGGAGGCTCACAAACAGAACTATTTGCTTAGTTCACAGTGATAATCCCCTAACTTGCAGGCTTGGTATCTAGAGTTTTGTTATATCTTTGTCAGCCCATCTGGTACCCCTCAGGAGCTAGCCTGGGATCTCATTTAAAATGCTTAGCAATACTTTGGAGATAACTTCAGAATGTAGCAGCATCCTATCTACGGCTATAGAAAAGACACAGAGAGGTTAGGGGCTCCTTTGGGGAACCGGGCTCACACTGGGAGGAGGCCAGACTCTTTCCCTAGGCGCCTCTCTTCCTATTAACTCCATGTTTCAAACTTAGTTAGCAATGTCTTTAAATCTCCTCTCTCTCTCTCTCTCTCTCTCTCTCTCTCTCTCTCTCTCTGTCTCTCTCTCCCTCTCTCCCTCTCTCTCCCTCTCTCTCTCTCCCTCTCTCTCTCTCTCCCTCTTTCCTTCTCCTTCCCTCTCCCGTCCAGTGTGCATGTCAGTATGTGTTTACCTCTGTGCGTGTGTGTGTGCATGTGTGTGTGTGCGTACACCTGTGCGCATGCTGCTACATCATCCCATGGGGCGAGTGTGGAGGTCATAGGACAATCTCCCGTGTCAGCCTTCACCTTCTACTTTGTTTGAGACAAGGTTTCCTGTTCACTGCTGGGCAGTCCGAGCTCACTGGCCCAGGACCTTCCAGGATTCTCCTTGCTGCTGCCTCCCACGTTACCGTAGGAGTGCTGGGATTAGAAACTTATCCTACTCCATCTGGCTTTACAGGGTGCTCTAGTGATCTAGGATCAGCCCTCATGTTGTGCAGCAAGCATGCTACCTGCCAAGACTCCCTGGCTTTTAAAAGTGTCTTTTAGCAAACTCCCTCTGTTTCCAAGTGGCATATCCTGAGACTCCTTTCTGGGATGAATCCCACAATCCAGCTTTAGCTGACTGGAGGTCCCTGAAGGTTTAAGGGAATTCCTAAGGCTGCTGTATGTAGCGGCGTGAAGCACTGTGTCCTGTGGCGCCCTCTCACCCCCAAACACCACCGCCGCCATGCACACATATTACTGACAATTTGACTGTGTAACCAGGGTTTCCAGCCCAGACCCAGCCTTCTGCCGCTGAAAGCAATTAATAAACCTCCCATTTTTCTTTCCTTCCAGGGTTGTGATGTAGTTGCTCAAAACATTAAATATAATAAAAGCTCAGTGTTAAAATGGTTGCATTAAAACCCTTCTCTATTCAAGGAACCACAAAGACAAACAAGAACTTATTTTCCTTTTTGGTGTAATAACAAAATGGGGCTGATCCTTCCATAAAATTCTGAGCTGTAAAATTTTTCCTTTTTCCCGAAGTTCCGTTGAAATCTAACAGACGGAGCACTGTGGGGTTTTGGCAGAATGCCTGCCAGGTAAGCGCAAGTGCTTCCCAGATTTGCCTACTGCTTCAGAAGCCTGGTAGTGGCAACCCAAGCAAACAGAAAGCACCTAGGACAGAGGAGAAAGGCATGCTCCTGGGGTGTGCTGACTTCCATCAGGGGGCTCATCAAATACTTTGAAGAAAAAAAAGTTGCTTTTAAGATCTCCATCTGTCTAGAAATTGAGCGAAGAATCTCCTAAATCCTAGAGAGGGAAATAAAATGGGGTGAAAATTTTAAACTATTCCTAATAAAATATTTCAAAAACAGTAACTAGTTCTCAGGGCTAAAATGTAGCATTGAAATTGAAAGTTTCTTTGGTTGGTTTTTATTAAATTAAAAAGATTCTGCACCAATAGTCTACATTTTCATTTGTTTGGTTAGTTGGTTTTGTTTTTTTGAGACAGGGTTTCTCTGTAGCTTTGGAGCCTGTCCTGGAACCAGCTCTTATAGACCAGGGTGGCCTCGAACTCACAGAGATCCACCTGCCTCTGCCTCCCGAGTGCTGGGATTAAAGGCATGCTCCATTGTTGTTTTTTGAGACAGGGTATGTGTAGTAGTTTGTGTTTGGGTTAAGACTTCACTTCAGCCCCTGGCATCCCTATACCTAAAGAGTCTGGGATGTTTGGGTGAAAGCTTCACCCCAGCCCCTGGCATCCATATATCCAAAAAGTCTGTAATGTCTAGGTGAAAAGTTCCATCCCAAGCCTCCTCCCCTGGGAGTTGCCTCAGTTCAGACTCCACCTCCAAGAAAGCCCGCCAAAGGATGACCCCTTCTCAGAGATGCTCAAGATCACTCCCACGGGGTGTTTAAACTGCCCCCCAGAGAACAAACGTGGTTTCCTCGTCTTCCTTCCGCATATCCTCTCTGAGGGCCTGGAAGGCCACCAGGGGGCATCAATATCCATTCAACCTGGGCTTTTTCTAATTTTGTTTGATTTGGATTATTGCATCGATGGAGAGATTTATTGGGGTGCAAAAGCTTTTCAGTATGAATGTAATTGGCCCCCATAATCTCACAGGGAGTGACACTACTAGGAGGTGTGGCTTTGTTGGAGTGGTGATGGTCTTGTTGGAGGAAGTGTGTCACCATGGGGGTGGGCATTGAGGTTTCCTATGTTCAGATACCACCCAGTTAGTCAGTCAACTTCTTGTTGCCTACAAGCTGTAGGACTCAGCTATCTCTCCAGCACCATGCCTGCCTGCACACCATGCTCCCCATCACGATGATAATGGACTGAACCTCTGAAACTGTAAGTGAGCCACCCAAATAAATGTTTTCCTTTATAAGAGTTGCCATGCCGGGCGATGGTGGCACACGCCTTTAATCCCAGCACTCGGGAGGCAGAGGCAGGCGGATCTCTGTGAGTTCGAGACCAGCCTGGTCTACAGAGCTAGTTTCAGGATAGGCTCCAAAGCCACAGAGAAACCCTGTCTCGAAAAACCAAAAAAAAAAAAAAAAAAAAAAAAAGAGTTGCCATGGTCATGGTGTCTCTTCACAGCAATAAAAGCCCAAAATAAGACAGTATGTAAACTGGCCTCAAATTAATAGCGATCCTCCACCTGTTACTGCCTCCACAGTACTAGATTCAAGGTATACACCATCACACAACTCTGCTAAGAGACACTTTAAAGGAATTTTTTTTTTTCTGGCTAGAGTGATGGCCAGCTGTTAAGAACATTTGCTGTTCTTGTAGAGAACAGGACAGCTAACTACCGTCTATAACTCCAATTCTAGAAAATCTAATGCCTTTTCTGACTTCCACAGGCTACTGGACACAAAAACTACAAACACACATACCCAGGCACACACATACACATAAAATACAAATTTAAGATGAAAAAGTTTCCATCCATGCATGCATGTGCATACCTCAGAACGTTTATGGAGGTTGCAGGACAACCCACAGAAGCCAGTTCTCCCTTTCCACCCCGTGGGTCCCAGGGACTGAACTCAGATCCTCGGGCTTGTCATTAAGCGTCTTTTCCTGCTGAACCAGCTCGTTCACACAATAGCCTGTTTTCAAAACCAGTAGCTAAATTCAAAAGGACAGAAGAAGTAACAGTCAAGAGCCAAGGTGACTAAAGTAGAAAAATAGACACTCCACAGAAAAACATATTAATTGTTGAAAATCTTTTAAAAAAATAAAATCAACAAGCCTCTGGCAAGACCACTAAAAATGAGAAAGAAAAAAACCTATTAATAAGTGAGATAAATGTGGCCATTATTAAGGATCCTGCTGTGATGAAGCTCTACCAATTAGGATTCCTACAGAGAATGCCTTGCTTAGGTGAATATGGACCCCTCAAAGGCTTGTAATTCAGGGGTAAAACATTAGGCTATGCAAGGTCCCAGGTCCAGGGCTACACAGTAAGACCTTGTCTTGAAAACAAAACAAAACAAAACAGTTTTAAGTTAAAATTAAGGAGTTTGAGACCTGCTCAGGCTGTCTATAAAGACTGTGTCTCAAAGATCTAGAAAAGGATAGACAAAGGAAGAAAATGGGCCACCCTCGGGAGTCTGCCCAAGGGGCTCCTGTGTTTTTCTCAGGGAAGCAGTCTGAATACTGTAGCATCTGTCTCTAATCTGGCTTCCACACTGAGAAAGTCTGGCTGCCTTGAGATTTAACTGGGACAGACTCACAAGACACTTCAAGTACCTGTAGCTTCTGCCCTGGACAGGGAACTTCCAGGACCAACCAGTGGCTATGGGTGAGAGAGTGCGGTGCAGTGGAGGGGACCATATTTGTGCCTGCATTTTGACTGCTGAGAGGAATTTATTCTTTTCTTCTTCTTCTTCTTCTTCTTCTTCTTCTTCTTCTTCTTCTCCTTCTCCTTCTCCTTCTCCTTCTGCTCCTCCTCCTCCTCCTCCTCCTCCACCTCCTCCTCCTCCTCCTCCTCCTCATTCTTCTTCTTTTTCTGTTTTTCAAGGCAGGGTTTCTCTGTATAGTCCTGGCTGGCCTGGAAGACCAGGCTGGCCTTGAACTCACAGAGACTCATTTGCCTCTGCCTCCTGAGTGCTGGGGTTAAAGGTGAGGACCACCATGGTTTCTGCCCAGGAATCTATTCTTCCAGCCTCCCAGGCCTGTGACTCCTGGGGTGATCTGCAGACTTGCTTCACAAGAGTCTGCTTTTGGTTGGCACCCGTAAGGGCTTCGTACTCTCTCAGAGCTGCAATGGCACTCAGCCAACTGCTGCTGCTACCTCGGATTCATTTAATCCTTCGTGGCAATCTGTTTTATCCAATTCAAGGTTGTGAATTGACAAGTAAGTACTTCTCTGCACTCTGCGGGTCTGTCCGCTCTATCCTCTGAGGGCGCTGGATTAAGAACTGGCTGGGGACAGGAGATGATTTCTACCAACTGACTCAAGCCTATCTAAAATAAAGAAAGAAAGGAAATAAAAAAGAAAGAAAGAAAGAAAAAGAAAAGACATTGGGTAAAAGAAGCAATTCAAAGCAGAGGACACACCCCATACACACACAGGCTCCAGGGAGGAAGAGGTTTTAAATTACAAAGCGTTCAACACTAGAGAAGAAAACAATAAAGGGAAACACCAAGCAGGAATGAGACAAAAGCAGAAAAAAGAAAAACAGAAAAGTGAATGTCAGAAAAAGGTCAGTATTTTTCTTTTTAAAATAGTAATATTTTAAAGTAAAATTGATTTTGTTTTCTTTATCTTGGGCAAAGACATTCAAAATAGAAAATTGCTTATTATCAACAACTACTTGAAATTGTAATTTAAAATACTAGTCAGACCCTGGAGACACAGTTGGGCTCTTTGAGAGGTCCATGGCTGGTTCCTAGCATGTGTGTCCTGTAAGTCCAGCTCTCAGGGGATCTGGTGTCCCTGGCTTCCAGCCCCTCACTAATGTGCACACATCCACAATACGAACACACACAAAAGTGCGCAACTAAAAACATCAAAAATAAATCTTCTAAAAAATAAAGTAAAATACTGGTCAATATTTCTAAATTTCTGATTCCTCTCATCTGTGAAGTTTGAGAAATTGTCCTTCATGTTTAAAGGTCATAATAGTCGGACAGAGGAAAGCTTAGATTACAGCTCAGGTGTTGTGAGTTAAATCGCGGCAGGGTCGGGGAGGTTAGGCGGGTCTCCAGCTCAGTTGTCCCTTCTTTGTTCTTTCTTTCTCTCTGTTTTCTTCTCTTCCTTTTTTTTTTTGTTGTAAATTTTGTTTGTTTTGTTTTTCTTTTTTTTTTTGTTTTGTTTTTTTGTTTGTTTGTTTTTGTTTTTCGAGACAGGGTTTCTCTGTGGCTTTGGAGCCTGTCCTGGAACTAGCTCTGTAGACCAGGCTGGCCTCTAACTCTGCCTCCCGAGTGCTGACATTAAAGGTGTGCGCCACCACCGACCAACTCATGTACAGATTTTTTTAAACTTTATTTGTGTGTGGGGGGTGGGTATTCACAGAGGCTAGAAGAATGCATTGAGTTTTCTCTTCTATCACTCTCTGCATATTTATTTTGAGACAGGGCATGGTCTCCTCCTGAGCATGAGGCTCACATTTCCTTGGGTAGGGAAGTCAGTAAGTCTCAGGAATCCTCCAGTCTCCACCCTCCCTGGTTACTGACTTGACATGTGGGTGTTAGCATCCAAACACTGTCCTCACAATCGCCCAGCAATTGGTCTCAATTGGTCTCCAGGCCCCAGCTTTGGCTTTTATCTTTGAGGCAGAGACTTGTTGTCTACCTCAAGCCAGTTTCAAGATCCTGCTCCTCCAGTCTCAACTTCAAGTGCTGGGCTAACCGGTGTAGGTCACTAGACTGGATTAAAACAGTGAAGGTCCAGTATGGCGGCCCATAGTTGTGATCTCAGGACTCCAGAGGCAGGGAAAGGAGATGATGAGTTCCAGGTCAGCATGGCTACATAGCAAGATCATCTCAAAAAGACAACAATCCATAAATAGTAAAAGCAAAAGCACCAATAGGCATGGGACCAGCTGATGGCTCAGTGGGTAAAGCACTTGCTGCGGAAGTCTGGTGGGCTTGGCTGTGATCCTGGAACACAGGTAAAGGCAGAAGGAATGAAACAACTCCGTAGAGTTGTGTTCTGACATTCACGCAAGGGCCATGGTGTGTGCTTACACATACGCACGCACGCACACACATGCACGCACACACATACATACCCATCTTGCATAGACACGCAGCAATAAATAATATGGTATGCACAGAATGCAGGCAATGTGAATGAATGACCTTGGGCACTGCAGATTGTTTACAAAGGATTGGGATGAGGGTGTGGCTCAGTTAGGATGCGTGCCTAGCTTGCGTAAGGGCGTAGGCTGGAACCCAGTATGCCACAACCAGGAATAATGTTTCATGCTTGTAATTCCATCACTCAGGCGGTAGAGGCTGGGGAGTCAGAAGTTGAAGGTCGTCGTCAGCACCACAGTTGAGTTCAAGGCCAACTTGGGCTTGGTGAGACTTGTCTCCAAAACAAAGGGACTGTGGGGTATTAGGAGCAGGTGTCGCTCTTGTATGGGCCTTGAGTTGAGTTCCCAGCACACGCTGGGCATTTTACAACTGCCTGTAACTCCTGTTTCAAGGGATCTGATGCCCTCTTCTGGCCTCTATGGGCCCCTTCACTCATTGGCACATAGTCATATACAAGCACACACACACACACACACACACACAAAAAAAAAAAATTTCAGCTGGGAGGCGGTGGCAACAACCATGGCACACGCCTTTAATCCCAGCACTCGTGAGGTGGAGGCGCGTGGATCTCCAGGTTCCGGGCCAGCCTGGTCTACACAGTGAATTCCAGGACAGTCAGGGCTACACAGAGACACCCTGTCTGGAAAAACCAAAAATTTAAACAATAGCAAAACAAAAGAACAAAGGATTAAAATTGCTGTATGGGCTTTTTGTGTTTTGTTTTTTGTTTTGTTTTTGTGTGTGTGTGTGTGTGTGTGTGTGTGTGTGTGTGTGTGTGTGTTTTGGCACTGGGCTTTAACCTTAGGGCTCCTCACAGAATAAATAAATACGTCACCACCAAGCGGCAGTCCTAGCCCTTTATGTTTTTACTTTGAGAGAGACTCGCTTGGAAGCACCCAGGCTGTCATTGAACTCAGTCTATATGCTGATAGGCTCTGATTTCCCCATCCTTTGCCTCCGCCTTCCGAGTCATGGGGACTGCAAGCCTGGGCCAACAGGCCTCGGGGGTCGTTGACTTTGTAATAATCCACCAAGCACTTGTAATGCATGTTTATGCCACACTAGTATTATTCTTCATGAAAAAAAAATTTCTGAGCCTGTCTGTATCTCTTCACTAGTATAAACGTATTTACTAAACATCCTCATACATACCCCAGCGTACCAAATACCAAAGAAGATGAAAGGCAGAGGCCGCCCCTATCGTCCTGCACATTTCTTTCTCACGCAGATAACACGTGTGAGGACAGAAACATACCAGACCAGGGGCTCTCGGGAGCTGTGCACTGATGAATCCAAGTGCTGCCTGTCTTCGGCTGCGATAAAACCACCCTGGCTTTAACAGCCCCTGCTCCTCCTCTCCTGGAGATATCCCTGTGCTGTTCAGTGTCTGTGCTGACCCTCGATGCCCCTCCCCAGAGTTCATCAAAAGAGTAACTCCCATGAGTCACATGGAATGGGGTCTGTGCCCTCCCTGGTAATTCTAATATGGTTTTGTTGTTTCTCAGTGCTGAGGATCAACCCCAAGGCATAGAGGAGGAAGCCCTCCACCACTGAACGACATCCTCCCCTGACCTCGGTGTTTTTTGTCTTCGTGATTTCTTGCCATATCATGATAGAAACTGTCTTTCTGTTTGGGTTGTTGCTTGGATGCTCGGGATAAACCCAGGGCCTTCTTCCTTCTAAGCATATACTCTACCCCTGAACAATACCCCTGGCATTATGTGCAATTATTTAATTGGTTAATTTATTCTGGTGTTATTTTTAAATAAGTAATTTTTGTTATTTTAATTGTGTGTGTGTGTGTCTAGGTCAGAGGATACCTTGTGGGAGTCTGCTCTTTTCTTCCACTCCATGGCCCTGGGGATGAACTTAAACTGTCAGACTTGGAGGAAGTTTCTTCACCCTCTAAGTCATTTCTCCAGCCCTCATTGTTCTTTTGTTGTTGTTGTTTAAAAACAACATTAGACACAGGGTGTCCTACAGCCCAGGCTAGGCTTCAAACTTTTTATGTAGTTGAGGCTGTCCTTCAAATCCCAGTCTTCCTTGCTTGCCCCTTCAGTGCTGAAACTGTGGCCTGTTCTGACATACGCAAATTATTGATTTCTTTATCTGAATCCAAGGCGAGCATTGTCTTTTGGGAAACTGAGTGAGACTTTGAAAGAGGTCTTACTCTGTTTATCAAGGATGACCCGGAACTACTATGTAGCCCAGGTTGGCCTCAAACCCATGGTAATCTTCCTGCCTCAGCCTCTCCAATGTTGGGGATTATAGGCATGTAACATCATACCTGGCTATGTACATCTGTTAAATGTACTAATTTTGCAAGTGGAAAACCAATCGGTGATTTGCACAAACAGAAAAAAAAAGTCTTTTGGAACTTGCTATGTGGATCAGGCTGGCCTTGAACTCACAGAAATCTGCTTGCTCTCACCTCCTGAGTACTGGGACCAAAGGAGTGTGCATCTGTGCCCGGCTGTCTTTACTTGAATTGTTACATACATGAAGACATAGTCCATATAGCTAAACATTTTAGAATACATAAACGCTGAGGATAAACCACTTTAAAAAAAATAAGAACTAGAAAAATAAATTAAACATAAAATTCAAGTATTATAAAAGTATTTGAAGGGGCTGGAGAGATGGCTCAGTGGTTAAGAGCATTGCCTGCTCTTCCAAAGGTCCTGAGTTCAATTCCCAGCAACCACATGGTGGCTCACAACCATCTGTAATGAGGTCTGGTGCCCTCTTCTGGCCTGCAGACATACACACAGACAGAATATTGTATGCATAATAAATAAATATTTTAAAAAAAGTATTTGAAGATTTTTTTTAATTAGAAAATATTTAAGGAATGAAGTTCTAGAAAACACTGGAATAGGTATTTAAAGACTAATGTGTGTTTTAATTTTTTTCATAAAATTGTACATTACAATAATTACATGTCCATGATGATTATGGTTTTATTAAATCTGTTTTAAAAATTATTATATATGTATCATATATAATATATATGATATATATAAATATATATGTATCATATATAATATATATGATATATAAATATATATGTATCATATATAATATATATGATATATATAAATATATATATGTATGTATTTTGCCTGCTGTGTAGCACTTGGGTGCTTGGTGAGACACCCAGAAGAGGTGATTGGATCTCCTGTATTGGAATTATAAATAGTCGTGAGCCTCCATGTGGGTACTGGGAATTGAATCCAGGTGCTCTGGAAGAGCAGCCAGTGCTCATAACTGCTGAGTCATCTTTAAAAGTGTTGGTATTTTGTTTTGTTTTTGCTGCCTGTGCCTCTTCAGCACCTAGAAAAGGCAGCAGGCACATGACGTGTCCTCCATAGGTGTTTGTGAATGAAGAATGAATGAACCAAAGAAACCTAGTCCTCCAACTCTTTTCTTTCCTTGAGATTTGAACCCCACAGGTGCTGTGTCTGACTTACTCTATTCTGTGTAAGAATTAATGTCTGACCAGGTGGTGGTGGTGGTGCACACCTTTAATCCCAGCACTTGGGAGGCAGAGGCAGGCAGATCTCTGTGAGTTCGAGGCCAGCCTGGTCTACAAGAGCTAGTTCCAGCACAGGCACCAAAGCTACACAGAGTAAACCCTGTCTCGAAAACAAACAACAACCACAGAAAAAGAATTAATGCTGGCTAGGTATAGTGACACAAGCTTTTAATCCCAGTGCTTGGCAGAGACAGATGGGACTGGAACTCTGTGAGTTCAAAACCACTCAACCATACACTATGAACTCCAGGACAATCCCAGCGCTTGGCAGAGGCAGGTGGAACTCTGAGTTCAAAGCCACTCAACCATACACTATGAACTCCAGGACAGTCAGGGGTGCACAATGAGAGACCTTGTCTCAAAAAGAACAAATTAGAGGCTGATATATTTGAGTCATTAGTATTATAGTAATTTTGGAGTATTAATGAGTCATTCTAAAGAATATTTAGCGAAAATACCCGAGCTGGCTTTTCTAAAAGATGTAGCCATGATCTCATGCTGAAGCTATGGCTTAAGAAAAAATGCTCCAATGAGAACCAGGGTTGTGCGCGCTGGGTCAGCGCTCTGCCATCTGAGCCGTATCCTTAGCCCTGTAAACCCTGTGTATTTCTTGACTCCAGTCATTTGAGTGACTCGCTATGGAATCTTGATATAGTTTTAGTTTGCATTTCCCTCAATGGGTTAAGGATTTAAGCTCTCTCTCTCTCTCTCTCTCTCTCTCTCTCTCTCTCTCTCTCTTTGGTTTTTTGAGACAGCATATTTCTGTCCCTTTAGAGTCTATCCTGGAATTCACTCTGTAGACCAGGCTGGCCTTGCATTTACAGAGATCTGCCTGTCTCTGCCTCTCAAGTGCTGGGATTAAAGGCATGTACCACACCGCCTGGCTAAATTCTTTTTTCATAAACTGACTGGTCTTTTGTATTTCTTCTTTTGAGACATTTGTTTTATTTGTTTGCTCATTTAGAAACTGGATGATTCCCGCCCCCCTGGGGTGTTCAATTTTTAAAGTTCTTTAGAGTCTAGATACTAACCCTCTTAGATCCTACTTGGCAAAGCTTTTCCTGCCCTCAGTTCTGATTGTTTCCCTTGCTATGAGATTCTCTCTCCCTCTCTCCCTCTTTCCCTCTGCCCTTCTCTTCCCCCTCTCTTTCCCTCTGCCCTTCTTTTCCCTCTCCCTCTCTCCCCCTCTCTTTCCCTCTGCCCTTCTCTTCCCTCTCCCTCTCTCCCCCTCTTTCCCTCTCTCCAAAGTGGGATGCTTACTTTAATTCTCCCTTCCCTCCCTTCCTTAAAGTAACCATCAGACCTTATCTCAGAAAACAAATTTGGGAGGTGGAGGCAGGAGGATGGCCAACCAAAAGATTGAGGCCAGCCTGGTCTACAGAACAAGCTCTAAGACAGTCTGTGACACAGCATAATTAATTCCTCATGTCCTACAAGCAAAGAACCAACAGCAACAAAAACTGGACTTGTTGATGCAAGCCTGTAATCCTAACACACAGTGAACCAGGAGTTCAAGGTCATTCTTCTTTCTTACACAGCAAGTTATGCTTCAACTTGGACTGCATAGAATAAAAAAAAAAAAAGAAAGAAAAGAAAAGAAAGGAAAAGAAAAAAAGGAAAGAAATCATGGCTGATGAAATGCAAAATGGGTAACGGTGCTTGCTACAAATCAGATAAGCTAGGCTGGGCATAGTAGGTCTTGCTTGAGAGACTGAGCCAAGGGGATCTTTTTAAGTTTGAGGCCAGCCTGGTCTACACAGTGAGTTCCAGGACAGGCAGGACTATGTAGAGAGACCCTGTTTCAACCCCCATCCCAAAGAGCAACAATAAAACAAAACAAAACCACAAAAAGACAACCTGAGTTAGAGTCTCAGAGTGCACACGGTGGGAGAACCAACTCTTGAGAGTTGTTCTCTGATATCCACACAAGCACTGTGGTACACACATCCCCAGTTCCTCACACACACACACACACACACACACACACACACACACACACACACACTAAAAACTTTTAAAAATCAGGTGACTATTGGGCAACAGTTGCATAGGTTTTTGTTTTTTTTTTTTTTCCTGGCTTCTTTTGTTGTGGAGAAAGGGTCTTATGTAATTCAAGTTGGCCTGGAAATCGCATGGGAAGATCTTGAACATTTGATCCTTCGGCTTCACCAACTAAGTGTTGATATTACAGGCATGTGTAACTGAAAGACCAGGATAAATCCAGATCCCCTCCCCTAGTAGAAAGAGTAGAGCCAAAAATCTAGGTTGGCTGGTTCAGTGACTTTGTTCCAGGAACTGGCTGACCACAAAGTTAGATTATAATCTTGAAGAACAATTTTGAGAAATGGGGAGTTACTCCCTTGTGGTTATCGCTGGTATTTTCGGAATCTTCCAATGACGCCCTCCCTACCCCCTTTGGGTTGTGGTTTCTTCCCTGAAATACCTTTTCTCCCAGCTACTCGAGGTCGAACTCCTCTACCCATGCGTGGGATATGAGTCTCGGCCCCAGTGCACTGATTCCTGTCAATAAATCTCATGTGATTACAGCAAGGACGGTCTCTCGTGAGTACTTGGGGTGGAGGTTGTGTTATCCTGAGACTTGAGTGAGAATCTCCCAACACTGCAGTGCACAACGCCTGTCTGCGCTCTATGCGCTACCATACAGTTCCCGAGCTTTGGGCAAGGGGCTGGAGGATGAAACACACAAACGCACACAGACAGAGAGACAGAGACACAGACTTCTAGTCCCTGGTAAAAAGCCCATATTCAATAGCACCATGGAGGCTTATATACCCAACAGTCAAGTGGGCCAACAAGTGAAAACCTTTTCCTCTGATCCTCAAGGCCAAGGCAACACGTGCTCATGAAGCAGAGCTGGTGAACAACTTTGACACAGCTTTCAGTAACTCAAATCAGAAGGAAAGTAAAGACTTCTAGCAGGGAAGAGCAGCTGGAGGCCAGGACTCCAGATGGTCCCAACACAACTCCAGGGGTCTTTCATTACCATACCTAGTTTATGTGGTTCTGGGGATTGGATCCATGCCTCAGACACAGGAGGCAAACATTCTACCAGCTGAGCTATATCCCCGGTGTCTTTATTCCTGATCTTCGATTAGCCTTCATTTCCACTTGTATGTGTATGCCTGTACAATACTTGTTTTGTCACTGTGGCTCTGCAGCGTAATTTGAGATCAGGTACTGTGGTTCCTCCAGCATCATTTCTTCTTAGGATTGCTTTGTCTGCTTAGGGTCTGTTGTGCTTCTGTGAGTTTTAGGGTTGCTTTTTCTAGTTTGTTCAAGAATGTTATTATAAGCCGGGCGGTGGTGGCACACGCCTTTAATCCCAGCACTCGGGAGGCAGAGGCAGGCGGATCTCTGTGAGTTCGAGACCAGCCTGGTCTACAAGAGCTAGTTCCAGGACAGGCTCCAAAACCACAGAGAAACCCTGTCTCGAAAAACCAAAAAAAAAAAAAAAAAAAAAGAATGTTATTATATTTTAATGTGTATTGATTTGGGTGGTACAGCCATTTTCACAGTTTTCTGTCAATCCACAAACATGGGTTGTCTTTCTATCTTGCAGTGTCCTCTTCAATTTCTTAAGCACCTTAAAGTTTCCATGGTAAAGTTCCTTACCTCCTTGACTAGGTTTATTATTATTATTTTTTAATTTAATAGAGTTTTTTTTTCTCCAAATGTACACTTGACTGTACTTGCTCTTGCATTTCTCCAGCAGCTGGTATATCTCAACCCTTTGTGTTCCTGGTATAAATTACTTTGAATCTGTGTTTTGAAACCAGTTTGATGGGTCCTTCCCTAGGTAGCTTCTGAAGAACTTTGGTCCCCCAGAGAGAGACCACAGTCAGAGTAACAAACTTGGAGTTGGGAACTTCCTTGTAGAGTTTGTCACAGGTCTCTTTGTCAAACAGGACTGCATTGTTGGCTTTGGCTGGCACTTTGCCTTTGGGTCACTCCTTTTTGGCTTTGTCCCTAGCCTTGTTTGCTGGGTCTTCCTTTGTCATCCGACTTTTTGTATCTTTCTTCATCTTGTCATCTCTTTGGCATGGTGATGTTCAAAGCTTGGGAGAGGTGGCAACCATTGCAGCCTTAATCTACGAGGTAGGTTTTTGGTTTTTTTTTTTTTAAAGGCAATTATGTTTAGGATTTTCGTGCATCCTGTTAACTTTGCCGAAAGTGTTTAACTGCTCTCAGGGAATTCTGGATGAGTTCTCAAGGTTGTTTTGTTTTTGTGGTGCCGGGAACTAACTTTAGGGTCTTATTCATGCCGGGCAAATGTTCTAAAGCTGAGCTATAGTGTCTGCCCTGTATTTGGCTTACAGGTTTCCATCCACCGTCAAGGGAACCCAAGACAAGACCCTCAAATGATTAATTGCCTTCATCAGATTGGCCTGTGGCTGTGTCTGTAGAGGCATTTTTAAAATTGTTCATTAATGTAGGAGGGCTGAGCTCACTGTGGGTGGTGCTATCCATAGCCAGGTGTACTTGGATTGTAAAAGAAAAGGAACTGAGCGAGTTTGAAGTAGCAAGTGAGACAGCAGTGTTTCTCCATGGTCCTTGCTTGAGTTCCTGCCTCCACGTTTTTGCATTTATTGAGGAGGTCGTGTGAATTCTGTCCCTAAGTCTACTTTATGTTGTTCTTATACAAAGAAGCCCAGGCAGGCCCGGAACTTGCTATATAGCCAATGATGATGACCTTATCTTGTGATCTTCCTACCCCCACATCTGAGTTCTGGGAGTACAGGCACAAACTACCATGCTCAGTTATGGGGTGCCTGGGATCAAAGTAGGGGTTTGTCCTTGTTAGATGAACACCTTTCTATCTGCTCCACTTTCCCAGCCATATATTATTATATTGACTGACATACATATGTTGAACCATCTTTGCATTCCTGTAATGAAATCAATTTGACCATATTATCTAGAAAGTGCTATCGAATTGAGTTTGCAAGGGTTCATTGAGAATTTTTGTTTCCATGTTTATCAGGGAAATATTTGCCAAGTTTTTTTTCTTTTCCCTCCCTCCCTCCCTCCCTCCCTCCCTCCTTCCCTCCCTCCCTCTCTTCTTTCCTACCATATCTGCTTTGGCATTAGAGTGATACTGACTTACAGAGAGTCTTTGGCTATTCTCCAGCCACCCTTGTTTTATGGGACAGGTGGAGCACTGATGGCCGCTGCGGAAGGCCTGAGGAAACACAACAGGGAATTTACCTGGTTCTGAGCATTCCTTGATTGGGAGATTCTTCAGTCTGTTTCCTTGTTATAAATCTGCTTCAACTGCTTATGTACAACTTGATTTAATTTTAGTAAGTTATGTGTGTAGGGATTTGATGTGGGATTCCCCTTTGTATGCTGTGAATACCATTGGTTAATAAAGAAGCTACTTTGGGTCTATTGCAGCACAGAATAGGGCAAGGTGGGAATTCCAAGCAGATAGAGGAGGAGAGAGTAGGCGGAGTCAGAGAGACGGCATGTAGCTGCCATAGGAGACAGACACTGGACACTGGATGTAACCTTACTGGTAAGCCACAACCACGTGGTGATACACAGATGAATAGAAATGAGTTAATTTAAGATGTAAGAGCTAGCTAGGAATATGCTAGAGTCATTGGCTAAGCAGTGTTACAATTAATATAGTTTCAGTGTGATTATTTTGAGCCTGGGTGGCCAGGAACAAATGAGCAGCGTCTGCCAACAGGGATTTAACCATTTCTTCTATTGGTTGAAAAGTTCTCTTTTTCATATCTAGTTGTAAATTTTATTTTAATAATGCAAGGAGTAGTGGCGCATGGCTTTAATCCAGCTCTAGGAAGGAGAGGAAAGTGGACCTCTGTGAGTTCCAGGCCACTATGAGCTATACAGTGAGACCTTGTCTCAGACAACAAAAGCTTTCATTGTCTGAAATTTATTTTATTCTTAATTTATGTAAATGTGTGTGTCTGTATGTGTGTACATACGGGTTCCGCAGAGATCTGAGATCCCCTAGATCTAGAATTACAGACAGTGTGAGCCACTCAGTATGGGCACTGAAAGCTGAATCCGTGTCCTCTAAAAGAGCAGCAAGTACTCTTAACTACTGAGCCATCTCTCCAGCTCCAAATGTCTTTAAAAGAAGAAGAAGAAAGTCAAAACATGACTAAACGTAAAGGAAGAGGAGGGAAAGGGCAAACTGGGAGGATAGAGGTGGCAAATAGAAAACAGGAAGTATTTAAAGGGCTCCTTTGTGGGTTTTCCAAAATTGCAGTTAGGGTGGGGGTTGGGGAGATGATGTAGCAGTTAAGAGCACTGGCTGTTCTTCCAGAGGACCTGGGTTCAAATCCCAGCACCTCCATGGAAGCTCACTATCTGTAACTCTAGTCACATGAAATCCAATGCCTGATCTCCATCTCCATGGGCACCAGGAATGCACACAGTACATACATACATTCATACATGCATATATTCGTACATACAAATGTTTATACAATAAAAATAAAAATTATGTCACTAACCTTTTGTTGGGTGTGCTGGAGCATGCCCTTTCTCTGAGCACTTGGAAGGCAGAGGTGGGTGGTGAATATTGTAAATGGGATGTGTCTTCCAAGGATATTGGGAGTTGGGGAAGCAAACACAGAACTGCGTTCTATACAGGGGCTCCAGTCTCCATCAGACCCGACTGGAGGCTGTGTTCATCCAGAGAAATGAAGCCGTGCTCCCCTGGAGATTTGAGGCTGTGTCCCATTGGAGGAGGAGTGACTACGTGCTCCCCTGGAGGGCTGAGGCTGTGCTCCACGGAACTTTCCATAGAAATTTTAGTTCCCTCATCCTGCCAGTTGTTAATCTTACCTTGGAGCACTGGCTCCTGAGGACCACCCATCCCAAGCTAGGGTTATTAGACTCCTCAGTCACCGAGGGCAGGGCTCTCAACCAAGGCATCCTTCACTGCCCTAGTCAACTTTCTTCCACCTGCACATTTTGGCTTATCAGTAGCCAGCCCTGCTGCCCCTTTCTAAGGCTGCCTCCTAGGGCTGTGTCTCACTTTGGGGCTATTTCAGGTTGACCTGGGCCCCCTGGATTGGGTTAGTCTTTGTTATCAGGCCAACAGTATAGCTCAGTCTTAAAGTAAAGATTTCTTCCTCTTTAATTGTATTTTTCCTGAAGCAGGGTCTCATGAAGTTCAGGCCAACCTTGAACTCGCTTACTATATATAGCTGAGCATGACCTTGAACGTCTAGCCAACCCATCTTTCACACCCAAGTTCCGAAACTACAACTGTAGTGGTCTAAATGAGAATGTCACCTGCAGGCTCATGTCCCTAGTTGGTGGCAATATTTGGAAAGGTTTAGGAGGTGTGGCCTTGTTGGAGGGAGTATGTCACCGAAGGCAGGCTTTGAGAGCTTGAAGCCTGAAGTCATTCCTAGCTCCTCTCTCTGCTTCACCTTGCAGTTTGAGATGTGAGCTCCTGCCACAATGTTTGACGCCATATTTCCTCATCATTCATGGATTCATCCCGCTTGAACTGCAAGCCCAAATACACCTTTCCATGGTTGTCTTGGTCATGATTTTCTGTCATAGCAACAGAAAAATAATGAACACACTTACCACACTTGGTTTTAGGTGATAGTTTCTTTTCCTTTTCAATTTGTTTTGGCATGGTCTTATATGGTACAGACTTGTCCTGAGCTCTGCATCGATCCAAGGTTGGCCTTGAACTCCTGAGCTTCTTGTCTCCTCCTCACAAACAGAGGGAGACGCAGACATATAATAAAAAAAAAAGATCAAAGCAACAACAGTATGAAAAAACAAAGTGTACTTTATTAATATGAATGATTTATTATTTCAAAGGACATCCTTAAGATAATGAAGACAACACACAGAGTTGGAGAAAACATTTTCATGTAACATGAAGGCTAAGGAACTTGTGTCTACAATCATTAAAAAATTCTTCAGCCCAAAAATAAAAAACAAATCCAATGAAAAAAGGGGAGACACCCAGATATACACTTCTCCAAGGAAGATATACAGATGGTCAAAAATCACCTAAAAGATCTTAGCATCACTGGTAATTAGGGGGTAGCAAATCCAAACCACAATGAGATATAACACCACACACCATGGGATGGAGTCCTACTTTGGTTTCTGTTGCTGTGATAAACACCACGACCAACAGCAGTGTGGGGAGAACGGGGTTTATTTGGCTTACAGGTTAGTGTCTACTATGAACTAAAGCCAGGGCAGGAGCTCAAAGTAGGAGCCTGGATCAGGGACTGAGCACAGGCCCTGGAGAAATGTTGCTTACTGGCTTGCTCCATGTTGCTTGTTTAGCATGATTTCTTATACAACCCAGGACCACCTGCCCAGGGAGACATTGCCCATGGTGAGCTGGGCCCTCCCATCTCAATCATAAGTCAAGAAAGCACCCCAGTGACATGCCCACAGGCCCATGTGATGGAGGTAATTCCTTAACTGAGGCTCTGTCTTTCCAAGCAACTGTAGTTTGTGTCACATTGGAAACATTAACCAGAGAGATGGCAAAAACAAAATAATACACATGGGCTGGTGTGGGCTGCATCTGAAATGTTCCCTGCAAACTGGTTTTCGAGCCTTACCACTTAGCTTGTGGTACTACATCAAAGGTTATGGAGCCTTTAGGGAGTGGGTAAAGCTGTTTGACTGAAGTAGGTCACTTGGGGTGGCCTGGTTCCAGTGCTTCTCTCTCAGCTTCCTGTCTGCCACCCTGTGAGGAACCTGCCACTCCCTAGGTCCCTCTGCCACCAGCAGAACCCCTCACCTTACAATGCCTTCCCTACTATGACAAACAGCTGAGAAACAAAACAAACCTATCCTTAATGGGTTTCCATATTTTGGTCACAGTGATACAAAAATAACTAATATTTTTTTTTGTTAGAATACAAAATATCAGAGCATTCACATGCTTCTGGGCAATGGTCAAATAATTTGAAAAACAGTTTAGCAGGGCTAGGGTTGTGGTGTGGGAGGTCCTTCTGTCTAGGTGTTGCTTTTATTGGTTAATGAATAAAGAAACTGGCTTGGCCTATAGCAAGGTAGAACTTAGTTAGGCAGGGAAAACTAAGCTGAATGCTAGGAGAAAGGAGGCAGAGTCAAGGAGAAGCCATGGAGCTACCACCAGAGACAGACATGCCAAATCTTTGCCAGTAGGCCACAGCCACTTGGCGATATACAGATTAATGGAGATGGGCTAAATTAAGATGTAAGAGTTAGCCAATAAGAAGCCAGAGCTAATGGGCCAAGCAGTGATTTAATTAATACAGTTTCTGTGTGGTTATTTTGGGGCTGAGCAGCGGGGAAATAACTAGCAGTCTCCTTATAACAGGGCTGTAGCTCAGTTGGTGCTTGCGTGTTTTCATGAGGCCCCTGTGTTCAACATAGAATTGGAGTTGGGAGGACCAGCGGGGTGGTTCAGTGAGCAGGTAGCACAATATGGCTCTTGGAACACACATGGAAAACGAGAACCAACTTCTAGAAATTGTTTCTGACTTCCACATGGATCAGTCAATCAATCAATAAGTTGATGACACATACCTGAAATCCCATTGCTTGGGAGGTAGAGGCGGGAATATCACATGTTGTGGGGCAATGGTTTTACCCTGTAAAGATTTGTTTCTTGTACTTGTTTAATAAAGTGCTGATTGGCCAGTAGCCAGGCAGGAAGTGTAAGTGGGGTGACCAGCAGGAAGTAGAGGTGGGGCAATGGGAATTCTGGGAAGAGGAAAGCTCAGTCTGCAGTAGTCACCCAGACACAGAGGAAGCAAGATGTGACTGCCTCGCCAAAAAAGGTACCAATCCATGTGGCTAACACAGACAAGAATTATGGGCTAATATAAGTTATAAGAGTTAATAAGAAGCCTGAGCTAAAAGGCCAATCAGTTTATGATTAATGTAGACCTCTGTGTGTTTATTTGGGACTAAACAGCTGTGAGACTTGGTGGGACAGAAACATCAGTAAACAATCACAAGTTCAAGCTCATATTTGACTGTGTAGCAAGAGGTCAGTCTGGCTGTAGGAGATCCTATCTCAAAACAAACAAACAAACAAAAACAACAAAGAAAATAATCTGGCATATAGAATTGCTTAATGAGAAGTCTTGATAAATGGCCTATCATGAATAGTTTCTTTATAAAGTAAGAATGGCATCTGCTTGTTGATAATATTTCTTCTTCTTCTTCTTCTTCTTCTTCTTCTTCTTCTTCTTCTTCTTTTTCCTCCTCCTCCTCCTCCTCCTCCTCCTCCTCCTCCTCCTCCTCCTCCTACTCCTCCTTCTTCTTCTTCTTTTCCTTCCAGGCAGAATTTCTCTGTGTAGCTCTGGCTGTCCTAGAACTTCTCTCTATAGACCGGGCTGGCCTTGATTTCTGCATGCTGGGATTAAAGAGCCACTAATTCCTGGCAATAATATATTTTCATAGTTAAACATTAATGAAAACCAAGATCTTGGCTCCCCCAACATTCTGTAAGAAAATGAATAGTTCAAGATTAGGAGAAAGCCTTTACAATATAGAACATAGACCCGATCCCAAGGCGTACCAATGACTCTGACAGTGGTCAAGACAACCCAAATGAGTAGACAAAAGGAGAGGTGTGGAAGTTTGAATGCAATTGGCCCCCATAAACTCACAGGGAGTGGCACCATTAGGAGGTGTGGCTTTGTTGGAGTAGGTATGACCTTGTTGGGAGAAGTGTGTCGCTGCCTGGGTGGGCTTTGAGGTTTACTCAAGATACCACTCAGTGACAGAATCCACTTCCTGTTGCCTGCAAGATGTAGGACTTTGAGCTAATTCCCCAGTACCATATTTGCCTGCATGCCACCACGTCCCACCATAGTGAAAATGGGCGGAACCTCTGAACTGTTAAGTGAACCACCCCATTAAATGTTTTCCTCTATAAGAGTTGCTGTGGTCATGGTGTCTTTTCACACCAATAGAAACCCTAACTGAGACAGGAAGGGTGGGATAGCTGATCATGGCTACTAAGTGACAGGCGTAAACAGCTTTGTTGTGTGTGGCACAGCTGGGTGACAACAGTTACGTACTATGCACTGCAGAAAGCTAAAGAAGTTTGAAGTTTCACCATAAAGAAAGGGCAGGTGCTCGAGGATGTAGATGTGTTTAACTTGACCGAAATGTTATACAGAGCCTACATCTATCTAAATTCCATGCAGTCCCATGGATACATGTCCTAGCTACAGCTGCCAACCTGACACAGACTAGAGTCACTTGAGAAAGGAGAGTCCCAGTGGAGAGATTACCCTTATCAGGTTGCTATTGGCCTGTCTATGGGTGATTGCTTTGGTTATTAATTGATGTAGTAGGGCCCAGTCCAGTGTAGGCAGCACCATTCGTAGGTAGGCAGTCCTGCACTGTATAAGAAAGCTAGCTAAACCTAAGCTTCCCCTGAGCTAGCAAGCACTGGTCCTCCATGGGTTCCCTGCTTGAGTTCCTACACTGACTTCTTCAGTGATGGGTTGTGACCTGGAACTCTAAACCAAATAAACTCTTTCCTCCAAGTTGCTTTTATCACAGAAAAAAAAAAAAGAAACTGGAACAATGTGGAAAATTTTTATATTTGTCTGTAACAATTAAAAATAAATGTACATGGTGCTGGAGAGAGGGCTCAGTGCTTAGGGTCACTCACTGCTCTTCTAAAGGACCCTTGTTAATTTCTTAACACTCATATCAGACGGCTCACAAATGTCTGTAACTCCAACTCCAGAGGATCAAATGGCTTCTCTGGTCTCCATGGGCACCTGCACACATGTGACATACACTCACATAGATACACACATGTACACATGTGAATAAACTTTAAAAAATTTACTTAAGAAAAAATAATCAGTTAAGTGTAGTGGTGTATGTTGGCAATGCTACATAACAAAACTACCAAAAATTAGTCTAGTAAGCACATGACAAGATGCCTAAGCAAATGCATATTAAAACTGTACTTCTTGGGGTTGGAAAGGTGACTCTGTAGTTAAAAGCGCTGACTGTTCTTCCAGAGGACCTGGGTCCAAGTCCCAGCACCCACCTGGCAGCTCTCAACTGTCTATAATTCCCAGATCTGACACTCTCATCTAGACATACATGCAGGCAAAACACCAAGGCAAGTAAAATAAAAATAAGTAAGTTATTTAAAAAGCACACTGCTTTACATACCTTTGAATGGTTTCCATAAGGTAAGAATGCCAAGTGTGGTCATTGGAAATTTGATACATTATTTGTGAAAGTGTAAAACGCTGAGGCCCAGGGGCTGGGAGATAGTTCAGTGGGAAAAGCCTTGCTGTGCAAGTGTGACGACCGGAGTTTGGATCCCCAGCAAACACACACAAGAGCAGGGTGGGTGTGATGGGCACCTGGAATCCCAGCAGGGAGGAATTGGAAGCAGAATAACTGTAGATGCTCATGTAATCTAGATGCTAGGTCCTCATTGGTTACAAGTGCGGGAAATAACTTCTTTCTATGAAACCCCTTTGGTGGTGATTTAAGTACATTTATGTATTTATGCGTTGTGTGTATGTGCGCGTGTGTGCATGTGTACATGTTCACGTATATGTATTGACATATGCAAGCTATAGCATATATGTTGATGCCATAAAGTAAATTTTAGTAGTCATGTCTCTTCCTCCGAGTAGGTCCTGGAGATCAAACTCTAATCATCGAGCCTGGTAGCAAGCGCCTTTACCCAGAGAGCCATCTTGCCGGCCCCTCCTAGCGAGCTTTGAAGAATAGAAGCTCCTTTTTCAAAGGTATTTTTTTCTTTAGAGATTTTTTTTAATGTTTTATTCTCTGAGAAAACATTCCATGCCATTAGTCAATAATAATTTAAAAAGACATTTTCTTCAGAAAGCATTGAACATGTTGATATTCACATTGAAATCTTTATTTTTATTTTTGAGACAGGGTCTTATGTATCCCAGGCTGGCATGGAATATACTATGTAGCCAAGAGCCACTGAATCCAGGGCCTTATACATTATAGGCCAGCGGTCTATCAGATGAGCTACATGCCCAGAGTGTTAGGCTAAACTTCTTATACAAAAAGACCCCGCTAAGGTGTAGCGAGCTGCGTGGTGTCACACCTGATGGAGATGGATAATCAACTCCTGAGATGGCTAAGGCCTGACCTATGTTATGATCACGCAATGATTATCAGCTGCCTGCATATGCGTGAACCTATGGGCAGTGCCCACCTGGCAGTCCGGGATTGGCAGCCCATGCCTACTTAAGGGCTGGGAGAGTTTTGCCCAAAGAGAGAGGAGAGAGGAAAGAAGGAGAGAGAAAAAGAGAAGGAGAGAGGAAAAGAGGAGAGAGGAGAGAGAAAGGAAAGAGAGGGGAAGAGAGAGAGAAAGTGAATTAAGTCCTGGAATAAAACTGCAGTGAGATAGAGCTCTGGTGGTCGTATCATTCCTTGCTGGACGAGGTGGGACGCGACACTAAGGGATGATGCATTTCTACTAAGTGACTGTGAGATCACTTAAACTTTGGTTTTCCTGCCTCCCTCCCTCCTTTCCTCCCGTTCTCCTTCCCTCCCTCTCTTCCCCTCCTTCCCTCCCTTCCTCCCTTCCTCCTTCCCTCTCTCTCCCTCCCTCTCTCCCTCCCTTCCTCCTTCCCTCCCTCTCCCTCCCTTCTCTCCCTCCCTTCCTCCTTCCCTCCCTCTCCCTCCCTCTCTCCCTCCCTTCCTCCCTTCCTCCTTCCCTCACTCTTCCCCTCCCTCCCTCCCTCCCTCCCTCCCTCCCTCCCTTCCTCACTTCCTTCTTCCCTCCCTTCTTCCTTCCCTCTCTCTCCCTCCCTCTATCCCTTCCTCCTTCCCTCTCTCTCCCTCCCTCTCTCCCTTCCTCCTTCCCTCTCTCTCCCTCCCTCTCTCCCTCCCTTCCTTCCACCCTTCCTTCTTCTCTCCCTTCCTTCTCCGGGATCTTGCACACCGGGATTACTGTTCTTGGTACCATCTATACACTTTTAAAAAGACACAGTCTCATGTAGCCCACAGCCTGGAGCATCGCCTGTCTTTTTCTCTTCTGCTACAGGGCCAGTCAAACCCAAGACATGTTGCATGGCAGGGAAGCTCTCAGCCATGGAGATATCACATCAGCTATTTGAGTGCTATAAATATTTAAAGCTATACGATAGTCTCTAATCACTCAGTTGCTTTTTATAAACCCTGACGTGTATTACTTCTATTGTCACTATTTCAAAGACATTATTCAGGTTCAGGTTTTAAAGATTTATTTATTATGTACACAATGTTATGTCTGTCTGTATATCTACTTTCCAGAAGAGGGCACCAGATTTCACTACAAATGGTTGTGAGCAACCACGAGGTTGCTGGGACTTAAACTCAGGACCTTTGGAAGAGCAGCCAGGTGGTGGTGCACGCCTTTAAACCCAGCACTCAGGAGGCAGAGGCAAGAGGATCACTCAGTTTGAGGCTAGCCTGGTCTACAGAGTGAGTTCCAGGATAGCCAGGGCTACAGAGAGAAACCCTGTCTTTAGAAACAATAACGACAACAAAGAAGTTTATTATTATATTTTAGGACTATTTTATGTCATGTGTATGTGTACTAAGTACATGCCTGGGGCCTTCAGAGGTCTGAGGAGAGCTTCAGACTCCCCTGGCACTGGAGTTATGGATGGTTGTGAGATACCATGTGAGCGCTGGAAATTCAGCATGATTCCTCTGCAAGAGCAATGAGTGTTCCTAACCCCTAAGCCGCCTTTCTAGCCTCTTGACTGTGAGACAAGGTCTTGCTGTGTAGCCCAAGTTGGGCTTAAATCCTTGATCCTCCTGCCTCATTTCTTGAGTGTTGGGATTCAAGGATGTGCTACCATGCCCAGCTCTTGAGTGCTGAGATTCAGGGGTGTGCTACCATGCCCAGCTCCTGAGTGCTGGGATTCAGGGGTGTCCTACCATGCCCAGCTCCTGAGTGCTAAGATTCAGGGGTGTGCTACCATGCCCAGCTCCTGAGTGCTGGGATTCAGGGGTGTCCTACCATGCCCAGCTCCTGAGTGCTGAGATTCAGGGGTGTGCTACCATGCCCAGCTCCTGAGTGCTGAGATTCAGGGGTGTGCTACCATGCCCAGCTTGCCTAGGTTCTTTTTGTTGATTTGAGACAGGCTCTCACTGTGTAGACCAGGCTGTTTTAGAACTCAGGTATTCCAGGACCCCATAGTGATCCGCCCACTCAGCTTCCCTAGTGCTGGGGTTACAGGTGTGAATCACCATACCTCTTCCTGGGTTCTAATTTAGGGACTGCTACTATTACTTTTATGGCATCGGGCCAACATTTTACTTTAAGGCCTCAATCTTCTGTATAAAACCAAAATTAGTTGCAGAGTTTTTAAAAATCCAATACAAACTCAGGATATGTGTGTTGACTCAGTGATTAGAGCACCTGCTCTTCTTGCTGAGCGCCTAGTTTGAGTCCCAGCGCCCACAAGGTGGCCCACATACCTCCAGTTCCTGGGCATCTGATGCCCTCTTCTGACCTCTGCAGGCCCCAGGTACACATTCATGCAAACACTCACATGCATACAATAAATACACCTTAAATTAATAAAAGTTCAATGCGTCACCAATTCACAGTGCTTTTGATAACAACAGCCATCTGAGCCTCGCTATTGAAAGGAAACGAAGCCTAGCATGGTGAGCTGCTGCTGATCTAGCTGGCTGCCCGTAGGCCCAAGTCCTGCTTCAGTGCGTCTCCACAAATTCTCTAAAGTTTTCTTCAGATTCCAGAACGCTGGACGCTGATTCAGTTGGCTGTGCACACTTGTGTATTTTTTTGTTTGTGTGCACAATTATCTACTTTTATTAAAACAATACTCAGAAAAATCAGGCTGGTCAAGGGAGCAATTAGCCACCGTTTATTCCGGTGTGTTTCCAGGGTGGCAGGAAACCAGTCCAGAACGAGATAAGAAGTTTGGACCTTTATTGGGTGTGACTGGACTTCTGGACAAAGGGAGCAGTGATTTTTTTTTTTCTTCCTGGCCAGCTATTTTCATCCCTGGCTTAGAGAGTACTCCCAAAGTGCTGAAAAACATTGAGTGAAGTGGATTGTTATGGTAGGCAGAGAAGGACATCGGCCAGGAGCTGGAAGAGCTAGGCCAATTTGCTTTGTCATTATTGGTGACATTGTTAACGACAGGGGCAAGCAGTCAAGTGTTTCACCTGTGCAGGTCAAATAACCACCCCACTGCCTCTTCAGAAACTTTCATGCTTTGTATTGATGTTCAATTCCCTTACCCCTAGCACCAATCAATTAGAACATTATTATCCCCTATTGCCGTAAGGGTTGATATATACTTGATTCCAATATTGACAGTATTCTCTTGCGTGCCCTCAACACAGAGACAGTCTCTAGCCATCCTGTCTCCTTCGCTAGATGCAGCCCCACAGTCCTTCGCAGGGCCCCCAGGTACCAGATCCTAACCAGCTCATGGGGACAAAAGCCATTGTGCTTTTGCTTAGGGACTTGGGATGCAAAGATGAAGACCCATATCTCTGTTGTGAGATGCAGGAAGGCAAAGGGTTGTAGCTGAGATTTCTGCCAAATTTACAATGGCGAATTCAGCTCCATGAGAGTCATGAAAATGACCAACTTCAGACCATGGTCTTTGTTAAAGATTCTTGGTTCACCTGCTCCTCAGGGTGTTAATGTGATGGAGTGGCTTCAGCTATTCTCACCGTGAACCACAGTGTGCTTAGGTGCCAGATCACACACGCGCTTTCAGTTTGGTTCCCTCTCTGAACAGACAATGGAATTTAGAACTTCATATACCCCAGGGAAGTGCTGTACCGCCAAGCTACATCCCTGGTCCCAACTGTAGTCTTTCAGGTGGGTTCTGGAGACCAGTGAGTCATTTCCAATAAACACACGCCTTTGATGTAAACAAAAGCTAAGAGAGGGCCGGGACACAGCTAAGTTGGAAGACGGCTTGCCCAGCGTACATGAAGCCCTGGGTTCTATTCCTAGCACTATATAAAGCTGGGTGTGGAGGCTCATGCCTGTAACCCCCGCACTCCAGAGGTGTGGATTGCCTGGGAGAAAGTAGGCTGGCAGGTCCATTGACCACTTTCCCAGAGGTGGAAGGAAAGGAGCCCTGTGTTTATAGGCTCTGTGTAGTGCATAAAGGATCTAGGTGTGGCTGTTTGGCTTAGTGTCGCATCTTTAATTTCCATTTCAAAGTGAAGAGGCTTTATTCCAACGCTCCGACCCCAGTCTTATTTTCGGATTTTCAAGTAGGTATTAATTTCACATTCAAATTGGCAGGCCTAGGAGAAGCCACGGGTAATTAGAAGGATCTAATTGGAAACATAGGAAAAATTCTGAAACATTGCATTCTAGGCTCACAACTGCTGTAGCAGGATATGGGCCAGTGGCCCTCTTACTCTGGGGGCTTAGAGCATGGATACCTAGAAGCCAGTAGTAATCAGGAAATTGTAACATTTGCTCCCGTGATGATTTGTAACATTTGCTGTGAAGAAAGCAACAAATACAGAATGACTGAAGTAGAGACCAAAGAGATGAAGCTTTGTAGGTGTTTCTGTAAGCTCTGGAGTCCATCTTCTAGGAACTGACTGTGACTTCAGGGAAAGTGGTTCTGAGATCAAAAAGGAAGAATCTTGTTTTATGGATTTTTGTTGTGTCCATTTGCATGTATGTGTGCTTTTTTTTTTTTTTTGAGACAAAGTCTCCTGTTTTCCATCCTGGCCTCAAACTTTCTAACCCAATCCTCCTGCTTCCACCTCCTGAGTGCTGAGATCACAAGTGTGCACCATCACTTCTGGCTCAGATGCAGTGCTGGGAATTAAATCCAGGGGCTTCCCCCATGCTAGGCAAGCACTCTACCCACTGAACTACACCTCCAGCTCCACCGACCAAGTCATTACAAGATGCACAGCCAAGTATTCCAAGAACCGATACCCTTGGAGCAAACTAGAGTACAGGAAGTGCCACGTGGATACTGTTTTGTGAAGAAAGACAACAAAACGTGTATTTTCATAGTTTACTTGTGTCTACTCAGTACTCTCAGAGAGAAAAGGTTTTATTGCTCGGCAATGTGGGTATAATTTAAAACTAAGTTTCCCAGACACATGACCTAGTTGAACCCACAGTCAAACTTTTAACCTCTGATCCTCACCATTTATTTTTTTTAAATATTTTTATGGTTTATTTAACTTTATTTTATGTGCATTGGTGTGAAGTGTCAGATCCTCTGGAACTGATCTTCAGACAGTTGTGAGCTGCCATGTGGGTGCTGGGAATTGAACCCGGGTCCTCTGGAAGAGCAGTCAGTGCTCTTAACCACTGAGCCATCTCTCCAGCCCCTGATCCTCACCATTTAGCTGGGGCTATCAGCAGAGCACTAAGCAATCCAGATAAGATTTTGCAGCCTCACAACTTAACACGAGGCTGAATCTGCATGCAGTCCAATTTGACTGTGAGAGAAATTCAGTGAGCAGTTCTGCCAGGCCACCGCTTCTTTGTGTATTAACAGTGAAGCGCGGTGCGTTTGTGTCTGACTTCTAGAGTCTCCGTTCTCTAACAGCCGCGCAGGAGGCGAGTAGGAGTCAGGTGATGTCATTCTGAATCCTCAGGATTGAGCAATTTGCAGGAAAATCCAACTGACACCTGCAGGACGGATTCCCAAGAATCCACTTTCTCCTGAATGTCGTTGATTGCGGCGGCTCTCCTCATCCCCGCCTCCAGGCTGAGGGGTCACTAATCTGCATTGTTAAACAAGCCCCTCCTTATCTCATCTCCCGCAGGGGATGTCGGGGTCCGGACTCCCCGATACTCTAAGAAGCAGACGAAAAGTCCACTTTCCGCCAAAGCTCCACCTGGGTTCAAAGACCCGATCGCGGTCCGGTCTCTGATTTGCTGATCCAGGCATCCACCCGCCGTGAAGGAGGGAAACCCGCTTGAAAAGTGAACGTTCGGTGAGAGTCTGCTTCCCCTTTGTCTCCAGCTGCGGGTAGGTGCTGAGGGCGAGGATCGTGAACCTGCCTTCGGAGTTAG
The DNA here is from genome assembly GCF_018167655.1 of Microtus oregoni. Lineage (NCBI taxonomy): Eukaryota > Metazoa > Chordata > Mammalia > Rodentia > Cricetidae > Microtus > Microtus oregoni. The sequence continues at coordinate 21,324,164 of NW_024543068.1, read as the reverse complement.
TGCGTCATTTCAGCCACCTGCAAGGGTCGCTAAGGCGGAGAGAAAGTTGCGGTGGCCGCGGGCAGGCGGCTCCGCCCACAGCGCGCAGCTCGGGCGGCGGCGGGCGCGGGACTGGGCAGGCCGGGAGGCGCGGGGCGTGGTCTGCAGCCTCCAGTCCACAGCGGAGCGCGCTCGGCTGCGCTGCTAGCCTTCGGCCGCGCGGAAGAGCGAGCGGGAGACCGATCGAGGGGCGCCTTCGAGGCAGCAAGGCGAGCCGGGCGTAAATCGGGGTGGGCCCAACCCGAGTCCTCGCCTCCCGGCTGGGCAGATATCGGTGAGCGCGGCCGGGGGCTCCCCCCGCACCCCAAAGCGCCCTTTGGGAGCGGGAGGGCGGGGAAGGGGCGGGCGCGAGCCCAGCGGGTTCTCCGATCCGGGCGGGGAGCACGGGGGCCCACAAGAGCCTCCGGATGCGGGGCTCCCAGCCGGGCCGCGGGAAACTTCGCCGGGCGGGGACAGCGGGGCTCTCCGGGAGCTACAAACTTAGCGGCGGGCGGGGCACCCCGGGGATCGCTGCGAGCACCGGCGGTTGGCGTTGGTGTCCCCGGCTTCTTTGTGTCACCTCTGGGCCCGGCCCGCGGGTGCACCCGGCTCGGCCCCGGGGCTCCCCACCGTTCCCCCAGCCCGGCCCAGGCGGGCGCGCTCGTCCGATTGTTTGCATTCCTCGCGTCACGCCTGGGCGGGAAAGATTTTGAACGGGGTGTGAGATAGAACGCTGGAGCTGCGGCGCAGAGATTGCAAAACCATAGGCGACGGGAGGCTAGTCTCGGGGAACCGAAGAATCTGAGGCCGGGGCGCTCCGCCTTTGAAACGGACGCACTGGAGGAGAAGGGGCGGGCGAGGCGGCTCTGAGCCTCCTCGGAGCGGAGAGGGGGCGCTGGGACCGCGGGGATTATAATTGCATTTTGATCGCTTGCGGTCTTTGTTGTCTCTGCTATTGCCTTTAGGGTCCGACCATAGCACCTGGTCCTCTTTAGGTCTCTCTCTCTTGAAGTCTGAAAAGGCGCCCGGGGCGGGGTGGGGGCAGTGGATTTGTGTTCAAGGCTGCTGGCCACAGGAACCGCTTCATTAGGTGGAGGTGGAGAAGTCCAGTATAACACTTGCCTTTGTGGACGCGCCTTATTTCCGAAAGTTGTTTTCTCCTCCCCTAGTGGAAGAGAGCGTCGGAGCCGAGTGGCGGCCGGCGCGGTTGTGCACAAGCAGCGGGAGGGTCTCCTTGGCTGCTTAGCGCTTTTCGGGGCTTAAAAAAATGCTAGAAAGTTTGATTTGAAGCAACTTCACTTCTCTAAAAGTTTCCATCGCTCTAAAGCCCTTGCTGCAGGTAAACTCTGACTGGGCTCGAATAGTTCCATCGCTTGTTCGGGTGGAGACACAGTTAAACATACCTGGCCTCCTCACAGCTTTGGTACCAGTAAACGCCACCATGGGAGAGGAAGCATTCGGTTTTTATGGGCCTGGGATTTTTGATGTGTTTATACGCTTCAATGCATGACTGCGCCCCCAGTTTTCTTTCTGGAAAATTCTCAAGAATTCCAAAGGCTTTTCCTGCGGTGACTATTGTGTGGCCTCGGTCCTACCTGTCTGCCGTCTCCTCCCCCGCAGCTCCCAGCCCACTCGGGCGTTGGGAACAGGTGCAATACTCAAAGTTTAATGGTGAAGCTGGCGGTGACAAAATGAGAAAAACATGGAAGGGTTTTGGTCCTTGTTTACCCATATGAGTTTTAAAAGCTTCTATTTGTTTTGTTTGGGAACAGGGTCTCTGTAGTCAAGGCTAGCCTTGAATGTGTTGTGTAATTAGACTGGCTTTGAACTCCGTATCGACCCCACCCGTCCTTCACTTCCCAGGTGCTGGAATTACTAGTGTGAGCCATCACACATGATTTAACACGCTTCTATTTGAATTTTAAAAAATCCAAAATTAAACCATTTTTGGATCAGTTCGATTGATATATTAAGAGTCTCTCTCTCAAAAAAAGTTCAGACTTACTCACTTGGAAATTTTATTAGCGTTTCAGTGGACTTGGGCTAATGGTGTTGCTGGATACTGCCGTGTGTTTAAAGGACTGAGTCACAGAGGGTTGAGCTGGCTTGTGCCCTCAGCAGCACCAGGTCTGCGTTTAATGGAAGATTCAAAGTGGTGTTGGTCCCATTTAAGTCACTATGACGGGATGTAAAGCCCTTTTCCCCTTTATCATCCGTGACTCATCATGTGCTTTAAGTAGAGATTTTTCAGTAATTTCACAAACATCCATTTATGCAAATAATCTCTTGTAATGTGCCAATCACTATGCTGGACTCTGGGAGACTCAAGTAATACTAGTAATATTCATTGGTCAGGTGCTATTTTGGACCCACATGTATGCTATGTGATTATCTTGCTATCTGAAAGCGTTTATTGAACACATAGGATACATTCATTGTGCTAGGTGTTGGGAATATAGTTTGGACAAGGCAGCTGTAGTGACTTCCTTTACCCAGTGGGCAAAACAGATGGAAAATAAAATGTATCACTAAACTAGCAACACACTCTGTTTTTATTTGTTTATTTACTAGGGATTAAACCCACGGTTTTATGTTCTACCACGGAGTTACACCCAGCCCTTTTCTATTTTATTCTGAGACCAGGATGTGCTGCTAAGTGACCCAAGCTGGCCTTTCACTTGATTGGGATCCTCCTGCCTCTGTCTTCCAATTAACTGTGATTAGAGTAACTGGGATAATGGGTGCTACACCATGTCCAGTTTAATCACAGGTAACTTAGATCACCTCCTACTCCGGGTCAGAACCGTCTAGATGCCCTCCCAGCCCCTGTGAGAGGCACAGAACTTCCAGGGGCTCCCAGAGCCACCTCTTGGTTTCTGGCTTCTTCATCCTGTTACCCACCTGATCTCACCTCTGCTCTCTCTTTGCCTTGCCCAGGTGTCTTGGCCACACCAGCTCTCTTGCTGCTACAGGTCTTTTGCATTTATGATGCTCTACCTGAGATGTGGTCCCTCCATGGCTTTTCTTCCTGTAGCCCCTGACCCTTTGTTCCATGCTGTTGTCTCAGTAACCCCCAGATTTAAAATCACAGTTGCCCTAGCAACTCTCATTCTTTCTTCATAACTTTTGTCTCCTTAGCACCTATGACTGCCTAATGTAAATGAACCACTCCCTAGTTTATAATTTGTCTTCCCATACTAAAGGCTCCTGCCCAAGCTCTAAGACATCTCATCTACAGCTGTATCCTCCCTCCCTCCCTCCTCTCTTCCTCCCTCCCTCCTTCTCTTCCTCCCTCCCTCCTTCTCTCCCTCTCTCCCTCCTTCTCTCCTTCTCTCTCTCTCCTCTCCCTCTCTTCTTTGAAATAACCTCAGGTGGCTCAGGCTGACCTTGAATTTTCCAGGTTGTTGTGATGATTTTAAATGGTCCCCCTCTTACCTCCCAGGTGCTAGGACTACAGGTGTGAACCATGGAACCCTGCTTCGCTGCTGTGTGTTTGGAATCCAGAGTGTCTGGTGTGCAGCAGGTCCCCTTTAACTGTTCAGTAGAAGGGATTGATGGAGCGCTGAGGTGGAGTAACCGGGGGCTCCTGGAAGGAGACAGTGATCCTGAGACTTGAAAGTAGCTGCACCGTGGATGGGAGGTTGTGAAGAGGAGACAGGCTTGAGAGGGGGCCTACAGAAGACCGTTTTGTACCGAGGCTTCCAGGCAGCAATGGATGCTGTGGATTTATTGGTCACTGTGGTTAGGCATTCTACTACCAAGGGAGCATTGAAAGAAATAATGGGCACTCTGTGGTGTGAACACCTATAATCCCAGCGCTTTCGAGGAAGAGGTAGGAAGCCTGTCTGAGTAAAACCATAAAACTATCTCAAACGGTGGGGGATGGAGGGGAAGGGGCTGCAAATGGTAATTAGGTATAGCTCATACCGGGACTTCTTAGAAGACACACGACTCCTTGTCTGTACTTTTATTAGTCCTATTTTATGGTTCAAAAACCTAGGAATCAGGGGAGATTACAGATGGTAGAGCCTGGGGTCAGAGGTAAGCTACTATGTTTCGTTACTGTATCAAAGTCGAAAGGTTTCTCCATATGCTAATCGCAGAGCTGGTCCAGTCGGAACAGGGCCCACTGCAGTACTCATTGGCAGTGTCAGAGGCCATGGGCTTCCTGAGGCTGTGGGAAGAGTGATGCCCTTAATTCTGTCTAGGAGTAGGCCAGGCCAGCTGACAAACAGCGGCACCATGTTTCCCGCTGTTACTGTTATGAGGAACATCGGTGTGGGGATTATTCGTTAAGAAGAGTTGATATGAAATACAAAAGCTTATTCTCCAAAGTTTCATGGTGGTCAGTTCCAAAGCAAACCGAGAGCCAGGTGTGGTAGTGCACATCTGTAATCATAGCACTTGGGTGGTGGAGGCCGGGGGATAGACAGTTCAAGGCTACATAGCCAGTCTACATGAGACCTGGTTACAAAAGTCAAAAAACCAAATCCATGACAAAGCAAACTCCTGCCAGGTTCCCAACCAAAAATTTCAAGCATGCTTGGGAGTGTGACTCAGTGCTAAAGACCTAAAGACCACGTCTAATGTATGTGAGCTGTCTCAGCACGTGTGTGTGTGCGCGCGCGCGCACACACACACACACACACACACAATGGGGGCTGGAAGAGAGGAGAAGGACCTTTGCTTTTACTAGAACAATGGCTTGTGTCAAATATCCCCTTTTCTCTTTTCACAAAGTAAACGATTGTATCTGAGGTAGTGTGAAATCACTATTGTTTAATGCCTGTGAGTCTTCATGAACTTGTAGGTTTTAGGTTATATTCTTTTTGGATTCTTACCTTAAGTTGCCTTTTGCTTTCTTAGAATGCCAATATTTAAGTTTCCTTTTTCTTTTTCTTTTTTTTTTCTTTTTCTTTTTTTTTTTTTTTTTTTCGTTTGTTGAGACAGGGTTTCTCTGTGGTTTTTGGAGCCTGTCCTGGAACTAGCTCTTGTAGACCAGGCTGGTTCCTTTTTCTTTTTAAAAGGATTTTTTTATTTTTGATTAGGAGTGTGTATGTATGTGTGTGTGCACACACACACGTACACTCATGCCCATGAATTCTGGTGCCAGAAGAGGGCACTGGATGCCTAGAACCAGGGTTACAGGTGGTTGGGACAGGAACTGAACTTGGATCCTAGGGCAGAATAGCAAGTCCTCTAAACTGTTGAGCCATCTCTCCAGCCCCCCCAGTATTTACACATTTTAATCATTTTGGAGGGGCTCAGATAGAGGTCTCATTATGTTGCTCAGGTTGGTCTCAAAGTCCTGGGATCAAGTGATCCCGCTGCCTCAGTTTCCCGAATATCTAGGCCGACAGCCTTTGTACCACCATGGTTGGCTTTACATGGCTTTGAGTCAAATGCAGATGCGCGAAACTATCTCTCCTCTGGCCTCCCTTGCTCTCCACGCCCCCTTTCCACACGATTGCTGAAAACTGGGACTCAGTGGATCCCAAGTTTTATAACGGGATTGAATATTATCTCTTTTTTTCTTTGCCTTGGCTTCTTTCAGTTAGCGTAATTATCCTGAGACTGACTCATGTGGTTATATCCGTAGTGTTTGTACACTAAGATTTTATTGTAGTGAGGATGTGCATATGTGTGTATGATGAGTGTGAGTGTGGGCACACCTGTGTTATGTGTCGTGCTCAGAGGGTGGCTTTCAGAAGCCACTTCTGTCTCGATATCAGACATAAATATTGTACCCCTGGAAAGCAAAAGCAATTTAGGATAAGAATCTAGAAAGAGCATAACCTCTCACCTACAACAGGGTTTGTCTTGTTTCGGCTGTGTTGAGCACTCTAGCCTTCGCAGATCCGCGGGCTTCTGAGAAACTCTCCTGGCTCTCTTCTCATCTTGCTGTAGGAGTGTTGGGATTACAGATGCAGAACACAGTTTCCAGGTTTTTGGGGGCTCTGGGGATTGAACTCAGGTCAGCACTTGCTTGTGAGACAGGTGCTTTTAGCCACCTCTCAGCCTACATGAATAAAAGCATGCTTTCAAATGTGATATCTAATGTTTTAAAGAGCTTTTATTATTTGTATTATTGTTATTGTATATGATGCGTGTGTGTGTGTGGGGGGGGGTGAGTGCCATAACTCGTGTGGGGGTGCATAGCATAACTCCATATAACTGGTTCTATTCTTTCACCTTTTCATGAGTTCAGGGATCCAACTCAGGTTGTCGAGCTTGGTGGTAAGTGCCTTTCCCATCCCTCTTGCCCTTTATAATGAAAATGCTTTTTATAGTTATCATTTTTTTTTTTTTTGGTTTTTCGAGACAGGGTTTCTCTGTGGTTTTGGAGCCTGTCCAGTTATCATTTTTTATTAGGCACCACGGTACTTTTCTTGCCTTTTCCCCCTTGTGGTGTTCTCAGGATTCTTTGCATATTCATACCCTAAGTCCTTTATCAGGTACCTACTTTTGCACCGCTGTAACAGAACACACCGTACTGGAAAGCTTATAGTACACAAAGCTTTCCCAGAAGGCCAGTGCCTTAGAAGACCTTCCTGGTGCATCATCCTGCAAGGGGAGGGCAAGGCCAGTAGGGACAGATGCGCCATGACATCGGTAATCCCCTCTTGTAGGCTGAGAATGACATCGGTAATCCCCTCTTGTGGGATGAGAACTCTCCTGACTGTGTTGCCTCTTAAAGGTCCCACCTGTTCATGCTGGTGGGATGATGTTAAACTTTGTCAGTTTGGAGGAGACACAGTGAAGCCACAACAGTGTCGTGCGTTGTCTCAGCTGTTCGTTACCTTTCTGGGTTTCCTTCTGATTTATCGATTTATTCTTCATGAACTGTACTTCTGGTATTATCTCTAGAAAAGTCTGCTTACAGAGATTTTTTATTGGTCCTAAAAGAATTTTACAGCTGTGGTTGTTCACTTAGGCCCATGAACTTTCTTTTTGCTTTGAGCGTGAAGTGTGAAGGGAAGCCCACTCCATCCCTGCTGCACTGTTGACTGTTGAAGCAGTGTCTGAAGATGGCCTTTAGGGGTCAGGAGTGTTTGCGAACAGCATCTAGGGCCTGGAGGTCAGGAGAACCTTGGCATGGCTAGCAGTTGGTGGGACTCCCCGACAGGGCATTGTTTAGCAGAGCTGTGGAGGAGCTGGGGCTCAGGGAAGCCGCCCTCCAGTGTTTTTCTTTGTGTCTCTTTAATTGATTCCCTCATCCCTCCTTTTTAAATTTTCTTTCCTTAGAAAATTGTAATGTATATGTACGTGACACATATGTGTGCCGTGGCATATATATGTGGAGGTCAGAGGACCAGTAGTGGGAACCCGTTCTCTCCTTCCACCATAAGGATCCCAGGACTGAACTCATGGTTGGATTTGGTGGCAAGGGTCTTTCCTGTTGAGCCATCTCACTGGCCCAAGAATTTTTAAAAATTCTATTTTTTCTCTGTATCTGGCTGTTGGCTGTCATTCTTAGGCTTTGAGTAATGATTGCAGCATATCACAGTGTCTCTGAAAGTAGCCTTACACCACTTCCTGTGGCTTATGAAAACCGCAGGGTGCTGTGCTCCCCCTTCTCTCCCTCCACCCCCTTCCTCCTCCTCTCCCCCCCCCCCACCAGCCCCTCCTCACAGCATTTTGATACTTCCACTAGGTTGGCCCTGAACTTGTAGCCTGCTTCTGCTTCTGCCTCCTGAGTGCTGGGACTGTGGGCTTGAGTCAGCACCCAGCATCTTCTGCTTTGGCTTTGGCACCTCCCTTCTTCCTCTACTTCTCATCTCTTCTAAAGCCAATTCTCTGCGCTTATGTTTCTTGAGTAGGTTATTGCTCTTTGTTGAGATGTGAATAATAAGAAAACCATGTATTCATTCACTTATACAGTAGTATACCGGGTGATTATGGTCTTTATTTTACTACTTCATTAGGTGAAAAAAAGATGAAGAAAGAATTTGTATTTAGGTGATTGGGTTCTTAAATATAATCTAGTTGATAAAGTTAAATAAATCTTGAAAAAAAGAAATGAAGGTCAGAAATCAGAGACAGGGCTTCACGTAGCCTAGACTAATTCCAACCTGCTAGTCAAGGATGACTTTGAACTCCTGATTGCTTTCCCTCCACCTTCTGAGAGTACTGGGATTAAAGCCTGTGCCAGAGCAGTCAGCAAAGCAAACAACTGCCCCACCTTCCCCCTCATTTTGAACCTGAGGGTCTTTTTGAAGTCTTGACTGGCCTGAAACTTACTATGTAAACTAGGTTGGCCTTGAACTTGCCATTCTCCTACCTGTGCCTCCCAAGTGCCAGATTTCCAAGTGTGTCTTGCCACACCCAGCACTGTAAATCACCTTAAACTGGGCTGACTGAAGTGTCATCGACAGTTGTAGCCACAGAGCCACTAGAAAGCTCCAGAGCATCAGACAAGTATAACCACTGGACTTGGGCTGCACACAGTCAAGTCTGCCTGGTGCACAGCATTAGGAGGAGGGAGGTGAGCAGGGAGAAGGAATCAATCGCTGCCGGCACTTACCGGGCCCTGAGAAGTTCTGAATGCTGTGTTTGAAAGTATTTCTCCCTGGTGGTGTGTGAGTTGAAAAGCATCCACTTCTAGTCCCCAGGCCAGAGAAACACGCTTCACAAAAGTCAGCGTCAAGCTCTTGTTTTCAAGTTTGTGTTTGATGGGACTGCAAGGGGAGATGCGGTTCTTCAGCTCCTTTGGAGTGTGCTGTCCCCTTGTCTGGTTCTAGCCGACTTCCTCCTCCTTTTGGATCCCACCAGCGCTTGTGGTTTGTATCAGTGGGTGAGTAACTCCTCTACATCGAGTATTCAAATCGTGCCGTTATCTATTGGTGCTTAGTTCTGGTACCGAGATGAAATCAGGTCCTATTGCTTTTAGCTAGCTCTGTAGTAGGAGAGGTGCCTGCACGCCATTGCGGTGAGGTTGGTCACTGTTGGTCCGTGGAATGAAGGTGACTGCATGGCCAGCTAGAATTAGTAGGGGCAGCCATTTCTCCAAGTACAGTCTGGAAAGTCAGTCATGGTGGTTCATTCTGTCCCAGCACTCAGAAAGCAGAGGCAGAAAGAATGCCAAGAGTTCAAGGCCAACTTGTTCTGTATAGTGTATCCCATGCCTACCAGGGCTACAATGTAAGGCCTCATCTCAGCTTTCCTCCCAACCAAAACAACAGAAGACAAAAGTAAGTTTTGGTAGACTAGTTGTCAGTCTGTAGATAGAATCAAACACTGAACAGTGGGCCAGGAGTCTGTCTGTAAATAAGGATTCTGTTGCATGTTCCAGAGGAACAGAGGATATGGGAGAATTTCCCCAGCTCTTAAATGCTGTGAGTTTTGGTTTAGAAGTGTAGCGTTTGTCCCTAGTATACGTGGGAACACTAGGTGGAACAGAGGACGTGCCATGTAGAAAACCCTAATTGTAGTCTGGGCAAGGTGACCTGTGCTTGTAATCCCAGCACTTGGAAGGACTAGGGGTTAGGGGTATGGTGACTTGGTGACATTCCTGTCTAACATTGCAGTGCCCAAAACCCTTGGTTCAATCCTTATCACTCACTGCATAGGACAGATAATGTGGGCCCATACCTGTCATATTAGCACTTGGAAGGTGGAGGCAGGAGGATCACAGCTCTAAGTCATTCTGGCTGCAAAGTGAGTTCGAGGTCAGCCTGGGCCACAGGAGACAGTATCTCAACAATAAGTAAGCAAGCAAGTAAGTAAATAAATAAATAGCAAATAATTAAAGGCCCGGAGAGCAAGGGCACTTGGCAGCAAGCCTGATGAGCTGGCTGTGCACCCTGGAGCTCACCTGTACTTGAGAACTGACCCTTGAAAGTTGTCCCCTGAATTCCATGTGTGCACCATGGCATGCACATGCCCACACATGCCCACGAGCATAGTAAATAAATCCCAGGGATGACAACCAAACTCTCAACCACCTCCCCAATTTCACCTATAACATAGGTGAAATGAAAATTCAAAAATGATAAAAATTGTGCCTGATCCTAGAACAGTAATAAATTGATTTTTGAAGCAAAGCAGAGGTAACAGTGACTGGACCCCACTGTAACCACTGTGCTACCAATGATGACCAAACTTGCAATCTTCATCCTCACCATTTTCCAGATGCTGGAGAGATTTGAGATAAATTCTATGTGTCCTATGATTTCACCCACAGGAAACTGGATTTTATGTTATTCGGTTATGAAGGTGCCTGAGACAAATTTGAGGCTGGTTTGCATGAACTGTAGATTAATTTCTCTAGAATTCTTTCATACAGAAGATGACTCAAAGAAAACGGGTGTGGCCATGTATATCTGTGTGTGCTGATCTGCATAACGTCATTGCAAATAAGCGGGCTTGCTCTTACTGTGAGTGTCTGAAGATTTTCTGCACAGCCTTATTGCATTAACATCTTGTACATTATATTTACAGCTCACATTGCAGAATAATATGATGGATAATACCTCTGTGTGATTAAGAGAGAAGTGTGCTTGCAGGGGCACTTTGAATTTGAGAGGCAGGTTTTTGGGAGAAGTAGGTGTGAGATGGTTTTGATGGTTTGGAGGGGCAGACAGTGAAGATGGCTCCTTACTCATTCGGCAGTTCTGTTGCCTCATTGGGGCGGAGGCGGTAACACACTGGTGGATCTGTGCTTGCCACGTGGGAGGCCTGGGCTCTAGCTTCAGAACCAAAAGGAAAAGCAAAACAACAACAATAACAACAACAACACCCCCCCCCCCACTAGTCTTAGTGTGCTCTGTGCAGTTTTTCCTTCAAGGTCAGAATAGCATGGTTTGCCAAAGCTCAGCCCCTGAGACATTAAGTTTTGCAGAGAGAGGGCAGAACTGATTTACACAGACTCTGCTTGTTTTTCTCAGGCTCAGGAGTTGAGTGGTATCAGGAGGGAAGGCTGATTTTTATCACCTCTGACTGAGATATGCATGTTTAGCTGCTTCGTCATGAGTCATTAATTAAGGGCTCATACCACAGGAGTTAGCTAATTTTCACTTAAAAATGCTGCTCACTAAGGATCAGTGCCAGCTACAGGTCACATGGTCAGTTTCAGGTTTGTCTCTCAAGTCTCGAGAGCCTCAAACAATGTCCAATCCAGTTATCTGTGGGTGTGTGGGATGTACATTGGAAGCTGTTTCGTGAGCATCCCCCTGGGCTGCACAAATGGATACAGAAACCAAAGCTGTTCATGAGCAGAGCATATCCCCCACCCCAGGGCCCCACAAATGGATACAGAAACACACGACTACAAAGGTCGATAAACTGTAACAACTGTGTTGTAGGCATCATGGGAAGGGAGTGTTGGGCACACGAATGCATGGCAAAATGGTTAGTTGAAAAGTTTGAGTTGGTAGCCAGGCAGTGGTGGCACACGCCTTTAATCCCAGTACTCACTGGAGGCAGAGGCAGGTGGATCTCTGAGTTCAAGGCTAATTCAGAGCTAGTTCCAGGACAGCCAGAGCTGCCATGGAAACCGTGTCTTGGAAAACCTAGAGAGGGGGGAAAGTTCGGGTTGGTGACTCTGAAAGGAAAGACAAAGCTGAAAAGGAGTCGTGACAATAAATTTTGCTCATAAAAGTGAAAAGTGTGTTTATTACTTGCACTTCCATGTTGGCAGTGAAAATGGGTTCTTGGCTTTCTATTGCCAGAACATTCTTCATAGTCACCCATTTGGTGGTAGGAGAAGTTTCCCCTCTTAAGATATAAGGACATAAACAAGGGTGTAAAATCAAGGTTGCCACTTTTGAGGTCTTAGTGCTTGTTTGCTCATTGTGGGGAAACTTTAACTCTGTTGGGTAATAATTCATTTTATAAAAGATGCTTCCTCAAGAATGGAGGGTCTTCCCTTCTGGCCTGCGTGTACAGACACTCCTGGCTGTTCATCACCAGCAGCCTTGGTGGAGTTACGAGGGTTCTTTGTGGGTGCTCTTCCTGGGAGTCAGAGGGTGAGCCGGCTCGGCTCTGAGTCATCTCGTTGTCTCACGGTTGGCTATGTGTTTTCTTAGCAACTGCTGCTGATTTCAGGTCTGGGCAGGGAAAGCGTGTTTTGAAATGACCTGGCATACTCTTTCAGGATCTACAAACATGCCTGCGGAGCCTTGTAAACTTGTACTGTGTATACTGCAAAGAATGAAGGAGTAAACACTTTCCCCGTCCTGATTTCTTAAGTCATTTTTGTTGGAGTTGCATTTTGGGGGAACTGGGTGGGTGGGAGTCAGAAAAGGAGAGAAAGGAACGAATGCTGGATGCTGCCAGTTTATCTGTGGATACACCTGGGTCAAACACGATTCCCTGGGCTCTTCCTGTTGAGCTCTGCTCCCTCCCGTGTGTCATTCTTGGTCTGGGAAGAGTGAAGTTTAGGAAGTCTGGTGCAACAGAGTTGAGAACATGGTCCCTGAAGTCAGCCTGAAGTTGGCTCAAGTTCCAGCTCTGGCCCATGTGGCTTACTACTCAGAGCACCTTACACGAGCCGAGGAAAGCTGAAGTTAAGGGATGGGGTACTGATAGGGTTTATGAGTACTACTGGGTAATGCCGGTAACAGCGTAGTAACTGCGACAGGCATTAGTGCTGTGACAGAAAGCCGACCACAGCAGTTTAAGGAAAGGAGGGTTTATGGTTTTATAGTCCGCTGTGCTGGGGAAGACGTGGCAGTGGTCTTATCAAGTAGGCAGTCAGGCAGCAGAGGTAGAGATAAACGCAGCTGCCTTTCTCCTTCTTCCTGTTTTGCTTTGTTTTAATGACAACATCGCATCTCCTGTAGTTCAGGCAAAGCTTTCAAATTTACTGTGCAGCTGAACTTTTGCAAACTCTTTTTTCCTTCCTTCCTTCCTTCCTTCCTTCCTTCCTCCCTTCCCTTCCTCCCTCCCCTCCTCCCCTCCTTTCTCTCTTTCCTTCCTTTTCCCCAACCACCGCCTCAACCTGGAGCTCCTTTTCTCCTTGTATGCAGTCTAGAACTCCATCTAGGAGCTGGCACCAGCCACTTTCAGGGTGGATCTTTCTTCCCATGTTAACCCTGCTGCAAAAGCCCTCACAGCTACATTTGAAAGGTGTACCCTACTAATTTCCAAGGGGACTCTTAATCCAATTGCCTTTAATCTCAGCACTCGGGAGGCAGAGGCAGGCGGATCTCTGTGAGTTTGAGGCCAGCCTGGTCTACAAGAGCTAGTTCCAGGACAGGCTCCAAAGCTACAGAGAAACCCTCTGTCTTGAAAAACAAACAAATAAAAAACTAATAATCACTGTACTAGGTTCACTTTGAGGGCACCCTGAACAAGTGACAGGTGTTCGGGACAGTCAGAAACAGCAGACATGGCTCTGAATACTTAGACATGAAAAGGTGGCCCGTGAACATGTCTCCACAGACTCTGGGATGGAGGAAGTACCCGTGTAGAAAAGCAGAGTGTATGGGTGCACCCACCAGTGGTGATTAATACCAGCTTTGGGGGCGCAGGGGCTAATTTTAATAGCATGGTTGAATGGGGGCTAATTTTAATAGCTTGGTTGAGCTGTTTGTATAATTGGCCTATAATGGGCCCATAAGGGTTTATGCACAGGGAATGAAAGAAGGTAATTTAATGCTGAAGGAAAGCACAGTTTCGGGATAGAATTTGGTGAGGGAGAACACTGGAGATGTAGGGAGTGGGTTTTTTGGTTTTTTTGTTTGTTTGTTTTTGGTATTTTGAGTGGGTCTGACTTGCGAGAGTGTTTGGAGTATATTCTCATAGCCAGTGGGGAACCAAAGTGGCTGCTTGGTGTGAGGGGGCTTTATAAAAAATATCCTAAAAAGATGTTCAGAGAAAGCCGGAAACAGCTCCATTGATAGAATGTTTGCCCAGCATGCACAAAGTCTCAGGACTATGTCCCCAGCACCACAAAAAGTGGCTGTTGTGAAGTAGTGCAGGGCAAAGCTCACCCTCAGCTACTTTAAGGCTAGCATGGGCTACTTGAGAAACCTGGATTACGTGAGTCTCTCTCTCTCTCTCTCTCTCTCTCTCTCCTCTCTCTCTCTCTCTCTCTCTCTCCCCTCTCTCCTCTCTCTCTCTCTCTCTCTCTCACACACACACACACACACATGCACACACACTGGGTCACATGAGGTATGAGGCTATTACATACATGTGCACACACATGGCTGCGCTAGAGACAGATGCCCAAATACAGAGTCAGGTAAAAACTCTCTGTGGAAGATAGTGAAAGAGCCTTAGAAGGAAGTGGGGAGGGAGGATTTCAAAGTTGTGCCAGATAATGTTGAGAGAGAGAGAAAGAGAGAGAGAGAGAGAGAGAAATTGGTGATGTGAGGGTCAGTTGCTTAATATCAACCAGACATCTAGCTTGAAGTTGGGATTCAGTTCTGAAAGGAGGAAGCTGGTGTTTATTGAGCACATACTGTTTCAGTTTTATGCTAAGCACTTTGATAAATCTATTATTATTATTATTATTTTGGTTTTTCTAGATTGTTTCTTTGTATGGCCTGGGCTGGCCTCAAACTCACAGAGATCTGCCTGCCTCTGCCTCCTAAGTGCTGGGATTAAAGGTGTGTGCCTCTACCTCCTGGCTTCTCACAATTATTGAAAGCAAAATTTCCTCCTTCCTTCCCTCTTTTCTTCCTCCTCTTTATCACATACATATATGTATGTATATATATATATGTTAAATTCTGCATCTATGTGTCTATGGGTTTATGCACATGAGTGAAGAGCTTAGGATTCCCTGCACTGCGGTTTCAGATGCTTACGAGCTGACTGAAGTAGCTGAGGGGTCCTCTGCAAGAATTGGGAAATGCTCTTAACTGCTGTCCTCTCTCCAGCCCATTTTCACTCTTGAGAAAAAAAAAAACTCACTGTGTTGCTTACGTCCAAGCAATCTTTGCCTCTGCCTTCCTAATAACGGGACTCCAAATATGTATCATCATGGCCCGATAAAACATTGACTCTTGGGGATGGAGAGATGGCTCGGCTGGTCGCAAGCATTGGTGTTTGCTCTTCGCGAAGACCCGGGTTCACTTCCCTATACCACATTAGTGGCTCACAACTGTGTGTAACACCCATCCCAGGGGTTCCATGCTTCTGGCTTCTACAGGCATTCCACGTGCATGGTGCACAGACATGCATACACACAAAACACCCATACAGGTGCAATGAAATAATTAAAAAAAAATCCAACTTTGATATTTAAAACCCTCCTCACTTTTCACTTTGTCTTCCAACCAGAAGAGGGATGGATGAGTGGACACCAGGGCGGGAGGCAGCAGCAGACTATCCCTAGCCTTTTCGCTGACTGGCTGACTGAAGGTTCAAGTCCGTTGCAAAGTCTCTGTTCTGAGATAAGCACCCTCCTCCACCCACCTGGGTGGCTGCTCCTTGTCAGCTGTTGGCCTTGAACTTCTGATCTTCCTGCCTCCGTGGACAGAGTGCTGAGATTACAGGCGTGGGTTGAGCAGCTCTGAATTAGGACCAGGGCTTTGTGCACACGCTAGGCGAGCACCCCTCCACCTGACCCCTGTCTTAGCCTGAGTGTGGTGCTTTTTGTCTTTAGCAGTTTATCCTTTATTTGACTTGTTATTACTCTTGGCAGTGCTGGACATTGAACCCAGGGCCTTAAGCACACTAGGCAAGGGCTCTGCCTCAAGGCTACAGCCTGAGCACTTTTAAAAATTATCTTTGTTTTAAAACGGGGCGTTGTTCGTTGCCCAGGCGGGCTGTGTTTGGACTTGTTGTCCTACTGCTTCAGCCTCCTGACTTGCTGCCTTACAGGAGTGAGCCACCACATCCAGCTTGGTGTCTCCTTTAGAAGACAGAGCGTGTGACCCTGGGGTTACATTGTGGTCCCAGAGCAAAATTCCAGCTGCATGCCCAGTGAGATGGCTCAACAGGTAGAGAGGCATTTGTGGCCAAGCCTGACAATCTGTAGATGGCCTTGGGGACCCACATGGTAGGAGAGAACTGACCCCTAAAAGTTTTCCTCTGACCTCCAGATGACCCCCGACACAATATATATATATATATATTATATATATATAATATATATATATTAATAAAGAATAACTAAAAAATTAAACACCTGTTGTACATTTAAAAATCAAGCCTGGAGCTTTCTTTAAAGGGTTCTTTTCTCTTTACACAAATCCAGTACGCGCGTGCGCGCGAGCGCGTGTATACACACACACACACACACACAGACACACAAGATCGCTTTCCCGTTTTATTTTCACTTTCCCCTCTTGCAGCCCTTCCCTAGAGATTATCACTAGGGGCAGTTATTCTGCTTCTCTCATTTGAATATTTCCAAGCCCTTGGAGCCTTGCAGTGATTCAGTGCTGTTTCTAGACTTTGTGCTCTCTCCTTTTCACCTAGATACTTGGTGGTGGTGTGGTTTGTTCCTGAGGTGTCGTAAAACACCAGTTCTTATTTTAGCTCTCCCTTCTGAGAGTCCAGCACTTCAGATCAAACCCACATTCAATAGTCTTGGCTTAGTGGTAGATCCTAGCTGGAACCAGGGTGAGAATTTGCTGCAAAACCAGTTTTGTTAGTTAATTTACCACTAGTTTGACAACTGAATAAAATAGTGGCCAAAAGCATGCTCTCTCTCTCTCCCTCTCTCTCTGAAAAGAGCAGAGAATTTCTGACAATAGTCATTTACACGGAGGCTCTGTGCTGGGGATGTAGCTTGCCTAGCACGCACAGGGCCCAGGGTTTGATTCCCCAATATTGCATAAACCAAATTTGGTTGCACGTACCCCCAGCACTGGAGAGAGGGGAAGAGGAGAGCTGGAAGTTCAAGGCCATCCTCAGTTACATAGTGATCTATAGGCCTGCTTGTCTTATAGTCCCTGTCTCAAAAATAAACCAAAGTAGGGGCTGGAGAGATGGCTCAGTAGTTAAGATCTCTGACTGTTCTTTCAGAGGACCTGGGTTCAATTCTCAGCATCTACATAGTGGATCACAACCATCTGAACTGCAGTCCCAGGGCATCTACCCTTTTGGGGCCTTCACAGGGCATCAAATGATAGACACACAGAAGAACACGCAGCCCAAACCCTATAGAATAAAAACAAAACAAAATGGCAACCATGAGAAACAACCACACGTTAAAAACAAAACAAGAAATAAATGAGCAGAGCCCTAAATTCCAACGGTCGCAATGTTAATCTCTTCACCTTCCTCCTCCTCTTCCATTTAGCACTGTTTTGTGACCCAGGCTGGCCTCCATCAGCTTCCTCCAGTGCTGGGATTTACTGGTTTGTGCCATGAGGCCGGCTTCATGGTTAGTGTTGAAAGTTCAGATCATGTGTAAAGAAATAGCTCTTATCCAAGTACTAACCAGGCCCACGCTTGCTTAGCTTCCAGGATCAGATGAGATTCGGTGTGGCTGAAGACATGTGGTGTTAAATTTCCCTACAGAATTGTGCACTGAATGAGAGGCTTGGACATATGTTGCTTACTAGGTTTCTTGCTGTAGTGGTTAAGGACGCGGCCTTTGAAGCCTAATGTATTTGGGTTCAAGTTAGCCCTGCTAATCGCTTGCTGTGTGGGTTTGGCTAGGTTACTTAATCTCCCAGTTTCCCTACAGCGGGTAGTCGGGATGTATTTTGTAGACTTGCCTGAAGTCACGGTTCGTGGATAGCGTGTGACACAAATTGAGTACTAAATAAATATTAGCTTTGCTTTTCTTGTTTTATTTTCAAGCAGAGCGCCTCCACTTTTGTCACCTTTAGGAGGAATGTGCAATTACCGAGCGACTTGGGAAAACTGATGCAGACAGACCTCAGGATGTCTCCTGGTGGTCAGTTTCTGTTCTAAGTATCACATGGATTTCCTTGCATCTTCGGGGTCCTGCCCCTCCCCGATATCGCTCAGTGTTTAGCTTTTTGAGGAAAATACTGTAGCTTATCTAGGCACCTTTTGAGGTTTGATTGAATTGTTCAGCAAAAGCCAGGAAACAACCTAGGCTTCCCCGCCCTTATCTCCCTTCTGCTCTCTGCCCTCTTCCTTCTTTTTCTGAGCCGGGGAGTGAATCTAAGGCCGCACACTTACCAGGCCTGTACTTTACGTTTGGGCTATCTTCCCACCCCCCTGGGCTGTGTTTCTTGTTGAAGGCTATATATGCAGTGTGTGGGGGTTTGCTGGGGTGAGGCCAGCGTTTGTTCCATGAGGAGAGCTTTGAGAAGGGAAAAAAAGTACCCCAAACTTTAAACTGAGTTTGAAATTCCATGAAAGAAACCGAAGACCCCTCCTTGTGCCCTTAGTCATTAGAAGGAATCTATGAATTAGAGGAAATTCCACCTTCACAGAAAAGGGCAGGAATGCTAGACACTTTAAAAATGAGAAGACTTCCTGAAGAATTGCATTATCAGAAACAGAAACAGATTAGCATTTTTTTCTTTTGTTTATTCAGGCCAGATAAATTTCTGTTGGAGTCACAGTGTCCACCCCAAGAAGAAGACAAAGACGACTCTGTCTGCAGCACCTCTGTTCTTTCGGATGTGGGGGTGGGAGGTGTCAGATCCTAAGATGTTCCGGGAGCTGGCAAATTTGTATCCTTGGGGGAAACTCGGCAACACATAGCTCTGGTTGTTTCTCTTCAGGTGAGAAAGGTCTGCTTTGTTGGAGAAGTAAGTGGAAACACATTTGCAAGTCTCCTGTCCTCCCAGGATTCCCCTGGGAGTGGCATTAACTATGGGGTTCCGGGTTGGAGCACAGGGTCTCATTATACAGCCCTGGCTATCCTGAAACTCTATTATATGTAGACCAGACTGGCCTTGAATTCCTCCTGCCTCTACATTCTGGAGTGCTGGGATTAAAAGCATGCGCCACTGTGATGGGGTATTAGCCAGAGGAGACTGCTTAGGCATGGGTTTAAGCCAATAAAAAGTTTTTATTAGTCGGCCATGTTTAGGATCCCAGTATAACCTTGAGCCTTTCTCAGGGTGAGCTTTTAAGCACAAAACCACGTTTGGGGTTGACATACTTTAGTTAACAAGAACAGTTTAGTCAGAAGCGGCACTACAGAAGACAGAAAACAAGGTTAGTACATTTAGACACTTCCCAGAACAATGGTCTTTGATGAACTAGGTCTTTGTTTTAGTTTTGGCAGGTGGTGCTGTCTAGGTGCTGAGTTTTACAGCCTGAATGGTATGTAAATGGTATGGAGTCAGTTGTGCTAAGGCCTCAGGCCTGCTAACCCTTGAGCCATATCTCTAGTCACCTAGGTGTCCCAGGCTGTCTTCAAATGCACAATCCTCCTCCTGCCTTAGGCATATCCTGCCTGCATGTGCCACCAAGACCAGCCCTACTCCTGTGCAACAAAAGAATATCTGTTGCATTAAAGTGCTGCATTGCTGCCTACAAACCAGAAAAAAAAATGGCTGTCCTTCCTTCCTTCCTTCTTTCCTTCCTTCCTTCCTTCCTTCCTTCTTTTCTTCGTGAGACAGGGTCTTCCCATGTAGCCCTGGCTATCCTAGAACTCACAGAGATCCTCCTGCCTCCGAAGCACTGATATTAAGGGTCTGCACCACCAGAGCCAGCACAGAAAGACAGTTTTAAATTTATCTGTATCCTAGTCAGTTTTCTGCTGTTTTCCCATCTGCTTTCTTGCTAACCAGTTATGGTGGTCAGGTGGTTAGATGAAGCTGTATGTCAGGTGTTTAGTGAGAACTCCCCGTCATCAGAGTGACTGCAAAGAAATGGGTGCTGGGAATTTGAGGAAGAAATAAGTTAAAAATGCTCCACGGGTACTTCCTTGAGCTGCTGACTTGGAGACCATTACATAGGCGATGTAACTTGGTCAGCTGGAGGAGTGTTTGCTTACTGTGCGCCAACCTTGGGTTTGATTCCCAGCATTGCATAAACTGGGTGAGATGGCACACGCTTGTTAAACTGGCACTTGAGAGGCGGGTGGAGGCAGGAAGCTCAGGAGTTATGCACGGGCATCTCACTGTCCCACGGATGGGCTACAGAACATAAAGGGAGGTGGAGGTTGAAGGGAGGCTGACCACTGCCCGTTCCTTCCCCAAACGCTATTTAAATCCTACGTCGCTCTTTTCCCTAGTCAGTGTCGGTTTAACAGACATGAATGATGCCTTCTTGTTGGCTGGCTGCTTTCTGCAAGGTTGGGTTCCTGGAGCTTAAGCACCCGGATTAAGACAGTTACATCTGCTGTCCGTTTCGAGGATGTAATCCTCCTGTTCCACTGTCCTGGCTTCCCAGCCCCCTCTGTCCATTGCTGTGTCTCTGAGCAGTCACTTGCCCTAGCTGTCTGTGAGCTAGTCATCCTTGAGAGCCTCCAACATTTCGCTCATCTGCATTTCGCTTCACCTCCTCAAAGCACCAGAACACTGCGAAATGCTTTTCACACGGGAGGTTGCATTTCACGGAGGGCTGCCCTCCCGTCGCTGGGAGCCGGCAGAGTGCTGTGACTTGCTGGATCCGGTGGGTAGAAGACAGGCTCGGGGACTGTCATCTGTCACCTGCCTGAGTGCTCTTATCTTAAAAAAAAATGCCATCGAAACTAGCCTCTACTGTCTTGGGGCTAGCAGGAATGCTAGAGATGAGAGTGTTGTAACGAGAAAAAAAAAATGGGTGGATTTTGTAAGTGGTTGATCTCAGAGGGGAGCAAACATTTTACCAAAAGACTGCAGGGTACAACATTTTGGAAATAAGCTATATTTGTATTTTTAGCTTGTTATGTTTATTTATCAAAATAAATATCATCCTAGTGGCTCTGAAATTCTTTTCCTTACATTTCTTACAATATGATTTGATTCATGTTATAAGAATTCACCATACTGATGAAGTTCAGAAGATTTTGTTAAACGAGGCATGGTGGCACTTTTAATCCCAGCCCTGTGAAGGTGGGGTCAGGAAGACCAGGAGTTGGAGGTCATCCTTGGCTACATAGTATGTTAGAGACCAGCTGGGATACAGGAGACCTGGTCTCGAAGAAGAAGAAAAAAGAAAAGGCCATTGAAATGGCCCAGCTGATAAAATCAGCTGGACAATCCAAGTTTAGTCTTTGGAATCCATGTAAAGTGGAGAGAGAGAACGGACTGCACAAAGTTGTCCTCTGACCTCCATATATACACGGGGGGTACATGTGTGACTCTTCCCCCAGTGTGCATGTGTATATGTATAGCAATAACAATTTTTAAGGAGAGAAGAAACGTTTTGCTGGTGCAAAGGTTATGGTGTGAAGGGAGGAGGGCGGCGGGTCTCTCAGAAGCTGTTCCTTCAGCCCAGTCTCCTGATCATGTGTGTGAACAGCCTCTTCAGATCTGACTTAGTAGGGGTGGGGTTCATTTGCTGACTTCCTGATTTTACCAATTATCTACCATACAATGTAGATTTAAAAAAAAATAGAAAGGCCTGCTATGGTAGAGTTTGGCCTAGGATGTTTAAAGCTGTGATCCCATTGTGGGGGGGGGGGGATCCAAAACACCAAATTCAGTCCAAGCCACCAACTCAAGCCAACCCACAAACCGCCAAAGCCACCCAGATCCAAAGACTGGGGTTAATGTTGTAAACTTTGCTTTCCGCAGGGGGCCTGGGAGCAAAGCAAAGATGGTCGAGGAAGTCTTTTACCACAGTGCCAGTGATGGCGTTGTGGGGCACTCTTCCTGTCCTGTTACTTCCTTCTAATGGAAATAGTGTTTGGGGTGGGAAGGAAGAAGGCTTTCCTGGGACAGTGGCCATTGCTGCTTCTGCGGAATTGGGGGTTTGTGTAAAAGACATTGTGCAATGGGATTGGTGAGGAATCTGTCTTTTAACTGTCTTTAATAGGAGAGGAGAGAGAGAGAAGGGGGGAGAGGGAGAGAGAGAGGGAGAGTTGGATTGGGAGAGAAAAAGGGAGGGAGAGGGGGATTTACACCTCTTTATCTGATTGCCACTTTTTCTCTGATTCTTGACTCCAGTGTATGTAGGGCGAGAGCCGTGTTTTGTGCAGGTCCAGGTGTGGGTCTGGTGTCTATGGATAAAGTTGGTTGTTGAAAATTCATCCAATCGTAATACTGGATACTTTTGTATTTTTCTAATTAAAAACCAACCAAATAAAAAACATTGAACTAAGATTTATTGATTCCTCCCCACCCCCACTCCCCACCCAGAGAAGATCTCATCTAGCCCAGGCTGGCCTGGAGCCTGTCACGTAGCTGGGGATAACCTTGAACCTTTGACCTTTCTTTTACCAGCCAAGTGCTGAGGTTGCAGGTGTGTAGTTTTATGTGGTGGATTGAAACATGCTAAGCAAGCACTCTACATTCCTAGTTCGCAGGCTGCCTACTTCTTCTTGCCTGTGTTGGCAGTCATCTCTGGTCAGGGAAACTGAAGATAGTACAGTGACCTGATTGGAACTTCCCAGTGAGGGGTTGACACGGGCACATGGATCAGAAGCCACTCTCCCTGGGTCCGTGGGCTGGCGATGTGAAGATTTACATCCACTCTCCCATCCCATCCAGAAGCAGACGCATCGAGACCTAACTCAGCTTTAATTGTTGGTCTCTAGGGACGAAAGAGGGAACCATTAATTTGTTGGGCAATTGATTTTCTCTGAGGCCAGGAAACAAAACCAAGTTGTCAGTCATGGAACTGCCACTTTTGTTAATGGATTATATTTCGACTTGGACAGCTTCCAGCTCTATTCCTGGCTCATGGAGAAGTCTTCAGGGAGAGGAGAGGGGAACATATGATGATTTCTACACAGAAAAACAGCAGGCTGGAGAGCTTGGAGAGAAGACACCCATGATTCACACCTGAAACTTCACTGTTAGAGTTTATCGTTGCTCAGCGCCAGACTAGGTCAAAAGTTTGGCACGAGGATGTTTTGGGCATGATTTGTGTAAGTAAATACAATTTGTGAGCACTTCTGTTTTTCCTGCTGGGATGTGCTTAGTTCATTTCCCTTCCCTGGTGCTGAATCGTGGACCCGTGCAATTGTAAACGAGAGCATCTCCGCATCACCAGATGTATGTCTAGGATCTTGGCTGGAATTTCTGTACTTACGCTGTGGTTAAAGTCGAAAGGGACAGGTGTGGTGGTGGCCCACTCCTTTGATTGCAGGGGTCTGGAAGCAGAGGCAAGAACTCTTGAGTTTGAGGCCAGCTCTCTCTTGAAAAACAAAACAAAACAAAACGAGTCAGAAAGGCCAGCTGCGGTGGTGCAGGCATGCCATTCTCGTGCTCAGGAAGGAGGCAGAGCTGGGAGGAGCCTCTTAAGTTGGAAGCTGGTCTTGGTGTACACAGCAAGTTCTAGACCAGCCTGGACTCCAGGCTTGAGACCAGTTCAGGAAACAAAACCCTGTGAGGGCAAGCTTTGTGTAGGTGATTTCCAGAGGTAGGGGAGTCAGGAGTTCATTCAGAGTTGACCTCTGCTGCTCAGCAGGTTCTCAGGCCAGCCTGGGAGGTGGGAGACCCAGTCTCATAGCACCAATGGCAGAAGGGGTGGCATATACCTCCAGGTCCAGAACCTGGTAGCCTGAGGCAGGGATCCCATGTTCCAGGTTAGGCAGGGCTGCATTGTGAGAGCTTATCACATAAATAAACAAATGCAAACAAGAATAAAACAAAAACAATGTAACCCCCAATCCAAAACAAGAACCCGAATAGACAAAGACAAAGTCAGTCTGTGGTTGTAGGCGACTGCTCATTTGTTTCTCTGCTGCCTAGACCCGAAAATCACACAGATACTATATAAATTACAATACTGCTTGAGCAATAGCTTAGGCATATTCCTGGCTAACTCTTATATCTTAAACTAACTTCATTTCTATTAATTATGTACCGCCACAAGACTGGCCTATTGATAAGGTTTTCTGGCTTTCTTTCTCCTTTGGCAGCTACATGGCATCTCCCTGACTCCGCCAACTCTCTCTCTATATCTCTGTTCAGATTTCCCGCCTGGCTTTACTCTGCTAAACCATTGGCCCAAACATCTTCTTTATTAACCAATGGTAGTAAAACATAGTCACAGTATTCAGAGGGGAATCCCACAGCATGTGGTGGCTGGAGAGATGGCCCAGTGGTTAGAACACTTGTTGCTCTTGCAGAGGACCTGGGTTGAATCCCAAGCATTTGTGGTGGCTCACAGCTGGCTGTAACTCCAATTCCTGGAATCTAATGTATTGTTTTGACCTCTGAGGGCACCAGACATTCATGGAGTGCTCATTAATACAGGCGGGCAGAATACTCATACACACAAATAAATCTAAAAAGAAAGCACCACCAACAAAGAGCTTTGGAAAGAAAAGTCAGTGTGTGGAGTTTGTTTCATTTTGGAGAACGGTATGCCGAGGGGTGGGAGACAGAGGCCTCTGGATTCTTCTGTAAGGCCTGTCTGTGACTGCCTGTGTGTTTCACCCAGCTGTTTTCTAGTGTCTCATGACTCCATCCCAGGTGTGACTTTTGGTAATTTATAGCCTGGGCCATTAGCATAGGTGGTGTTCTTTGAATAATGAGTGGGCAGGATGATACATGTGGGAACAAGGCTGCGACTCCACCCTGTGGGGCTACTGACTCTGGGCCTCCTTGGCCTGTACTTGATATACCCATACAACCCAAGGGTCCTCAGCCTTCTGATTGGCCTGCTCACCAGGTGCTTGGCTGGTTATACAGAGTTGCTGTCAAAATAACGATCTTCTGATGCACTCTCTCTGGGTCCCGCTTTCTGCTGTTGAAGACCCTGGCGAGGCAGCCATGGATCTGAAGAGAAGAGCGTTTTAGGATAATGAACTTAAGGAGACTGTGTTTGGTCCAACTGTGCGCCACAGGACATGGGTAGGAGGAATGGGAGTCCTGCCTTCGTACTGAGGAGTGACAGACATCCCCAAGAAGTGTGGATCCTGGCTCATGAGAATAACAAACACAGCGTGGGAAAGAGCAGTACAGTCTGCAGGAGAGGGTGCTCGGCAGCAACCATGTCACCCTTTGTCATGGCAGCAAGACACTGCCATCTACAAAATGCAAGCTCCGACAGCCACTCCACTGAGATGGATATGTAATCACAAACCGCATAGTGTTCTAAGTATAGGTGTGATTTTTGCCTTGAGCTATATTCCTGGCTGTCTTTGGGTGCACGAGGTCTGTGTGGCCAGTGGGCTGCCAGCTGGACGGACACACTTGGCACCTAAGAGGAGTCTATATTGTACCTTGTAAAGATACAAAGGAATCTGGAGTCACATGGCCTCACCAAGAATGCTGGGTACTGGGGAAAACCAAGAGCCAGCTGCTATCCCTCCAACCCTGAGTCAATAGCAAAAGACATTGAGCAACCCCCTTTCATTCCAGTTTATTACTTGTTATTATTACTATTATTATTCTTATCATGAGGAGGAGGAGATGAGGAGGGTCATTTTGAAATTAGTTGTAGACCAGGCTGGCCTAGAATTTTCAGAGATTCACCTGCCTCTGTATGTGCCGTCATGCCCTGTCAGATTAATTTACATCTTTTTTCTTATTGATGTATTCCACTCTCAGACTGGAGAAGGAGACCCATCTCCTCTAGAAATGAACCTAGACTGGCTGGCCTTGGACTGGTGGAAAGCGAATTTGACCTAGACAGATGAAATTGCATACATATAAAAAAGGGAGCCAGGTGGTAGTGGCGCATGCCTTTAATCTCAGCACTTGGGAAACAGAGACAGGCAGATCTCTGTGAGTTCGAGGCCAGCCTGGTCTGCAAGAGCGAATTCCAGGACAGGCTCCAAAGCTACACAGAGAAACCCTGTCTTGAAAAGAAAAAAAAAAACCTCAAAACTATATATATATGAAAGTGGCAGGTGTAACTCCACCAAGCAGGAAAGCAGGAAGGGGGCTCCCAAAGATCCCTTTCCAAGGCTGGAGACAAAAGAGGGAAATTCACTTTCTTCGGATGCCTAAGGAACCAAGGAGCAGCACTCCTCTACCGATATGCTGTTTACACATACTGTGACGTAAGCTCTGTTCTCTAGTTAGAATGAAAAAGCTGCAGACAGAGTTCAGAACCTAGAAAAGGATTTCTGCATGCATGGGGACTAACAAGCCAGGGATGCCATAGTTCCCAGCAAATTAAGTCTCCAGCAGAATGTACTTAAACAAACAAACAAACATATATTAGTGTCATCTTGCACGTCCAATTTTGTTTTATTATTTTTTAACTGCAAATCCATTCTTTAGGAAGCAGCGTGTTCTTCTCTGTTGATTTAATTCTTTTCATTTATTTACTGGGTATGGACCTTAGGTTATTGGGCTTGGGGGCCCACCTCTGATTTTATTTTTTTTGAATAGAGGTAACATATTTGTAAATTTTCTTTGTTTAATTTCAGTGGATGAAAGGGCTGCGACAGTGGTTGACTCTGGGTGGTTTTATTTTTATTTGCTTTTTGAGTCATGGTCTCATGTAGCCCAGGCTGTCATTGAACTTCCTTTGTAGCTGAGGCTGTTCTTACTCTGGACCATCCTGCCTGTCAAATGCTGGGATTGCAGGGAAGTACTGCTATGTACAGCCTCTAAAGTGTGTGTGTGTGTGTGTGTGTGTGTGTGTGTGTGTGTCATTGTGCATTCCTGGCTGGCTGGCCTGGAACTTGGTATGTAGACCAGGCTGGCCTCAGATCTACCTGCCTCTGTCTGCCAAGTGCTGGGATTAAAGACATGAGTCATCACATGGGCCCATCTCTTCTTAGGGCCTGTAAGATGGCTCAGCGAGTAAAGACCCTTGCTGTAAGACTGGCAACCTGAGTTTGAATCCCTAAAACCCATTGAAGAAGAGAATCTACTCCACAGTGCTGTCCTCTGACCTCCAGGACTGCACTGGGGCATGCACCCCCCTCCCCCCGTACCACATGCATGCAGCATACGCATACTTATACCACTCACATACAGCACACACAACACCTGTACCACATGCACACAGCACACACACCTGTACCACACACACACACACCTGTGCCACATGCACACAACACACACACACACATACACACACACACAATTGTACCACATGCACACAGTGCACACTCACATTGATGATAATGAAGAACAACCTCCCCCATAATGATTGTGCTTTTCATTTGGAAGATGAGACATCTTTAAGATTTTAAATGCCTGTATAAGTACCGCGCGCTAACCGATTGCGCCACTGGAGCATCCAGGGAACCTGAAATGACCCTATCCTATAGCAATACTGGCGAATATCTTGCATATCACCATAGAACCTTCATCTGGTGATGGATGGAGATGGAGACAGAGACCCACACTGGAGCACTGGACTGAGCTCCCAAGGTCCCAATGAGGAGCAGAAGGAGGGAGAACATGAGCAAGGAAGTCAGGACCACGAGGGGTGCACCCACCCACTGAGACAGGGGGGCTGATCTATTGGGAGCTCACCAAGGCCAGCTGGACTGTTACTGGAAAAGCATGGGATAAAACCAGACTCTCTAAACATGGCGAACAATGAGGGCTGATGAGAAGCCAAGGACAATGGCACGGGGTTTTGATCCTACTTAATGTTCTGGCTTTGTGGGAGCCTAGCCAGTTTGGATGCTCACCTTCCTAGATATGGACGGAGGGGGGAGGACCTTGGACTTTCCACAGGGCAGGGAACCCTGACTGCTCTTTGGACTGGAGAGGGAGGGGGAGAGGGAGGGGGAGAGGGAGGGGGAGAGGAGTGGGGGGAGGGGGAGGAGGGGGAGGGAAATGGGAGGCTGGAAACTTTTTTTTTTCCTTTTCTCAATAAAAAAGATTTTAAATGCCATTTTTTTGCCTGGACGAGCCTGGATTTTTGACTTTTCACAGTTAGATACCACTGCCGTGGAACTCGGGCTGAAGTATTCTGCTAACAGGAACCAGGAGCCAGGTGAGGGGAGGCAGACGCCCAGCCCAGTGTCTGGAACATGAAGGCTTGAATACGCATGAATGCTTTCTGAGCCAGTTACTGACTAGTAATAAAGGCTAAATATTAACAGCATTAAAAGCAAAATTCCTTTTGAGCAAGGCATGGTGGTGCACTCCTTTAATTCCAGAAATTGGGAGGCAGAGGCAGGTGGATCTCCTGAGTTTGAGGCCAGCCTGGTCTACAGAGTGAGTCTCTGTCTCACTGCGCCTTTCCAATCCTCCTGGGTCTTTTGAGATGCCTCAAGAGCACACAGCCTTTGTTTTCTTAGTCAAATCACTAGGAACTGTCAAGATTTAGTGAGACATTAAAATTGTATTTGAGGAGATTAATAACACAGAAATGTTGATTGTTAATATTTAGCAAATTCCCCCCAGTGTGATATAAAGTAACATTTTTCTTCAAGACAGGGCTTCTCTGTGTAGCCCAGGCTGTCCTAGAACTTGCTCTGTAGACTAGGTTGACCTCAAACTCAGAGATCCACCTGCCTCTGCCTCTGCCTCCTGAGTGCTGGGCTTAAAGACATGTATCAACACTACCCAGCAGCATAAAATAGCAACCTTATAAAAATAAAAGAAAATTCTTAGAACAGAAAATTTGACTAAACTCTTTAGAAATAGTAACCGTGGTGCCATTTGCGTGGTTAGGCTATATGCGTTTTTTTTTTTTCTTCCCAGATTCTGCAACCTTTACGGTTACTTTGTGGGAATGAAGGGATGATTACTGCTCTTGCAGGGGACCCAGATTCAGTTCTGAGCACCGTGCCAAAGGGAGAAGCTTCTAACTCCAGCCTCTGATTGTCCATCTCTCTATGGCCTCCTTGCTCTGCCTGCCCTTAGCCACATACATCACTAATAAGTAAGTTACTTTAGGGCTGGGATGGCTCAGGAGTTGAGAGGACCTGAGCTCAAATCCTGAGGCCCCATGTAAAAAGCAAGGCATGGTCACTTGTGTCTGTCACCTCAGTACTGTGGAATGAGAGAGACAGGAAGAGTGAGCGCTTGGGTTTGCTGCCTGCCGTCAAGGGAATGAGACAAATATGAGGATAGAGGCGACACCTCTGTCATCCTCTGGCCTGTGTTCATGTGTGGATCGTGTGCAGTTACTGCATAGCACATCCCCAAACATACAAAAAAAAAAAAAACAGAGAAGCAGCCACCTCTCTTTTTAAAAAAATTACTTTAATAAACACAGTATATGCTGTAAAAATCCCCTTTAAAAAAAGTCAATATCATTTTATGGAAAATAAATATGAACTATGTCTAGCCTTTTTATCTCTTTTGTTTGCATTTTTTGTTTGCTTTATTTTCCTCCCACTTCTTATCTTATGAGATACGAACATGAAGCAGTGCATGGTGCATGCCTGTAATCCCAGCAGGCTGAGTCCGAGGCCCGCCTGGGGAAAAAAAAAGAAAAGAAAGAGGAAAGAAAAAAAGCCACTCATATAGTAAAATATTTTTATCTTTTCTCCTAGCTCACCCTGTGGTTGGTGGTGGATAAAGGGAGCAAACCTCCATTCAAATTAATGGGTTCTAGTTACCAGTTACCTTATTCTGGCCAATGCCCCCCTCTCACGCTAGTCCCCCCCCCCCCAGACCCCCCCCCAATTTTTACTTAGCACAGCCTGCTAGTCTAGCAGGGCAGTCTTGAGAACAGAATAATAGTTTTGAACCTCACGATTAGCTGCTGCTTTGTCCAGTCCCTGGGCAGTGTTGTTCTCTGAACAGTGCTGATTCCCAGCTGCTCAGCGCTATGTCTCAGAGCCTTGAATGGATACTGGCTCACCAGGACTTCTCAACGGGCAGTGGATTTGGTTCATGCTTTCATAATATTCATTTTATGTCTGAAGATTAGAGTAAAATTGTCCCAACAAACTGTTTGAGACAGGCTCCCACTGCGTAGGCTGGCTTAGAACTTGCTGGATAGACCAGGTTGACCTCAAATTCATGGAGATCCGCCTGCCTCTGTTTCCTTAACACTGAGATTAAAGGCGTGCGTCACCACATTCGGCAGCAAACTTACTATTTTAAATTGTCTGTCCGTCTGTGTGGGAGTATGAGCATATGTGTGCAGATGCCCTTGGGGCTCAAAGGCATTGGACCTCTTGGGTTTGGAGTTAAAGGACGCTGTTGGCTGACCTAACGTGGGCGCTGGGCAGTACATGCTTTTAACCACTGACCCATCGTTCCAGTCCCTCAGC
Organism: Microtus oregoni; assembly: GCF_018167655.1. Taxonomy (NCBI): domain Eukaryota; kingdom Metazoa; phylum Chordata; class Mammalia; order Rodentia; family Cricetidae; genus Microtus; species Microtus oregoni. The sequence continues at coordinate 21,294,073 of NW_024543068.1, read as the reverse complement.
GAACTTTTCAATTAACCAAGCTCCCTCTATCCTTTAGTGAGCTTGCACCTTGGATCCAGTGAGCATGGGCCTCCTAGGATCTAGAGAGCTTGGACTGCCCTTCCACTGGTGAAATTAACAAGAGAAAAACACTTGCATACCCTTTGATATGCAGAGACATTCTGTATGAAAGTGTGGGTGAAGATTCGGAAGCCTACTCACCAAAGGATGACAGTGTGTGCAAAGAGAGAACATAGAGGAGAAAAGGGGCAGGTAGGGAACATGGATGTGTTCTATACGCTTGGTAATTGAAGTTTAACCTCCATCGGCAAGGGCCAATCAGAATCCTCTTTCTGGGACAGAGAAAGGAGTCAACTTTGTACCTGGATGTGTCCTTTTCCTTTTGAAAATTTAAAAGGTCTGTTTATCTTATTTTATATGTATGAGTGTTTTGCCTGCATGAATGTGCGTGTGTCACGTGCGTTTCTGGTGCCAGCAGAACTCAGAAGAGGCTGTTGGGTCCCCTGGAACTGGAGTGACAGATGGTTGTGAACCACCATGTATGTGGGTGCTGGGAACGGAACCCAGGTCCTCTGAAAGAGCAGCAAGTGTTCTTAAGCTACTGAACACTCTCTCTGACCCCTGGGAGTGTCCTTGTAAGCTAAGCTTCCTTTATCGAAGGGCAACAGGTTCTGATTTGAGAGCTTTTTCTAGTTTTGATTGTTGCCTCCAGCTCACTTTATTCCCGAGAGTTTTTGGGTGCCTCCAGCTCACTTTATTCCCGAGAGTTTTTGGGTGCCATATCCTGGTCCCTTTGATTCTTGTGTACATATGACGTAGGGCCACAGGGGTCATTACAAGACAAGCCCCCCTGAAAAAGGTTGATATTACTCATTGTGTGTGTGTGTGTGTAAGGGACACAGTGACAGAAGAGTGGGTCCCAGTGCAGCAGCAGCAGCCAGTGCCTGTGGAAGAAAGTGCGTGGATGTTGGGACCCTCCCAGTAGCACAGACCAAAGGGAAGTTGCTTGGCACCGTGCCTCCTCTGTGTATAATAGACTAATTTCTGAGTGTGAGGGCATGCTTGCAGCTGTCGTTAAAGTGGGCAAATATTTTTTTTTCCTAGAGAAATAGTGTATTTCACGAGCAGCTTCTCATTTTAACAGCCAACATATTTTTTTTTTTTTTGGCTGCTATTTGATGTCAAACATTTCAATTTTAGAACTATTTCTTTTGAACATCTTGGAGAGACTAGTGTTTGGAATTTTCAAGATAATAAATCCTCCATCAGCAGAGAAAGGCTGTACAACAGAAGTATGTGAAAACACTTGCGGGGGGCGGGGGGGAGACGGCTCGGCTGGTAAAGTGCTCGCTGTGCAGGCTTGACGATCTGAGTTCAGTCTCCAGCTCCCACCTAAAAGTGGAAGTGCCTATCACCCCACTGCTGGGGAGGTAGAGGGTTAGAGATAGTCCTCCTGCAGGCTCGATAGTCAGCCAGCCCCTTTCTTTCTCTCTCTCTCTCTCTCTCTCTCTCTCTCTCTCTCTCTCGTGAGTGCACGCACCTTGCTGGAAAGAAATTTAGTGAGAATGAGAGAAGACTGAGTCGGATGGGGTAAATATAATCAAAATAAATTATGTGTTTATAATATATATATATATATATATATATATATATATATATTTCTCCCTTTGAGACGGGGTTTCTTGGTGTAGCCTTCACTGTCCTGGACATCGCTCTGTAGAAGAAGACCAGGCTGGCCTTGAACTCACAGAGATCTACCTGCCTCTGCCTCCTGAGTACTGAGATTAAAGGTGTGCATCACCACTGCCTGGCGAATAAATATATTTTTAAAGTATGGTGGATAGCAATCGAAGAAGATACCCAATATTAGCCATTTTACATGAAACATTTTATTTATCTGGGCGTGCGTGAACATGTGCTGTGGTGCACACGTGGAGGTCAGAAACACCGTGGGAGTCAGTTCTCTTCCACCTTGTGGGTTCTGGGGAGCAAACTTATTTCCTCAGGTTTGGCAGCAAGCGCAATTAGTTTGTGCTGAAGCGTTAGGCTGGCCCCACCAAACGATTTGACCACAAATCTACGGAGGAACTCCGCTTCCTTCCTTAGTTTGTTTCTCTCCCCCCAGAATAGCGTAGGACTAAGGTTCCTCCAAGTTGTCAAACCCTAAGGGGATATCATTACAAGTAGAAATGGCCACCCTGCCTTAAAATACACCCAGGAAGAAGTGGACTGTTCAGCAACCCCTATCTTCCTCCCCTTGCCTTTCCCCTTTGTTGCAAAGCCCTTCAATAGCTCTGTTCTCAGAAGCATGGTCCAGCTCCTGGGTGGCTGGGAGAACAGTCTTCAGAAGCGGCCAGTGTTCCAGGCACTCCACTGCAAATGGGGTGGCTTATACTCCAGCCTTCCCAGGCTGTAGCAGTGAACTTTGGGTTGGACTCTGGCAGGAACCTGGAAGTCTGTGTGCTGGCCCAGACAATATCATGTTATCTTCATGTCACAGTTGAAGAACCAGGACCTGAGAGGTGGAGGCTGGTGCGAGCAAGGCTTGCGGTCAGAGGCAAAGCTTTGGAATGAAAGCCAAACCTTCCGGCTCTTGCTCAAGTGCCCTCAGCCATGACATCCCACTCTCTAACCTCAGTTGACTTCTAGGGCCCTGAAAAAGCAGGGATAGGAGTTAATTCTGTTTTAATTCCAACGTTAAAGAAAAAATTAGAAGTGTTTCCTAACGCCCACAAGGAAGTCTCTGCTTGGATGTTAGCGAAGTTAACTGCATAGCTACAGTTGAATCCTTCGTCACCATGCTTTCTGATTGGTATCGCTTCCCTGCTGTTTTACTGTATACGTGAGTTTAGAATTTATGGCAGGGCTGTTGAAATGCCTTGGCAGGTGAAGGAGCTTGCCACCAAGTCTGCTAACCCGAGTTAAACCCTGAGGTCTACTTGGTGGAAGGAGAGAACTCACTCCTTTAGGTTGTCTGTCTGTTGACCCCCCCCCCCCACATGTACGCCCCCATAAATAAATGTAAAAAAAAATAAAATTTATATCCACTATGTAAATGTGATTATAGTGTGTCTATCCTTTTCCATAACCCCCCACGAGGATTTTAATATGTTGTGTAGCTCTGCTGCGGCTGGCTGTTCATCTAAGCTGTGAAATAGACTTCCTGGGTGAGCTGCAGACTCCTCCTCCTATCAACAGGATTAGATTGTATCCACTTTAGCTGCCCTGAACAGTTCTAGCATGAACACTGAGGTCCTTGTATCTATGTAAGATTTCAGAGCAACCTTTTCTGCTGGCAGAATTTTACTAGGTCAAGAACAACTGTGTTCATACTTCAGCCCAGGGTGGAGGCTAGTGTTTCTGGGCTGAGGGTACCAGCGCAAACCCTGAGCTCTGGATGGAGGCTGGTGTTTCTGGGCTCAGGGTCCCAGCGCAAACCCTGAGCTCTGGGGTGGAGGCTGGTGTTTCTGAGCCGAGGGTCCCAGCGCAAACCCTGGCTTCAGGCTGCTGCTGGGACCATGTGCAGCCTGTGCAGCTCTGGCCTGCAGCTGCTTTCCCAGCCTTGTTCACATCTCTGGTTTGTTGGGTCCTGTACCCCACTGTAGCTGGGTGTGAGCACTATTCATTGCTCAAGCACTGTAACCCATCTTTACTACCTCTGCTCCCCAGAGATGACCCTGCTGTATGTTTTCCTGAGAAAAATGATGAGGCTACCTTATGCCAGGCTCCTTCATCTATGTTTGCAAAGTTAAATCTTCCTGGAATGGATGGAGGAACACATTTCTTAATAGTTTCTGAGAGAGAGCCTGGCAATGGTGGCACATGCCTTTAATCTCAGGATTTGGGAGGAAGAGGCAAATCTCTTGAGTTTGAGGCCAGTCTGGTCTACAGAGCAAGTTCCAGGACAGCCAGAGCTATTATGCAGAGAAACCCTGTCTCGAAAATCACAAACAAATAAAAAACCTTTATCACCACTAAGCTTGGAAGAGCAAGGAAAAGAAAGTTTCCAAGAGACTGGAGAGAGAGGACTAGGGGGAGGGCTGGAGAGATGGCTCAGCGGTTGAGGGTGGGCGCTTGCTGCTAAAAGAGGACCCATGTCTGGTTTCCAGCACTCACTCCACGTGGTGCATAACAACCTGGCCACCTGTATCTTATCTCCGGCTCCATCCCGCACCTCAGGGCTCTGGGAGACCGCACTTGTGTGCCTGCCTGTTTGAGCACACACCCACAGTTAAAAATAATTAAAAGAGTTTCTGAGTGGCTAAGGTGGAACCTATTTTGAGCTGCTCGTTAGATCTCAGACCCTCACCTCCAGTGATTCTGGTTTCTTCTCCAAAGTCCTTCAGTCTCTCTGGAGAGTACTCCTTCATTCCTTCAGGTGACACTCCCCACCTGCTCCCTCCTCCTCCCCAGCCCCAACTGGTCACTGTTCTTGGGGTTCTCCCAGTGCATCCTGGGAGTCTTCTTTTCTTTCCCTGTGGTTGAGCCCCAGCCTGCTTCTCATGTTCTTGGTGTTCTGTTTTCCAGACCCCAGTCCTTCTTGGTTTACGTTTTTCTTTTGCCGGAGCAGCCCTTTTAGTAGCTCCCAATACAGATTATAGTTTGGGAAAGCTTCACTTAGAGGTCTATTAACATACAGTTTACCGTCATAGCCTTCTCAACGCAGAGTGCAGTGGGGGGGGGAGGCACATACTCGTTTTTGGTGTGACCATCACCAACCACATCCACCTCTAGAGCCAACCTGTCTTGCAAAACTGAATCTCTATCCACTGAAATAGTTTTGAGGCACTGAAATGGTTAACTTCTTAGCCCCACATCTCTGAGCCCTCTGTGGCCATGATTTTACCTTCTGACTCTGAATTTTGGCTGTTTTGGGGAGTCCACTCGGGAAGTGGACTCATCCAGCATTTGTGTGAGCTTTTGTCACCGCAGCGGATCCCCCACATTGCGTCTATCAGGTCTGTTTATTTCTCTCTCTCTCTTACTGTTTGTGAGCAGTTTCTAATCTTTTCTGTTGATTTAAGTGGTGTTGCTCACAAGACTCTGGGTTCAACCCCTAATATAAAACATAAGGAAGAAACAATCACAGCTTGTAATGCTATATACTCTGGCTCGTCTCCTAGTCAGCAAATGCTCCCTATTTTGGAAGTTTGGTTTCAAGTGTTTTTAGAATTGCAGCAGCCACTCTCCAGAAAGCTTATCATTTCAGCAGTGTTACAGCTCTTCAGAGGTCTGGGCCATGGTCAAGGCCAACGGGAGGCAGCTCGGGAAGTGGTAGCGCTCCCTCAGGATGCGCTGATCTTGATTAAGTGGGTGGTGCAGGGGCACTGTTGGCACTGTTGATGCGGGGACACTGTTGGTATGGGGGTACTGTTGGTGCAGGGGTCCTTTTGGCACAGGGGCAGTGTTGGGTGTGAGATCTTCGTTGTGAGATCCTAATCCAGCAGCATCTGAACCTGAGCACTGTGACCTGCTTGAGTGCAGTGAATTGGTAGGTCGAGCCTCCGGGTCTCTTCTGGTTGCCATGAGAATAAAGTACCTGGGAGGAGATAATAAAGTACCAGCTCTGGAAACTTGGACTGGTTACTTCTGGTCCAATGATGAGTACAGGTTAAAGGGACAGGATATTGATTGGGAAAAAATGGCTGGGTATCATGGTGCATGCCTGTAATCCCAGCCCTTGACAGGCAGAGACAGGAGGATTGCTGCAACTTTGAGCTTAGCCTGGTCAACAAAGCAAGTTCCAGACCAGACAGGGACACATAATGAGACTCTGTCTTAAAACCAACTGATTAGCCCTGGAGATGATAGAAAAAGATGACGAACTCTATGGCCCACGTGTCATTATTGTTTGATCGTGAGCTTGTAAACAGATTCAATTTAATAACTGTGAGTAGCTGAGAGTAGTCTTATCATTTATCAAGTGGATCTCTGTGAGTTTGAGGCCAGCCTGGTCTACTGCGGGAATTCCAGGACAGCCAGAGATACACAGAGAAATCCTGTCTTGAAAACAAAAAAACAAAACAAATCAAAAAAACAAAAGAAGAAGAAAGAAAAAGAGTAAAAAGAATAGGTTTTCTTTTCACATGTCATTTTTTCTCTTTTTCTTTCTTTCTTTTTTTTTTTTTTGAGACAGGATTTCTCAGCTTAACAGCCCTAACTGTCCTGGAACTCACTTTGTAGACCATGCTGGCCTTGAACTCAAGATATCCTGCTTGCCTCTGCCTCCCGAGATTTTAGTTGAAAACACTGTAGCAAAACATTGTAGCCTTTTGCAATCCGGAGTAAAGATCAAGGCGGTGGTGGCGCACGCCTTTAATCCCAGCACTCGGGAGGCAGAGGCAGGCGGATCTCTGGGAGTTCGAGGCCAGCCTGGTCTACAAGAGCTAGTTCCAGGACAGGCTACAAAACCATAGAGAAACCCTGTCTCAAAAAACCAAAGGAAAAAAAAAAGACTTCTTTTAAAAGGGGAACTTCGCTATTGTTTTGAGGTTTTAGAACCACTACATGCTGTAGTATTGCATAGGCAGCCACAGTCATTTAAAAATAACTTCTATTACTTATGAAAGTGTGGCTGTCGCTTTACGTGACTCATAAAGACAGAATTCCACAGCTTTCTGCTCAGTCTTAGTCACTTTAATGCCACGATATTAATTTTTTTATCCGAGTTTCTATGATGTCCCTGAAGAAGGTTCATTATTCTCTTTTGTGAATAGTCTCAGGGATTTAAATCATAACGCTGGCTTTATCTCACAGCTGTGGTCATGTTTTCTAGGAAGGAAAGATGAGGCTGTGCCCTCCTCATCTCCCATGCACCCCAGGAAGCAACCCTCTGCTCTCCTTCAGGGGAGTCAGCCCCCTGGCAGCCGAGTCTGGGGAGTTTCGTAGGCAGACTCTTGGGACTCACAGCCAAGGCCGCACACCTTCTTTCTGCCTTCTCAATTCAAATCCCTAGAAATCCCTCAAAGCTTTCCTCTCTCCTCGCTCCCAGTGTCTCATGGGCCCCATGTGACAAGTAAATCCCCCTCTGGAAATGCCATCTGTTCCCCACTGTTTGTCGTGAAGTATGTGTTGTGACTATCATCAGGCCTTATCTTTGGTCACATCCCTGTGACCGCTGTAGCATGTCTTCTAAAATCATGCCTATGAGTTTCCGTGTACTGACGCATGCACAGCCCGGCAGGTATAATGGAAATCTGTGGATAGCTAGTGGGAGTTGGCTTTTCCCTCCGTGTGAGGTTTTGGAAGGAAACAGGATTGTTGGGCTTGACGGCGAGAGCTCTAACCCGCTGACCCATCTCTCTGGCTCTGTCACCTAGTTTGATAACTCATCCTACTAAGTAAGACAGAGTTGCAGCCTTTCTTTGGGCCGCCATCAGCTCCCAAATCATGACATGGAGGCTTATTATTACTTATGAGTGCTCAGTCTTTTCTTAGGCTTATTCCTAGCTAGCTCTTATAACTTAAATTAATCTGTTTCTCTTCATCTGTGTCTTGCCTCGGGGATTTTTACTCTTCTTTCCTTCTGTATGCCCTACTCTGTGTCTAACTGGCTGGCAGCTGGCTGGCTGGCCCCTGGGCGGCTCCCTCTTTTTCTCCCTCATTCTCCCTTCTCATTCTCCCCTCTCAAGCCTAGATTTCTCCTCCTGTGTGTTCTCTGTCTACCAGCCCCACCTATCCCTCTACTGCCTAGCTATTGACTCTTCAGCTTTTTATTAGACCGATCAGGTACTTTAGGCAGGAAAGGGAAAGCAGCAACACATCTTTATATAATTTAACAAAAGCAGCATAAACAAATGTAACACATCTTTGCTGAGTTAACCAAGTGCAACATAAATGCAACATACTGTTACGTAGTTAAAGTAATATTTCACAAGAAGACAGTATTTAGGACAATAATCAAACACTTGCAATTCTTTAGTCTTCAGAGTTGTTATTACTATTATTATTACTTCAGGGTTTGTTATACAGCCCAAGCTAGCCTTGAATTTGCGTTCCTCATGCTGCTGCCTCTTGAGTCTTGGGCCTACAAGTGTGTGATAAAATTCTTGGCTTTTGGACTGACTTTCTTTGATTTTGAGACAGGGTCTGTATCCCAGACTGGCTTCAAATTCACTATATAAGCCAAGAGTGACCTTGAACTTCTGATTCTTCTGCCTCTACCTCTTCTGGGATCATAGGTGCATACCATCATGTTTGATTGGGTCGGGTGCTGAGGCTTGAACTCTGGGCTCCATGCACACAAGCCAAACACTACTTACTAACTGAGCCACCTCTCCAGCCACCGGGATTCAACTCTTGGTCCCATTATTTATTAGCTGTGTGTCCTTTGACAATCTATATTCTATTTACGAGTCCTGTCTTTGTCTTGTCAAAGGGGAACGTTATGGTCCTTTATACAGCTGTTATAAAGAGCTGTAGACTCAAAGTGCTTAGAGCAATGCCCATGCTTAAGGCAGATAGTAAGTACTACAAATGCGGGTGCTGTTCTTATTATTCCTTCCACCCTCTTTTAACATAGTCCTGGCATGAAACAGTACAGTGGTCACCATTAGGGAATTCATTTGGAATTCAGTTTTCTCTTGTTAGAATGAAATGACACTTTTTCTCTACTTGGGCCGTGGGAGCTGTAGGATAAGGGAACGGGTAGTGGAGGGCCTCGTTATGTTCACAAGGCTGAGAAAACCTGTTCCTTCTTGGCCATCAGGGTCCTGGTCCTGTGAGCTAATGAACAGCGTTTCCTTTTGTTAGTCTGAACCAACTCGGCAGAGCAGCGTGGTAACCGCAGGCTGTTCCTGACGGATCTCAATTGAGGAGAAACTAATTAATTATTAACAGAGTGTATGTCTTAGGTAAAATCTTTAACATAGTGGTCCACAGAAGAGAGACTGATGGGAGGGTTTGGATAATAAACACCAGAGAATAAAGGATGGGAAGGGTTTGGGACTGTGTAATGATTTTTATCCTTTGCATATTTTAGTCTGTTTAATATTTAATATGCCCGATGAGCTGTCAGCCTCAAACTTATTTTTTAGTTTTCCCTCCATATTTTCTTATAAGGAATTGCTAATGTATATCAAAGTTAGAGAATTTTGATTATATTTAATATACGGAGTCCTCCTTTCTTTATAGTCTTGGTGATTAAGCCCAGGGCATCAATTTTATGCTAGGGATGAACTCTGCCCCTGAGTTACACCCTCAGCTCCAATGTGCAGATTCTTTCGTGCGTGCGTGCGTGCATGTATGTGTGTTATGGGGGGGTAGTGTTTCGAGACAGGATTTCTCTGTGTAGCCTTGGCTGGCTTGGAACTTGCTCTGTAGACCAGGCTGGCCATGATCTCAGAGATCCGCTTGTTTCTGCCTCCCAAGTGTTGAGTTTAAAGGTGTGCTCCGCCACCACCCAGCCCCGATAGCAGATTCTAACATTAACTTTTCACTTACTCCCTTTCTCATAGAACCCTATATAAGTTTCCTGTTTGATTAGTTTGATTCTGGTTATTTGATGATCTGGATGAGAGAACTCACCTTTTATTCTTAGTCTGCAGAAGTTGATAGTGATGCCCATGTACACAAAACAATGGTTTTTAAAAGGTTATGGGTTGTGAATTACTTTTATTGGGAGAATTCTCCAATGACAGAGGAGGCTCAGTGATAGAATACATGCTTGGATGATGTATCAGACCCGGTTTCAGTCTCCAGTACTAGAAAAGAATGACTCAAGATGGAGTTAAGAGAGAAGTATAGAAAAAGAAGTCCTTGGGAAAATAATGTAGCACTCTTCAAAACAGTCACTCTGGCTATTCATGGTTTTAGTTTCGCTTTGCCTGCTGTGCAGGCTCAGCCTTACTGTTTCCAGTAAGCGGCAACATTTATGGCATGCAGAAGGAACCGAGGGAGTTCAGAAGTTTTAAAGAGAAACCCTTGTGAGCTGAAGGCCAAAGATAGCAGTGGCTGTTGACTTTCCTCTCTCCAGCCACACTGCCGGGTGTTTCTGGATCTGAAGGGCATAGCTTCCTTTCCACATCTTGCACAGAACCAACAAGGCTAGTTCTTTTGGCATTCTGCCAGCAGCTCCAGAGCGCCTGAACAGGTCACAGGGCACAGTCCTGATGATGATTCAAGAAGAAGGTGTGGCTACTCCGTTCGTGTACTAAGGAAACCCTCCCCGAGAGCCCTCGCTCTTCGAGAGGCAGATTTGGCTTTTGCCGTTTCCTGTGTGTTTACCAGACTTGTGGAGCTGCAGAGTTATTAATGGATGTTTTATTCCTTTCTACTTTCAGTTCCCCTTAACTGAGATGGACGTGGTCTAATCTCCACCGAGTCAAAGAATGGCCACGAGCCCTGCGCTTCCCACGGAAGACGGACAGGTGTCCTTGGGCATTGACGATCTTCACTTTTCATTGCAAGGTAAGTTCAGAGTCGGAAGGAAGTGGGAAACTTACCTTCCTCTCATGCTGGGCCCTGTTGGTTTCTTTACCTCCTGTGGTTTTGAAAACTAAGTGAAGAAGCCTAGAAAGCAGTATCAGACTGTCCTTCTAGCTCAAGCCCTCTGCTTTCAAGGAATCCTGGAAGGAATTGGTTACCTTTGGTTTCTTCTATATACATGTATATTTATTTGCAGTCTAAATTTAAAAGCTAACCACAGTTTGCTTGGCATTGTTTCCACTTTTTTGTGCACACACACACACACACACACACACGCACACAGAAGCTTTGACACGCGCATCTGTATTTTGTCCTAATAGGCAAGAACTGTATTGTTATTGGTGGGTGAGATTTCAGTGATAGGAATCTCACATGTACATCCACAGCCAGTCTTCTGGAAAGTGTTTTCTGTTGCGCTTAGCCGTATTTCCGTTGCCCCTTCAAAACTTCATTAGCTAGTGAACTTTCCATCTTTGTTCTTAAATCTTGGTGTTGTAGCAAGCTAGTATAGAGGTGAGGTTATGGCAAATACTTAAAAACATTTATGAAACTCCTTTTAAAATTAACCTTAAAGTTAAGGGCAGTATGATGCACCAATTAAGATGCTTCATAAAACTGCGGGTTTTGAGTCTTTTTTTTGGGTGGGGGGGTAAATATTCTAAAATGACTTTCTGATACCCTCCTTTTAAGTTTATTTTATTTTTGGAGACAAGGTCTTGTTATGCAGCCCAGGCTAGTCTCTCTAGTTTGCTCTTCCGACCTTTTCCTCTTGAGTACTGGGAGGCATGTGCCCTCATGCCTGCCTCAAATATTTTCTCTTTGAATCTGCTTTTAATAATTAGCTTCTTGTCTTTGGGGTTCAGATGTAAATTCATATCTATTGGAATAGACTATATCTCTTTGCATCATATTTTTAAAAAGATATATTGTTTTCTGGTTATGGAGGCACACACCAGTAAAGTTGATGCCCAGGAAGCAGAAACTGGAAGATTATGGGCTAGCATGGACTACTTATCTAGACTCTGTTCCAAATAAAATCCAAGACCCTCAAAACAAGGAACAATTTTAGTTTGTATAAAGTAAGAAATATCTATTTGTTGGGAGGTAGTCTTTGAGATAAAAATTAAAAATCTTTCATTTTGTACTTTTGAATAATATAATCACAAGTAGCTGAAATTCAATTTTTATGTAAAGGAAAAAGATCAGTGTTCTTGTTGACACTGGCTGCAAAAAGTTGCCTGTCCTCGTGTTTCTCACGCTGGCTTTGGTCCTTTAGTAGTCATCGAATTTAGCTGAGAGACTGTGTCTTTTGACCATTAGCTCCTCATCCTTGTAATACAGATTTTAGCTGTGGCTGTGTTGAAGATGGAGGATCATGTGACACGAAGGACTTTTAGCAGGTGCCTGCCACAAATAGGGACTCAATAAATACAACTTCTTTTTATTTGCTTCTAATAAGTTTTTCTGAGTAGAAGTTTTGTACAGCACAGCTCTAGTAGAGGCTTCATGGTATATAAGACAAAAAATAGTAAACCAGAAGTGTGCCTACTGGTTTTTGTTTGCTATTTGCCTTCAATGGCTTCTCGTCACATGTAGGTGAGGCGTGGTGAGGCCTGTAGGTTCTCTCTACCCTGGTGCCTTTTCCCCACCCTCATCTCCCTGTAACTCACTCCACATCTGCCGAAGAAGCTGTAGTCCTCCCTCCCATGTGCTCTGTGTAGGATGCTTCCTCTAGGCTGGGAGAAGTTCAGCTTATCCATCTCAAGGCCAGCTGGCCTTGGCCTTCTCTGTAAGCTGCCCCCCCCCCGCCCTTCCTCCTCTTCGATTACCCCTTTATCTCTTTGAGACCTTGTAGATTTGTGATTATTATACTTAATAACACTTCCTTGCCGCAGATGGGCTTCCTGAGTTCTGTGTAGTGCCTCCAACTTAGCAGTTTTTTTTTATTTTTATTTTTTGCCAGTGTTCTTTATACAGTGCCTCTTGGTCCTCCCCACCTTACTGTAAGGTACATCTTTGCATCTCTGGTGAACAGAGATGCTGTAGCTAGGGACAATGTCACTGGAGTCCCGCAGCTGGTGAGCAGCTGCGCTGTTCCTTGCTTTTGTTCTGCACCCTTCTGGCCTGCTGAAAAACAAAGTAAACGAGGGAATTCGGCTCATGGTTTTTCTCTGGCTGGTTTTAAATTGGAGACTTAACTCTGTTCCATCCACAGCACTAGAATGTGGATAGGGGATTTCAGGTTCCTAGGTTGCCTAAAATAACAAATTACTGAGAAATGTGTGATTTTTGTATAACGTGCTTTGAAGTGTATGGTTTACTTTTCAATAGGAGACGAGGATGGGCTAGGTAGCAAGGGGAAGTGATGCCTGTATTCTCTGGATCATTTGCTTGCGTGATGGATGTAGAGGGTTGTGTCAATGCTTTGCTTCATGGGTAGGAGACACAGAATGACATGATGGTATCATCATGAGTTCACGTTAGCCAGGGATACTCAACATACATGCACATTGCCTAGACTTTCCAGTCTAAGCAGGATGAAGACAACACATGGAATGAGTCTATGTCCCAAGCCTAGGCTCCATGTCGTTTGCATGTTTATGAAGGTTCTTCCAGCCCCAAATGACCCAGATGAAGGGAGGGCAGGGCAGGGAAGAGAGGAACTTGCATGTATCAAGTTGTGAAGGCAACTTTGGTATCATAGTAGGATTATTACTTGTTTGGGCAGCAAATATGTAGACAAAATGTTTCCATAAAGTTCAACTTAGCTGAAGGCTGTTAATAAGTCTCATAAAAGCATTTGAGGGGCCAGCACGAGGGCTCAGTGGTTAAAGGCAATTGCAGAGCAAGCCTGGTGACCTGAGTTTGATCCCTGGCATCCAGGTTGAGCTGGAAGGAGAGAACCGACTCCGTAAAGTTGTCTTTTGATCTCCATAGGCATGTCATGGCACGTGTACACAATACGACAAGAGTAATATTTTTTAAAATATTTATTTATTTATTATGTATACAATAGTCTATCTGTATGTATGTCTGCAGGCCAGAAGAGGGCACCAGACCTCATTACAGATGGTTATGAGCCATCATTTGATTGCTGGGAATTGAACTCAGAACCTTTGGAAGAGCAGGCAATGCTTTTAACCACTGAGCCATCTCTCCAGCCCCAACAGTAATATTTTTATTTACTACTAATAATTAATTTTAAAAACATTTGGTTTCTTTTCTGATGTAAAAGGCCTTGTATTCTCTTAGATTTTGTGCTTGCTAGTACTTTACAGTTAAAGAAGGAGGAGACTTCTGTAACGTGGGGGCGCAGGGTGCTGTTCACAAGGAAGTGTGCTTTCTTTCCTGTTCATTCAGAACCTGTCTCAGAGGCAATAGAGACAGAATAATCAGTAGAATGGCCCTATTAGGCCACAATGTTTATTTTGTTGTAAAACAGACAAACTCTCATTTAAGGTGAGGAAAATTTGGTCATGCCTTGGTGCAGAAATCTGTACAGGAATGTGGTAACTCATAGAACAGAACGGTAAGCAGTGAGTACCGGACAGCCTGCCTCGCACCCCCCTTCCTCCCTCCCTCCCTCCCTCTCACCCTTTTTTCTTCATTCATTCATCCTTCCCTACTTTCCTCCCCTTACCCTCCCTCCTCCTTTATTCCCCCTTTTTTTTTTTTTTTTTTTTTTTGGTTTTTTGAGACAGGGTTTCTCTGTGGTTTTGGAGCCTGTCCTGCAACTAGCTCTTGTAGACCAGGCTGGTCTCAAACTCACAGAGATCTGCCTGCCTCTGCCTCCCGAGTGCTGGGATTAAAGGTGGGCGCCACCACCACCCGGCCTCCCTTCCTTTCTTTTCTCTTTTCCATTCTTCTTTCCCTTCTTCCCTCTCTCCCTTCCTTCTCCTTCTCCTCTTTCCTTCATCCTCCCTTTCCCCTTCCCACCCTCCAGTGTCTCAGTGTGTAGCCCAGGCTGAGCTGGAACTCACTGTATAGAACAGGCTGGTCTCAAATTTGTGGGCCATCCTTTTGACTTTGGTTTGGGAATACTGGGATTACAGGAGTTTGGCTTGATTTCTGAAGAAATTTTTGAGAGTTTTCATTTTTTATTTTGTTTTGACAAGTCTTGTTATGCAGGCCTGGCTGGCCTAGAACTTGCCATGTCAAACAGGGCCTTGAATTCAGAGATCCACTTGTCTCTGCCTTCCAGTGCTAGCGTTAAAGGTGCGTGCTATTGTGCGTAGCTTGAGACACAGTTTGCTTTGTCTGTCTAGCAAAGGGAAGAACATTGAGGTGTTCAAATGTCTAGGGACAGGATGGAATGGTGGACACAGACATGAGGCACTGACTTTACAGTGTGAGGGATATTGGCTTCCCAGGCTGGCTCAATCATGAGAATTCTTTTGGTTAAGGTGCTAGGTTAATACCAAACCCTTTGCTCATGCAAAGCACTCGCTCCACCACTGTGTCGCCTGCCTAGTCTCTCTTGATAAATTCCGAAGGGAGTTGGAGGCAAGGTTGAACTGTTTTGAACATTTCCCATCTTCTTTTCTGAAATTGTTAAATTATTTTACACTGAGCTAGCACATTATAACACACAGGCCCCGAAAGGACACTATAGCATCATTGTGTTTTCACAAATAGGGTAGGCCAGTGCTTTAAAGAAAGTGTCTAGCCCCAGAATGTTCTAAATTAGTCAGAGACCTAGGGAGGGACCGTGTTCTGTTACTTCATCCACTGTGAGAGGAATTAACGATCATGTGACCAGGCTGGGTACTGCCGCACCTTCAGCTGTCACCGAGGACCTGAGTGAACACACATCAGCCCAGTTAGTTTGCCATCTATGTTCATATGTTTTATTTAGTACCGTTATCATCTAGATGACATATTATAGAAGATTAAAAACATCTACTCCAGGGTTGCTCTAGGACTAGGTAGTAAAATTTGATCTTTGCTTCTAGATTATTACTCCATTTAAAAGGGTTCATTATTGACCGAGTATTCTTCTGGAGAGAGGTTTTCTACGTCTGTCAGTCTGTCTGGTTTGTCTTTTTCTTCTCCTCCCACCCCCAACAGTGTAGTCCTGACTGTGCTAGAACTCACTGTCTAAACAGGCAGGCATCAGACTCACAGAGATCCACCTGCCCCTGCTTCCTCAGTGCTGGGATTAAAGGCGCGCGCCACCACCGCGTGGCTGCCTTCCATGTATTTTTTACTTTTAGTAACATTAATGTTTATCCAAGTTAAGATAACATAATTATGGCTAGGTGGGAATAAATGTTGAAACTGAACAGGCACATCAAGAGTTCAAGACCAGCCTGGGCTTCATAGCAAGACTACCACAAAAACAAAAACATAAAATGGGTTTTTTTTCATACCAGAGGAGAAATTAGTAATTTGTGTTTAGTGGGAGAGGTTGTAAAGTTCGTTAATGAGATGGGATGGTTATTTTTTCAAAATGACTTATATTCATTCATTCATTCATTCATTTCCTGTATGTGTGCACGTGCATGTGTGCCGTGGCCCCTGCGAAAGCCAAAGGCCAGCCTTTGGGGGCTAGTTCTCTCTTCCCACCCTGTGGGTCCTGGGGATCAAACTCAGGTTGTCAGGGTCAGTGGCTGGCATCTTTACCCACCGAGCTATCTTGCCAGCCCTGTGGTATTTAATTTTCAGTTGGTGCCTGTCAAGAGCCAGCCATGTGTAGAGGCTAGGCATTGATGACATAGACAGAAATGGGCTAAACACCTTTGTGGCTTGTGGCATCTGGTGTCTTTCCGCCTGCAGACATCTGGCGGAAGTGACGGGCACGCAAAGGTAATCGTTCTTAGGATAAGTTAGGTAGGTGTTTAGCTGTCCTGGGTCACCATCTTAGTTTTGGTGTCAATCATACAAATGCAAAGCAGGACCAGAAACGTCTGGGTTATCTTTTGATGTTTCATTAAGGGATAAAAAAAATCTAGTTTATAAAATATATTGATTACGTACTGAGTTATATATTCCTTCCATTATTGAAAAAAAAAATCAGATTGGGTCTGGAATACAGTTCAGTTGGGATAGGACCTGCACGACAGGAATGAAGCCCTGGGATGGAACCCTAGTACCACAGAGGCTATACAGGTGGTACACGCCTGTAGTTTCAGCACGTGGAGGTGGAGGCAGAAATTCAAGATCATTCTTGGCTTTGGATGTCGCTTGCATCAGTAATCTTTCTGAGTCTTGTGAGTGTTTGATAGACACCTTGCATAGGTGTTCTCATATTGTCATTGCAGCGAAGTTCCGGAATTTGCAAAGCCTCCAGTAAACAATGTATAACAAGAAACTTAGTGCTTGTTCCAGTGTTCAAAACCAAGGGTTAAAGCCACCAAGATGGCTTAGGTAAGGGTGCCTATCACCAAGTCTGATAACCTGATTTTGGCTCCACTCCCGCAAGTTGTTCTCCGACCTCCATGCATGCATTGTGTCTTGTGTACACGCACATGCACAAATAAATAAATGTAATTTAAAAAACGCCAAAACCCAAACTCCCTCTAACAAAAACAAAGGTCTCTAAAGCCCTTGATAGAGTTGTTCCGTGTGCGCGGTGCCAAATAGGATGAAAGCGTGGGTGAGCGCGGCATGAGGGGGGTGGGGGTGGGGGGTGGCGCGGCATGAGGCAGGGGACGCGTGATGTGTTTCTGGGAGAAAATCTGCTCTACCTCAGGGCTGTGAGAGTGAACTCCCGATGTCTGAGAAGAGAAACAGGATCCGTGGGAGGTTTTGGGGAATATTTCCGTTCATGACGAGCAAAGAGGAACAGAAGATAGGTGTTCGCAAGTACCAGTTTTTCTTTGCTGACTGCTTCGTACTGCTCAGTTACTCTCTATAATCTCCTGGGCCTGCTTTTTGCTGGTTGGCTCATTATTCTCTCCTGGGAAACAATTAAGCTAGAGCTCCTTCCAGACTGTTAGTTTTGTATTGTAACAACAGACGACATCCAGAAAGTTTCATAATATCTTTTTTTAATGCTTGTTTGGAATGTTGTTTGCTTTGGCATCACGAAGGTTTACGATCTTAAAAATATTCTGAATAAGTGAAAAATGAAACTAAGAACTCTGGTAATGTTTGCATAATAGTGTTTTTAAGAAAAATATCCCCGCCCCCTTAGGTTCATGCCTAGCTTTGGCTTCTGGGAACTTTCGTTCTGTTTTCTCAAAGAGTGTGGAGATAAGCTTGCATTATTCTGGGTCAGTTACATTTGAAACTAGGGCAAGATAAATCCAGGGTCATTTAGAATCTTATTAAAGTGGGTTAACAAAGATCTCATTCATTGCTTATAGAAATAAAAACCCATTTTAATTAGCCCCATGAGAGATGCAAGGTTTTCTGAGCTTGCGTGTGTGTGTGTGTGTGTGTGTGTGTGTGTGTGTGTCCGGGCTGTAAATATTCAGAGCTTGAAGTAAGGAGTAAGGAAAAAATTAAACTCAAACTGCTATCACGAAAATAGGAAATTAAGAGCTAATACAGCATATTAATTTGTATGTGCTTGATGGGTCAAGTGTGTGATTTGATGGTCTGAAATGCAGAGATAAAAAAAAAGTGTCAACAGTTTTCCTCATCTGCTTCTACCACTGGTGACGGTAATGTCTCTGTTTCTGTTTTCCTAAAGAAGTCAAACCACATGTGCTTGCATTGAGCATGGGAGCCGCGGTTCACAGTGTATTTGTGAACGGTGTGTATACTCATCAGTGTGTGTGTGTACCCATGCTTGTGAATGGTGTGTGTAGTTGTCAGTGTGTGTGTGCCCGTGCTTGTGAATGGTGTATGTAATTGTCAGTGTGTGTGTGCTAATGCTTGTGAATGGTGTATGTACTTGTCAGTGTGTGTGTGTGTGTGTGTGCCCATGCTTATGAACAGTGTGTGTACTTGTCAGTGTGTGTGTGCATAGGCCAGAGACTGATATTGGGTCTTTTTCTTTGATCATTTTCCATCTTTATTTTCTTTAGTTAAAAGTATTTTATTTTAATTTTTTAAAATAATTTTTTTTACATTTATTTATTGTGTATGTGTACACTCATACCACATACCCATATGGAGGTCAGAGGACAAATTAAGGGAATTGGTTCTCTCCTTCCACCATGTGGGTCCTGGGTGTCAGATGTCTTCAGGCTTGGTGGCAAGTGCCCTTGTCCATGGAGCCATCTCCCCACCCTTCACCTGGCGTGTTTGTGGTCACTTGAACGTGGTAGAAAAGGGAATTTGTGAGTCATCAGACAAATGGAATAATTGACGTTCTCTACGTGTATCTTTGGAGGACTTAGATGAGCAGTCTCTTCTGGATTTGAGCCTGAAGAAGTCTGTGGAAGGAATCCTACTGCACACCTTGAATGCTCCCCGCCCCCTTTATAATGCAGGGGATTGTTGTCTGGATCAGGGTGCTGTATCACAAAGTGTAGGGCACCTGGCTCAAATGCAGAGTGTAGACAGACCTCTACATGTTTGAGAAGTGTTTAATGTCTTTCCAAACATTGGATATTAGCCTTTGGTTCAGCTGAGTGGATTTTTTTTAGTTTGTTTATTTTTATTTTATGTGTATGAATGGTTTGCCTTTGTGTGTATCTATGCACCATGTGTGTGCCTGCTGCCTGCAGAGGCCAGCAGAGGGTGTTGGATCCCCCGGAAATGGAGTTCCAGATGGTTCTGTGCTGGGAATCGGACTGGAGTCCTCTGGAAGAGGAGCCAGAGCTCTTGACCCCTGAGTCATCTCTCCAGCCCTTTGAGTAGGACTTTTCACAGTGGGAATTAGTTTTCCTGTTTGTATGTTTTATTGGCAGAACTTCCAGGGGGTTGGTGTTTTCAAACCAAATCATTTCCAAAGAGTGGGTGAATTCAAACTTAACACCGAGACGAACAATTCTTGATAAGCTTTGAACAACTGTAGCCCGCAGTGCTTGTATGCCAGCTGGATTAGAGAGCAGGCAGGAACAATATGAGCGTGTGGTAAATATGTAGCCAGTTAGCTGGATTTAGTGATAGTGCTTGGTGTCTTAGGTAGGATTCCTATTGCTGTGATAAGCAACTTGGGGAGGAAAGGGTCTATTTGGCTTAAACTTGTAGTCCATTACTGAAGGAAGACAGAACAAGAACTCAAACATGGCAGGAACCTGGAGGCAGGAACTGATGCGGAGGTGTGATACTTCCTGGCTTGCTCAGTCTGCTTTCTTTTTTAAAAATTTTTATTTTTTGTTTTTAATTGAACTATACATCTTTCCTCACTCCCCTTCATTTCTCTCCTCTCTCTTTCCACCCTCTCTTCTGCCCCCCACCCACAAGATCTTGTCTTTTTTTCCGTCCTAGGCGGATCCATGAATATCTCTCTTAGGGTCTTCTTTGTTGTCTAGGTTTTCTAGGATTGTGGACTGTTGATGTGGGATTCCCCTTTATATGTTGTGAATTGGTAATAAAGAAACTGGCCTGGCCTGATAGGGTAGAACAGAGCTAGGTGGGAAAAACTAAACTGAATGCTAGGAGAAAAGAGGCAGAGCAGAGTCAGAGAGAAACCATGGAGCTGCCGCCGGAGACAGACATGCTGAAACTTTGCTGGTAGGCCAGGACCCCGTGGTGATGCACAGATTAATGGAGATGGGTTAAATTAAGATGTAAGAGTAAGACAATAAGAAGCTAGAGCTAATGGGCCAAGCAGTGATTTAATTGATACAGTTTCTGTGTGGTTATTTCAGGTCTGAGCTGCCAAATGGCCAGAATGACCAAGCAGCCCTCCTTACAACAGACAGTAGGCTGGTTATTCTTTGTTTTATGTCTAAAAGTACCCACTTGTGAGTGCATACCTATTTTTCTTTCTGGGTTATCTCACTCAAGATGGTGTTCTCTAGTTCCATCCATTTGTCTGCAAATATTAAGATATCAGGAATTTTTAAATTTTTTTCTTCTGCTGAATAGTACTACATTGTGTAAATGTACCACATTTTCTTTACCCATTCTTTGGTTTGAGGGGCATCTAGGTTGTTTCCAAGTTCTAGCTATTATGAATAATACTGCTACAAACGTAGTTGAACAAATGTTCTTAATGGTGTGGTTGAATTGAGTATCCTTTGGGTATATGCCCATGAGTGGTATTGCTGGGTCTTTAGGTAGATTGATTCCTAATTTCCTGAGAAATCGCCATACTGATTTCCAAAATGGCTGTACATGTTTCTACTCCCACCAGCAATGAGGGAATGTTTCCCTTACCCCACATCCTCTCCAGCATAAGTTGTCATCAGTGTTTTTGATCTTGGCCATTCTGACAGGTGTAAGATGGTATCTCAGAGTTGTTTTGATATTCATTTCTCTGATGGCCAAGAATGTTGAGCATTTCCTTAGTATCTTTCAGCCATTTGAGATTCCTCTGTTGAGAGTTTTCTCTTTAGGTCTGTACCCCATTTTTTATTGGATTATTTGTTTGTTTGATGTCTAGTTCCTTAAGTTCTTTGTATATTTTGGAAATCAGTCCTCTGTCAGATATGGGTTTGGTGAAGATCTTTTCCCATTCTGTAGGCTACTATTTTGACTTATTCACTGTGCCCTTTGCTTTTCAGAAGCTTCTCAGTTTTAGGAGGTCCCATTTATTGTTTTTCTCAGTGTCTATACTATTGGAGTTATATTTAGGAAGTGGTCTCCTGTGCCAATGCACTTTCTCTTCTATGAGGTTCAGTGTGGTTGGTTTTATGCTGAGATCTTTGATCCATTTGAACTTTGATCCATTGGATACCTCCAGCCCAGGGATGGCTCCACCCACAATGGGCTGGGCCTTCCCCATCAATTCCTAATTAAGAGAATGCCCTGCAGCCTGATTTTATGGAGTCATTTTCTCAATGGAGTCTTCAAATGATTCTAGCTTGTGTCAAGTTGACATAAACTAGTTAGTGCCATGATTTCTCTGTCTGAGAGTAGGCTTCTTCAAGGGGGACAGTTTAAGACTGGTCAGTTTGCACAGAGATGACTCACTGAGTTAAGGGACTTGTGGCCAAACCTGAAGAGCTGAGTTTGATCCCCAGGATCCACGTGGTGGGAGGAGAGAACCGACTCTTCAGCTTGTCCTCTGACCTCCACATGCACGCACACACCATGTAATAACAGTAATGATTAAAACCAAAGCAAACCACAGAGGGCATCAGTGCGGAGTGGAGAAGAGCCTTGAGGTAGTAAGTATGGGGCAGCTCTGAGATGGAGGCACATAGACAAGGTGAATTCATATAAAAGAGGAAACGTCACATGATGGGTAAGGGTTGGTCTGTGCTGATATTGGAAAGCCAGGCAAGGCAGAGATGCTTCAGGAAGAGATTCAGCAGTTCTGAGGTCAGGTGTGTGGATGGAAGCCATGCTGGGACTTTTTTTTTTTTTTATTTTTGAGATAGGTTCTCACTCTATTGCCCAGACTAGCCTCAACCTCCTGTGTGCTGGGATTATAAGCCCCTGCTACCATGGCTGGATTGGAAGCCCTCAGTTAGGGAAGTAACATGATCTGATTTGCATTTTGCAAAAGGCCACTTCAGTGCTGCAGGGGGAGGGACCTGGGAGGATGAGAAGAGCAAGGGAGTCAGTTAGGATGCTTTTGGAGGTACTTTAGGAGAGGTATCATGGTAGTCTAGATCAGGGCATGTATGGGATGATGAAAAAGAAATACGTTTGGAGTTGGTTTTCTGCTTCTATCTTGTGGGACCAGGGGTCAAACTCAAGTTGTTGGCCTTGGCCACCAGTGCCTTAACCCACTAAGTCATCTCACTGGTCCCTATCATGTTTTTCCTACATATAGGTTAATTTACTCTTAAAGTTTGATTTATTTACTTGTTTATGCTTAATTCAACATTTTAAAATTCATTAATAATTAATTTGTCAGCAAGGTCTTCTATGTACCCTGACCTGCCTGGTACTCACTATAGCACAGGGTGGCTTCAGGCTTAGGACAATCAATCCTCCTGCTTCAGTTGAGTGCTAAGGGTACAGGCATGGTCACTATGCCTAGCTCACAACAAATACTTTTGTGTATACATTGTGTATAAGACACTTTGCTGACTGAGCATGTGGGGTCATACATGGCACATACTTTTCAGAAGTATCTTTGATTACAGCGATCCACCCCCACAAGTACGTAGACAGAATCATACATACAAAGTGATCTGTACTGAAAGGATGGGAGACGTACTATGGAAGAGTAATGTTGGGGGGCACCTCATTCTGACTGAGAGTTAGAGAAGGGTCCCCAGAGGAAACACTGTTAGAACATGAGCAGGGTGAAGATGGAGAAGCGGATTGGGTAATGGAAACAGCGCAGGACAGAGTAGAGGGAAGGCTGAACATGACGTCATGGAAGTGGATGGCCAGTGGGCTGAGGATCAGTGTGGAGGAGACATGGAGGGAAGACGCTCTCACTGGCTGGAAACACATGGAGGTGTGGGACGTTTTCCAAGTTCAAAGGGAGCAATTGACTGTTTGGGTAGATGCATTAACAGAACTAGTTTTGTAACCCCCACCCCCACCCCAGGCTACCTTGTGGGGTGTCTTCATGGGAACCAGTGTGGAGGCAGAGAAGAAGACAGACTAAAGAATGCCATGGTGATCCTGCTGAGAAATGATGGTGGTTGGATGCGGAGGTGACCGCTCAAATGGAGAGGAAGGGGTGTTCAAGAGGCTCCTAACAGGCGCCAGGGTTTTTTCACTGACTGAGAAGAAGGGAGGAAAGAGTGGGGAAGAAGACACTGACTTCCAGGGTTATCCTTGGGCAGTTGAGTGGATGGTGGGAGGGTTCACTGACAGCTGTGCAGGGGAGGAAGGGAGTTGGCTGGAGATGACTCAGTCTTGGGAATGTTGAGTTGGAGGTGTCTGTGAACAGCTAGCTAGAGCTACCCAGATAGCAATCAGCTAGACATGCAGGAGGCTCCAAATGACAACCGCTTAGCTGAGGGTATTGACTTGAGGGCCACGAATCTATAAAGGCACTTCTACCATTGGAGTGGATGAGACTGTTTAGAAAAAAAGAAGTGTCCAGGTAGTCTAAGACAGATTGGAAGAAGTAAGCTAGGCCTGGAGTGAGTCAGAGGAGGGTCTCCTGGGAAGGCTGACCCACATGGATGTGGGTCCAAGAAGGGAGAGGGTGTGAAATCAGGGCTGGATGCTTTCTGATTTCTAGTGAGTGCTGAGAAGGAGTCTTTGGATTTGCAGCAGGGACATTCCAGGTGGCCTGGTGATCATTAAATGATCATCTACTCGGAGAGTGAGTCTAGTAAGGAGGCTAGGACAAGGCAATGCATTAAAGAAGTCTGGGCTTGGGGCTGGGAGCATAGCTCAGCTGGTAGAATGCTTGCCAACAGTGCATGAAGCCCCAGGTTCTATTCCTAGCACTGCAGAAACTGGGCGTGGTATATACCTGTAATCCTAGCACTTATAAGGTAGAATCAGGGGGATCAGAAGTTCCTCTGTTACATAGCAAGTTCACAGCCAGAACTAGTTTATATCTCAGACACATCTGGATTTAAAGTTGCCTTCTAAGATGTGAAATCTGGGCTAGGCTGTCAGGCTGTCAGAGGCATAGAGAGACTTTTAATAGATGCTTCAGTGGATGAATGAATAAAGACCTTCATCTTCTGAGGACCCCAGTCCTCATCTGTCTCCTTCCCAGACGTGCAGGATTTGGAGAATGCTGTCATGGTTCCCATCTTGAGTTCTTCCCTGGACATGATGGGCCCCAATGCAAGCCTTTGTAGGCTCTCCAGATTCATATCCATTAGATTAATAATAACCCTGTGGATTATTGCCACACTGTTTTTGTCGGCTCTTCCTGTCTTTCCCTGTTGTCTCAGTAATGAACTATATATGTAACATTGTCCAAATAGGTTTAGAGAGATAGTCCCCAAAGTGAGGTGTTTGAACCCCTGTACTAGAGTTTCTGAGAGTCAGAACCCAGAAACGTGCTCTTGCATTCTGAGAAATGTGCCAGCTCCGGAGTGAGAATCCCTGCCTGTAACCACGGGCGGCTTGGGGCAGCCTGGGTCTTTTTGGAAGTCAGCTTGGCCATATGCGGACTGGGCCCCAGAGAAGTTCAGGCTCACACGCTTTGGCCTTCAAAGAGCTGGTTCCAGTTTTATTTGATAAGATGTAGATAAGAGGCGGTAGTAAAGAGTCAGATATGTGCATCAAAAAGTCTTTTGGTTACAAAAATAGTTGTCAGCTTGTTCCATTGATGCTTACTGAACTGTTCAGGTCTGTCAGACTCTTAGCATTGTATCAGTGCTGTGGGATCAGTTGCTTACTCAGAGAGCCAGGAGCTATATTCCAGGGAGGGTGGAAAAGGGCTCAGTGTAAAATCTCAGGTGTTTACACAAGGGTGTGGCTCACTTAGGTGTCAGCACGAGTTGCTAGTGTCACATACAAAGGTGGCCCATAAAGTAGCAATCACGGGCTGTCTAGTTTCCTATCAGACACAGTCCTGAAACCTCTGTGTCTGCTGTGGAAAAAGAGCAGCTCAGCCCCTCGCCCTTTCCCCGGCCACCGCTGAACCCTGAACCGCTCCGTTAATGTGAATTCCTACGGCATGAAAAGCGCTTTGCGATCCAGGTGAGACAGGAGGCAAAATCATGGGGCTGGAGAGATGGCTCCGTGGTTAAGAGCACTGGCTACTCTTCTAGAGGACCTGGGTTTGATTCCTGAAAGCCACATGTCACCTCACAATTTTCTGTAACTCCAGTTCTGAGGACTCCGATGCCCACTCTGGCTTCTGGAGGGCACTAGCCATGCATGCGGCGCACAGATACAGGCAGGCAAAACGTCAGTACACAAAACCAAACCAAAAAACCAAGCAGAAAGGGAAATCAGAAGGGATTAAATACCTAAACAGACAACCCAAGCTCTTAAACCTTTATTCAGATTTATTTTGACATAGAATTCTTGGGCTGGAGGAGCACTTACCTAGCCTGTACAAGGCTCTTGGTTAACTCCCCAGCATTGAGTATGATGGCAAATGCCTTTAATCCCAGCACTGGGGAGACAGAGGCAGGCAGGTCTCTGGGTGAGTTCAAGGTCAGCCTGGTCTATATACGGAGTTACAGGCCAGTCAGAGCTATACAGTGAGACTCTGGTCTGTCACCCCTCCCCCCCACAAAAGTTAAAAATTTACATACCACCTAAGTCACCTGTTAGAAATGTTGACCTAGATGTCCATTCATAGAGTTATGCAGACCACAACCACCTCTGATTTTACATCTGTTCTGTCACCTGGAGAAAGTACCACTTATTTTAGCTGCCTCACCTCTGTGTCCATCACCTTACGCCTCGAAGACTTCCCTATTTGGGCATGTCATGGAGATGAATCGTCCAGTTTGTGATACTTTCATGACGGGTTTCTGTCACTTAGGTTTTCCATATAATCACTAATATTTACTTACATAGACTAGACAGTGTTTATACCAGGAACTCATAAACTGCCCTGCAAAGGGACAGATGTCAATATTTTAATCTTTAAATACCATGAAGTCTCTGATAACTATCTATGGTGTCTTCACATGAATGCAGCAATAGGCAACTTGAAAAAAGATGAGCGTGTCTGCAATCAAATAAAGTTTTATTTATAAAGTCAGGCAGCGGATCACATAAGCCCAGAGCACTGTAATTTCCTGACTCTAGGTCAGTAGTAAATCCTCCTAATGACTGAAGTGGGTATTTTACTGTGAGAAGCTATCCAGAGACCTGCCTGCCTCAGTCTCCCCATGTGCACAGCTATGGAGTCATAGCAGATATAGGATCAAATGAAGATGGCATGGCTCCAAAACTGGGGGTTTAGTCTCAGCAGCGACTAGAGATTGGGATGAGCACTGACTTGTGAGCAGGTGGGAAACACCCCCTGACTCTGTGACAAGAAAGAAAAGAACTTGGTTGCCTTGGCTTTCCTTCAAGGTAGAGCCATGGGGCCAAGACTGAATGGCCAACTCCATGATGGCGTCAGGGGCAAGGGTACCTTAAGGCTTGTCTCCACAAGGGTCCGGAAGGAAGGAAGCCGGAAGTGTCTGGACTGAGGCTGGAGACAGATTTCCTAATCCCTATTAAGTATTTTGCTGTTGATCTTAAGAGCAAGCCACATCTTCCAAGGATGAAAAGAGAAAGAGGCAGGCGGGTCTCTCGATGTCTTTTCGTCAGTAAAATGGGGTAGTGATACCTCCATGGTCATTCGGAGGTTTTACTTTGCTGACCTAGATTAGAGTCAGGAAGCTACGATGCACCGACTGGCCTTCTGTGACCTGCTGCCTGGCTTTAAAAATAAAGTTTGATTTGATCGCAGGCACATAAAGACACATGTCTTTTTCCAAGTTGCCTGTGACTGCTTTCATGCTAAAACAACACCGTAGACAGTTATCGGAGACTTCACAGGACCCTGATTTCCTGGCTGGAGTGAAGAACAGCATGGAGGGATGCTGAGCCGACCTGGCTGGCCAGAGAGGCATCCTGCCTGAGCTTATGGGGAATGGGGCAGGGGAGCTGGAGGGGGTTGAAGGTGGGCGTGGAGAAAGAGGTAGGAACTAGAAGGAGGCAAAAGAGGCTAGGCAGGAGGCTGAGGAAGATGAGGTCCTGTGGAGAGAGCCTGATGTGGTCCTCCTGCATGCTAGGCTCCACAGGCGAGGGCTGCCCTTCCTCAAGGATGAATCAGACTTGGAGCGGGGAGGGTGCTGGCTCTGTGAAGCAGAAATGCGAGGTTGAGCAGTGGTTGCTCAGGTGCTCAGGAGTTATGTGGGTCAGCATTGACTTCCTGGATTGTCTTACTGGTGTGGTAAAGCAGACCTCGGCCCTAGGAGCATTTTCCTCTCTTGGTTGCTTGCATATCGCTGGCTGCAAGACAGTGTGTTCACGCTTCCCACCTCCCTCTTCCACTGGTTAGTTTCCCACTTTGTAGTGAAGCACCAGGCCCTTTCCTGTTTATCCTTCCAGTGCTTTCGAGTTTTCTTGTTTGGGTTGTATGCGCTGTGCTTTTCATCCCCTTAACTTGCTTCCTTGTTTATTTCTGTTTGTTGCCATCTCCATGAGAAACAGCAGGCGCGCAGATTTGGACTTTGAATGCTCTCTCTGCTGGATGACAGGTTGTGATATTTCGGGATGTCTGTTGGAGCACATGGCTGCAATGCATTGTTCAAACTTGATTATGCTTCCCATGAGCATCCCAGCTAAGGGTGAGCTGGGCATGTTGTTTTAAAGGATGGCTACCGGGCCTCATTAACCCGCACCCGTGACTTCATAAGAAACACGCTCTTGCTCTCTGCCAAGGTTCTTGGCTCTCAGCTCCTAAGGTCCTTGCGATTTTCTAAGACTATTGGGGGCATTTGTGTTCTAATATTTGGATTTTGGTCTTGTTTCTGACACAGAGCTCTCAAAGCCCTTGGAATTTCCTAGATAGGGGTTCCTCTGTGTAGCCTTGGCTGTTCTGGCCTCAGACTCAGATATTTGCCTCTGCCTCCCGAGTGCTGGGATTAAAGGCATGCACCACGACCGCCTGACTTTTTTTTTTTTTTAATTAGTGCTTGCATGTGCACACACATGCCACAGTGCATGCATGAAGGTCAGAGGACAACTTGGGCAAATTCATTCTCTTCTTCCACCACATGAGACCCAGGGGTCCAGCTCAGGTCATCAGACTTGATTGCAACCCTAGGCGCCAGCTCTCCAGCCTGCGTCTTTTGTTTTAATGAAGTGGTAGACAGAGGTTGGTTATCAGAGAGAACATGCCATTTCATCTTCGGTCGTGTGCTGGAGATCGTATTGTCACCTTATGCCCATGTCATGAAGCCAACATAAAAGTCCCTGGAGAGGAGGTTTGGAACTCTTCTGGCCTGGGAGTAAAGTTGGATGCTGGGAGAGGGAGCATACACCAGCTTCACTCTGCACCCCTTCTCATGGCTGGTCAAAGACGTGAATAAATATATATATATATATATATATATATATATATATATATATATATGCATGTGTACAAGAGTTCAGTGAATCATCACAGCAAGTAACTGAACCTAAGCAGGGATCTTGGAATTTCTTGGTTTGAAGCAAAGAAGCATAGGTGAGGTGGAGACCTTCAGTTGTTATTGACCAAACTGGAGAGACAGTCTTGAGGTACTGAGCCCTTAACTTAAGGAGTTTACACTAACTCTAGGTAGTTAGTATCAGAACTGGGGACACAGACTTGAGAATTGATGAATCTGATGGGGAAAACCCCACAGTTGGTGTTCTGATTTAGGAAGAAAAACACAAAAAAATGCTTTTCCTCAGTAATGTGTTTTTTGTTTTTGTCTTGCTCCTTAAAAAATTTTATTTATTATTTATTTGAGATGGGCTCCTGCTGTGAGCTCAGGCTGACTTCAAACTCACAGCAGTCCCCCTGCCTCACCCTCCAGAGTGTGGGGAGAAGTCAGCTTCTGGTGTCTTGCCTCATGAGCCATCCACCTTATTTTATTTTCTTACTGATCTTAAGTTTTGGAGACAGAGCTTTCCCTGGGACCTGGGGCTCACTGATCAGACTTGACTTGCTGGCCAGCAAGCTCCAGGGATCCCCCAGTCTCCACTGCTCCTGTCCACAGTGCTAGAATTCCAGGTGGGCACCACCATGCCTGGCTTTCCTTTTTGTGGAAACTGAGTCCTGCAGTCAGGTCCTCAGGCTTGCCTAGCAAGCCCTCTGCTGACTAAGCCATCTCTCCAGCCCCCAGGGATGGCTTTGCTTGAGGCATTTTGGTAGAGGAAGAAACTCCCTAGGGCTTATTAAAACAAGAATTGGGAAAGATACAGGGCTGGGATAACTTGGCAGAAAGACCCTTTCTCTTACACAATGACAAGTTTGCTCCTATTGACTGTGCCTGCCAATCAGGAAATGTTTTGAGCGTATCTTCAACATGGAGAACTCTGGAAGGGGAAGCACAAACACAGAAACATTTATTTAGTGTTCCAGGTTTTACACAGAGCAGGAGGGAAACTGTGAGCTTAAGGTATAGC
Organism: Microtus oregoni; assembly: GCF_018167655.1. Taxonomy (NCBI): domain Eukaryota; kingdom Metazoa; phylum Chordata; class Mammalia; order Rodentia; family Cricetidae; genus Microtus; species Microtus oregoni. The sequence goes on along the minus strand of NW_024543068.1, from coordinate 21,264,661 downwards.
TACAGTAGGTGGCAGGATGTAATCTGAACAGTGAGAAACAACGTTAAGTTATATCCTTTAATATCCTCATACAACTATTCATAGAATCATAATAAGCACACTGTTTATAACTTGCTTTTAAATATATATATATGTGTGTGTGTGTGTGTGTGTATACATATATTTATGTGCATTGGTGTTTGGTCTACATGTATATCTGTAGGAGGGTGTCAGATGCCCTGGAACTGGAGTAACAGACATTTGTGAACTGCCCTGTGGGTTCTGGGAATTGAACCCGGGTCTTCTGGAAGAACAGCCAGTGTCCTAACTGCTGAGCCATCTCTCCAGCTCCTATATTTATATATAAAATTTTTATTTTTTCAAAACAGTGTCTCATGAATCCCAGGTTGGCATCAAACTCCATATGTAGCTGAGGATAACCTTGAACTTCTGATCCTCCTGCCTCTTCCTCCCAAGTGCTGGTATTTTAAGTGCGCAATACCACAACTAGTTTATGTAGTCCTGGGGCTTCGAGCATTCTAGACCAGAACTCAACCATCTGAGCTACATCCTCAGACCAACTTGTTCTTTCTCACTGAAGCAAACATCTTCAGTACCACCAAGGCGACTGAACATCAGTGCTGTTCTTTTTGTTGGGTATATGTATTTCCTGTCCTTCCTGTTTTTGGAAGGTTATAATTTGGGACATTTCTTACAGTGTAGCAGCTACCTTTTTACATTAAGTAATGTGTCTTTCCTACTTAATGGGCACAGCCCAGAGTTATCTGTGGTGTCTTGATTGTGGAATTGCCTAGATCAGATTGGCTGGTGAGCATTTGTGTGTGTGTGGGGGGGGGGCATTTTCCTGATTGTAGATAGATGTAGGGGGACCCAGCCCCACTGGTCCAGTGCCATGCCTAGGCTTGTATAAGAAAGCTAGCTGAGCAGATGCTACGGAGCAAGCCAAGAAGCAGCCTTCTTCTGTGGGCTCTTCTTTGCGTTTGCCTTAAGTTCCTGCCTTGACCTCCTTCTGTGGACTATGATGACCTGGAAATATAGGATGAAGTAAACTGTTTTCTCCCCAAGTTGCTGTTGGTCATGTGTTTATCACAGTAAGAGAGGAAAAATATATGATGGTGCCTATATCTTTGCCTTTTCAGTGATCAGGGTCAGAAAAGGAATCTCCCTCATCTGCATTAGTTTGACCTGCACGCCAGGTCATTCTGTAGATACTCCTGCCTACTCAGTGCTGTTGCAGGAGCTGGGAACACAGAGCATAGCCCAGACAAGCTCTTCCCCGTGTAGTTCCTGTTCTTTATGTCAGTCTAGAAGGCACCGAGGAAGGGCCACAGTTATTACTGAGTAAAAAAATGGAGGAATTTTGGTCAGGCATCGTGCCAGCCTTTAATCCCAGCACTTGGAGGCAGAGGCAGGTGGATCTCTGTATGTTCAAGATCAGCTTGGTCCACATAGTGAGTTCCTGGACAGCCATGGCTTCATAACAGAGAGACCCTGTCTCAAAAATCATGAGATTTTGAAGGTTAAGGTTACTGCTTAATTTCTATGATTTTCTACTTTTGCTTTTGGAACATTTGCAATTTCAGATCTTTAAAAAAAGATTTTAGGTGTGTGTGTGTGTGTGTGTGTGTGTGCGTGCGTGCGTGTGTGTGTGTGTGTGTGTGTGTGTGTGTGTGTGAATGAGTACAGGTGCCTGTGCAGGCCAGAATGTGTTAGATCTCCCTGGAGCTGCTGGAGTTCCAGGCAGTTGTGAGTCATCTGATGTAGGTACTAGGGGCCGAACTCAGGTCCTCTGCAAGATCAGTATAGAGGAAGAAACCCAGTGCCAACCTCTGACCTATACACACACACAACCTAGCCTACAACATATGTGTGCATATATAGAAAAAGTAGCTTAGAGGCATATTACTAATGGAGAATGTTAGCCTAGGAACTTATAACTTATTCAGGAAGGAGTTAGGGAATGATGGACAGATTTTAATGAAGAGAATGAAAAGCAAAGTCCTGAATTTGGGGCTGGTGTAGTCTGTCCAGCTGATTACTCCAGGAGATGTCATACTTCAGTCCTCGCGACTCTTGGCTGAAGGGAAAGGTGTGTGGTTCCTTGACTTTGGACTGCTGGTTTTGGAGCTACTGGGAGAGGACTCCTGATGTCAGCATCGCAGGTGAATTTATGCAAGACATTGGGACCTTTCTGACACCCAGTAGCCATGGTAGCTTCGTAATGAGCCAACTCGTAATGAACTTAAAATCTGAAGTTTTACCTAATTTGCTTTCAGTTCAGTTCCTTCCCAGCCAAGGGGAGGCTGTTGCCAGCTCATAGCCTGAATCAGAGCAAACAATGGGGTGAAACATATTTCCATGGTAATGATACCAAGAGAAAATCTTTGCCTCCCTTTTCATTCAGACCAATACTTTCGAGGAACGATAACCACGGACGCTTACATTGAGCAATATGTAAGTGTGTCACTCGCATTCCCTTGTTTACCTCCAAAACCAGAATAAGCCCACGTTTTCCGTTTCTTAGTATTTTCACAGAAATTCACCCTTGTAAGACGTCATTCTGCTATTCCCTTCATTTCTACTCCCCTCCCCCACACCTGCCATCTGCTGGTTAAAAGGTCCTATTCTCTAGATGCCGTTCTAAGAAGGGTTTTATTAAGTTGCGGTAAGCACATGGCTCTTAATTATTTGTCCCCCCCCCATGGGTCAGCCTTTAAAAGAACAAAAGGTTAGGTCTCCTGGCGCAGGGTAAGCTGTTTGGCTCTAGTGCTGGTAGAATTAACTGTGCTACTCGGGGCCAAGGCAGGATGAAAACCTGTGAAATGTGGGCTACGGGATCTGTGGCGCGGAACATCTGCGGAGGTGTTTCATGCACCTGGGATGGCTTTGCCATTAAGTAAAGGGTCCTTATGGTGTTTAAAGAGCTCCGATTTCCCCATTGAAGAGTTGCTCTCTGTCTGGACAGTAAGTTTACAAAGCCTCCAAAGAGTCCCTTCCAAGCCTTCTGGAGGCTCCTTTTGTGCACCGCTTCTCTGTGGAGAGGGGCGCTCCTGTGGGGGCGGCTGCTGACGCTCCTCTTTCCACCAGCCCCCTGTTTCTATTGGAGTTGAAGTAAATCGGGGCAGCGATAACCAGCTCTCTTTAGGACAGTTTGATCGACTTCATTCAAGTTCGTGCTTTGCGGTCAGGGGTTATTGCTCACCTCAGCCTCCAGTTAGACGAGCTGCTCCGATTTCAACCATCTCGTAAGAACCCTGATTTTGGTGGCTGCTTTTCGAGCCTGGGAAAGCTCAGAGACCCCAGAGGGCTCAGTCCTCAAGGCTTGTTTTGTTTAGTGTCAGATGAACACGGAATGAAAGCTCCTCTTTTCGGAGTATAGCTCAAATGACTGAGATTTACAGATGCACCCACAGCACTAAAACTCCCACAGCCCACCCACCGCCAGGGCAATTTCATGTGCATCCTCTTCTCTCTCCATCCCTGCAACTTCCTTGGAGTCCTGCAGCATCCTCCTGGATGTGGTGATAACTCCCTGCACGGTTCCCTTCTCACACATTATCTTCTAAATAGGAGACTCTCTGTTGGTCCCTGAGGATGTGGATGAGGTAGTTTGGCTTGTGTGTTTGTTTGTTTTTATTTTTAAATTTTATTTTGAGCTCCTGTTTTATAGTTATGGAGGGCCAGTCTCTTCCGGCTTGGCAAATGTACATTGTGTACATGTAATTTGATCTTGGAATCATAAAACTTGTTTTCTAATATTTTTCCCCCTGTTGAGAGATAAAATTAGCCCTCAAGTGCATTTTTGCAGCACTTGTTTAAAGTTATTTATCATCTACTGATAGGAGAGGAAAAACGCTGACAGCGCACCTTAGAGGATTCTAGGAGACTTAGTAATGGAATTGTGGCCCTTGGAATTGCCTCTGTAAAATAAAATTAAACCCAAAAAGCATTAACTCTCAAAACACTGAAAAAAATCCAGTTGGCTTTTCAGAACCCAGTTCAGCTTAACTACCAATCCTGTACCACCCTATGAAGTGTAAGTCATTGAGCTATGGCTAACTTCAACCTGTAATGCAGAGAAATGGAAAATGGAATTGTGTGGGGTGGGGGTGGGGGGCACAACAAAACACATATCTGTAATTAGTCATGATAGTTGCTAGATACTTACACGGTCTAATTCTACTTACCCAGGTAGCTCCTCTTCTGTTTCTCAACCAGATGCTTAATAATTTAAAAACATTTTAAGGTCCTAAAGTTGGTGTCACACTTGTAAGACTCAGTAGCCCAGGTGAAGGTGACTTGGCCCAGGGTAGTGTAATTGAGATAATAAAAAGGAGACATAACCAGAATGTATTGGCATGAATGTGTATGTTCATGTATGTGTGAGTACACCCTCTTCATGCACGCCCCCCGCCCCCCTTTGAAACAGTCTCTTACGGACTGCCAGTTAACCTCAGGGAGTCTGCCTCCTCAGCTCTGGGCTTAAAAGCATGAAGGACCATGCCTGTCAAAGTCAGGGTCCTTAGCTTGTAAGGCAAATACTTTACTGACTCAGCTATCTCCCTAGCCCCAGAGTGTGTTTTGAAGGTGGGTCTGAGAGGATTTCCCAAGGCCTTAGGTAGGAACTGAGAAATAGATAGGTTCTCTGGCCAGTGATGGAGGAGGAAAACAGTGTAGGCCCTGAGGCTAGGAGATAGCTGCTTCCTGTATTGGAGGTTGCTAGGTGGTCCAGCAGGATGAAGGCTGAATAGCAGCCATTGGTTTTAGTTGGGGGGGGGGGAGCATTGACATCCTTGACTCCTGGTGACCTGGATGAAAGCAGTACCAGTGGATTTCAGGACTGACAGCTGTGGGGCCAGTTGGAAGCGAGTGAGGAGTGGACCTGGAGACAGCGGCATAAGTTCTTTTGGAGGCATTTTGCCATAAGGGAGAGCAGACAAAGGCAGCAATGTTGTTGGAGTGGGTGCCAAGGAAGGTTAATTTCTTATTTTCAGAGGGAGAGTTAGCGGCATGCATTTATCCTGGTGGGAATGGCTCAAGAGTGGGGGAAGAACGGGATAGGAAATTGAAGGGAGACAAAGGTTCTCAAGTAGGTAAAGGAGATAAGAGCTAATGAATAGGAGGAGGGATGGCTTTTATCTGAGCAAGGCTAGTTGCTATATACCTATACTTAGGAGGTTGTTAGATGAGATTGTTGGTTCTCTTGGGAAGAAAGGTCTCCTGGGCTGACAGTAACTTATTTGACGGAATGTTTGCCTAACATGCATGCAGTCCTGTGTTGAATCCCCAGCACTGTATAAACCAGAGGTATATGGGGAGTATGCCTATAATCCCAGCACTTGGAAAGTGGAGGCAGGAGATTGGGAGTCCAATGTTATTCCCAAATAAATAGACAGTGAATTTGAGGCTAGTCTGGGCTTCTTGAGATGCTGCCTCAAGACAAAAACAAACAAACAAAACCAAAATTAAATAAACAAAAACCAAAGAAAGCGATGTTCTAGTTTCATTTCTGTTGCTATGATAAAATATCCTGGCCAAAAAAAAAAAAAAAAAAGCAAATTAGAGAAGAACAGGCTTATTTGGCCTATTATTCATTATTTCAGCTAGTCATATCACATCCATAGTCAAGAGCAAAGAGAGTAAGTGCATCCTTGCTTGCATCTAGCTTTCTCTGTCTTACGTAGTTCAGATCTCCTTCATAAGGAATGTGGCTGCCCAGAGTAGGCTGGGTCTTCCTGCATCAATGAACTATCAGTGCAGTCCCCCTCGGACATGATAACTTGATCTAGACAATTCCTCATTCAGATGTTTTTTTCCCCCAAGTGATTTTAGGTTAAGTTGGCAGTTGACACTAGCCAGCACAAACAACAGCAAAGAAAGGTCTTAGAGACTCTAAGAGTTAGGGAAGATGCATTGTGTGTTTGAAGAAGGAACTGTGAAGTTGCCTTGCATCTCTCCATTGTTAGGAGAGAGGTATCCATTGTGACTGTTGTGTGGTATTGAGGTTACTGGTGGGTACTGGTAAGAGTGATCCTCATTGGTGGGTATCTTAGTTACTATTCTATTGATGTGAGAAAACACCGTGACCAAAGCAACTTATAGAAGAAAGAGTTCTTTGGGGACTTAAGAGTTTCAGAGGGTGAGTCCATGACCCTCAGACCATCATGGTGGGGAGCATGGTATCAGCACAAGGCAGGCATGGTGCTGGGGCAGTAACTGAGAGCTTATGTCTGATCCACGAGCTCAAGGTAGAGTGCTAACTGGGAATGACATAGGCTTTTGAAACCTCAAAGCCTACTCCTGATAACACACCTCCTCCTAATCCTTCCCAAACAGTTCTACTGATAGGGTAACCATTTAAACTGGGGAAACATTTATATATGTGTGCCTATGGGGCCATCCTCATTCAAACCACCACAGTGGGGTTTGCCGTGGCCTCAGTCAGCAGGATACATACAGGAGGAGGTGTATAGAGAAAAGCCACAAAGTGCCAACCAAATACAAGACGAACGAGGCACATGCGAGTGTTGATGACAGTTGATCATCTCATTTAGCGTCTAGGACGGGTAAAGGTGACAGGAAGGCATAAGGATGGCATGGAGGGTGTGAGAGCCAATGAGAAGCTGGCAGAAATGGTGATGTGGAATTACTGGTGGAATTCTTAGAGCTGGGCACTGGAAGGAGAGAAAAGCAAGGCTGGGGAGTGATGTTCAGAGTAGAAGATTTGTTAGACCAAGTTTAGAGAGATAATAAAAGTGCTGTCACGTGACCGCGGCAGTGCATGATGGAGGCAGGAAACATGTGTGTTTATGGATGTTTATGCATGTTGGCTGATGGCAGTAGGAGTCAGCTTACAGTCACCAGTGGAAGCAAGGATGTGAGCATCGGGCAGAGGCAGAAATGGATGTCCTGGCTTCTGTTTATACTCACCCATCAGGTGAGGGGGTAGGAGACCTGAAGCTAAGTTGGAAGGTGTCTGCTTGACACTGAGGAAGTGGGAGGCTGAAGGAAGCGTAGTGGGACCAGACCTACACAGAAGGGAGGGAGGGAGATTCTAGTGCTCAGTCTAGCCCCGTCCCAGCCCCCACTCTCCTCTCCCCCCACCCCATTAATGAGAACATGGCTTGTGTGTTTGTTATGTGATGGTCTGTGCCAAGCACACTAGGTGAATCATTTATTTGCCTCTCAAATCAACCTCCATCAGTGAGTGCTTGTTACTTGAAGTCACCACCCAAAGTCACATAGCCACTCAGTTGTGGGGACAGGATTTAAACCCCAGATCGATCGATCTATCTATCTATCTATCTATCTTTATTTATTTATTTATTTATTTTCCAAGATAGGGTTTCTCTGTAGCTTTGGAGCCTGTCCTGGAACTAGCTCTTGTAGACCAGGCTGGACTTGAACTCACAGAGATCCGCTTGCCTCTGCCTGAGTGCTATGATTAAAGGCTTGTGCCACCACTGCCAAACAATAGCAGAGCATTTTGCATGATAAATTTGCTTGATACGGTGTCAATTGTAAGGTTCTCACTGAACCTTTAGAAACATCTCCAGACACCCAGGTTGATTCAGAGCTGGAGGCGAGGGGCACTTCTTCTTTGCAGTTTCTTGAACAGTACAAAGCTGTGAAAGATCTCACTTCTTTTGTTAGTAAAGAAGTATTAAAAACCATCATGTCTTGTCAGCTGACCTGTGGCTTTAATCTGTGTGTTCAGAAGGTGAACTACAATACGCTTCTCGTGTTGTAGTAATAAGGGCAGCGGGGCTGCGTCCCCAGCACCCCGGCTGCCTGGCTAGCTTATGCCTGAAATAACAACACACAAACTGTATTCATTTAATCACTGCTTGGCCCATTTCTATCTAGCCTCTTCTAGGCTAATTCTCACATATTAATTTAGCCCATTTCTAATCATCTGTGTAGCGCCCCTAGGTGCGCTTACCGGGAAGATTCTAGCCTATGTCCATCCTGGGTCGGAGCTTCATCACGTGCGTCTGCCTGGGAGCTGGGAGCATGGCGTCTCTTCTGAGGCGGCTGCTCCTGAGAGGAGAGCTGTGGAGTCTGAGCTCACTTCCTCTTCCTCCCAGCGTTCTGTTCTGTTTACTCCTCCCACCTATCTTCTAACCAATGAGGGCCAAGCAGTTTCTTTTTATTTAACCAATGACCTTCCTCCATCATCGTTTTGTGACTATTGCTGTTTATTTTTTCCTAGCTGAGCAGGAGGACACGCAGAAGAAAACCTTCACCTGCTGGATAAACTCGCAGTTAGCAAAGGTGAGGACAAGGGTGATGTTTAGCTGTGAAGACAGTTGTGGCTTCCTTACTCCTGCAGCTCTTACCCCAGGGTGGCCCATGCCTGGAATTCCAGCACCTGGGAACTGGAGGCAGGAGGATCAGGGGTTCAAGACCAGCCTTGGCTATGTAGCGAGTTCCAGGCCATCTTGGACTACGTGAGACCCTATTAGCAGCAAACAAAGACACCAAAGCTAAACACAGTGCAACGATGACACATGGAAGGTCACAGATGTCTTCTCTCTAAGAGAATGCACTGGTGCTCACCGCTCACTGTTGTGTCCTGCTTTACTGGTTATTCTTTCCAGGAACAAGAAAGAGGTACCTGCGAAGGACCTGGACAATGCTGACACTTCACAGAATGACATAATGACAGTGTGGTGTTTGTCTGTATTGAGTGACGTGCATGAGACATTACCCTAAACTTGTCACGTCTGATAATTGAGGAGTGCTTATGACAGCTGCTGTTTTGAAATAATAGCTTATTAAATGGTATACTATACAATTTCATTATTTTTATAAATACATAAATTATATTTCATTTCACTATTTTTACATTTTTGGTTTTGTTTTTGAGACAGGGTTTCTCTGTATATGTAGACTGGCTGTCCTGGAACTCACTCTGTAGACCAGGCTGGCCTCATCTGCCTGTCTCTGCCTCCCAAGTGCTGGGATTAATGGTACATTTTAGTTTTCGAGATGAGGTTTTTCAGGCTGGTCTTGAGCTCCTAGATCTCAGTGATTTACCTACTGCCTTAGTTCCCCTGTAGCTATGACTTTAGAAGGACTACCACCTAGCTCACATTTTCTTTCTGTTCTGCTGTTGGGCATTAAATTCAAGGCTAAGTTTGTATACTAGGCAAGTGTCCTACCATTGAATGATATTCTTGAATCTCCTGTGACTATTTTCTTTCTTTCTTTCTTTCTTTCTTATTTTAAAAGAAGGAATTTTAATCCAGAGCTCTGTTTTATCAGCACACCTGGTATCTCTCCCATCCAGGTACTAATCAAGCCCAACCAGTTTTGCTTCCAAGATCAGGATCCCTAGGATTTTTTTTATTTATTCATGTATTTATGCATCTATGTATGTATTTATTTGTTCGCTTATTTATGTATGTATTTATATGTATAGATACACAGATATACAAGTGCCCATGGAGGCCAGAGAGGTCACTGGATTCCCTGGAGCTACAGTTTTGAGCAGTCAAATATAGGTGCTGGGAACTGAACTTTGATTCTTTGTAAGAGCAGTATGTGGGTTGTTTGTTTGTTTTGGGTTTTTTTTTTTTCAAGGCTCTGTGTAACAGCCCTAGCTGTCCTGGAACTAGCTCTTATAGCCTCCACTGGACTCGAACTCACAGAGATTTGCCTGCCTGTGCCTCACAAGTGCTGGGATTAAAGGTGTGCGCCACCACCACCAAGTATGTGTTCTTAAATGCTAAGTCATCTCTCCAGCCACACACATTTCCTTCCTTCCTTCCTTCCCTATCTATCTATCTATCTATCTATCTATCTATCTATCTATTTGAGACTGGGTCTTGCTATATAACTCAGGTTAGTCTAAAAATTGCTATGTAGACCCAATAGGTCTTGAGCTTTTGGCCATCCTCCTGCCTCTGCCTTCTAGTGCTGTTCCCAGGCTTAGTTTACTTTGCTAGACTTCCAGATGACTTCTAGATGATTTCCCACTGTCCCTATGTGAGAGAAATAGTGTGAGTCCCACAGAGAAGGCCTGGGACTTAACCCTTATCACACATTCGGCAAGGGAGTATCCTGGGGCACAAATCTAGTCAGGACCTACGGGCCTGTGTCTCAGTGATGCTGAGAACCTCAGACAACCTGGATGCCTGATGAATGAGTCTCACCCTCTGCCCTCCCTCTCTCCACCCCTGCCACACAATGCGTGTCATTCTGATGGAAGGGAGACACATCCTCGGCCTGATTCTGAGTGTCTTTGCACTCTCTGTACAAGGGTTAGGGCTGCGAAAGCTCCGCTCAGAAAGAGCGTTGTGGAACTGGGACTATGACCCGAGATGAATCAGGCTGTCTGTCTCTCTGTGCTCTGGAGTTGTGAGTCCTGTGTCATTCTCTTAAGATAATTTCTGCTGACTCCTAGCTGGCTTTGAAGACACAAAGCCCACTGAGGATATTGCTTAATGGTGTTTTTGGACCACTTGTAGATTATCTCCCTTGTTTCCTTTGGCAGCACACACCTCCCTCGGCTGTATCTGACTTATTCGCAGACATTAAGAAGGGCCATGTCCTCCTGGACCTGTTAGAAGTTCTCTCAGGACAACAGTTGGTAAGCTTCCCGAATGGCACCAAGACGCTGGGTTGGTTTTGTTTTGTTGTTTTTGAATATACTTCCTGTTTCTGAGGAATGCGTGTGCTTGAATTTTTAGCCTCGGGATAAAGGATCTAATACATTCCAGTGCAGAATCAATATAGAACATGCCCTGACATTCCTGAAAAACAGATCGGTGAGCATGAATCATACGTGCAGATTCTCCGGAGGGACTGGCTCAGTGGGAGGCTCACTCTCTTTAACCTGGGCTTCTCTGTCTACAGATCAAGCTAATAAATATCCATGTTGCTGACATTGTGGAAGGAAACCCATCCATCATTCTTGGCCTGATTTGGACCATCATATTGCACTTCCACGTAAGCACTTTGGTGATAGGAACATCACTAGTCTAATCCACATGGTAGGCGGCGAGACCCAGCGAGTGTGACCTGACGTCATCCAGTCCAGAGCTGCTTCTGTCAACCAGACTCGAAATCTCCAACAAGTAGAAAGCATATAGCAAAGTCTATTTTTCCAATATTGATGTGTAATATATATGTATAGATTATATACATTATGCACACATATATTTGTATATATGCACACACATATAAATTTATGCACACACATAGTTTTTGCTTGTTTGAAAGACAGGGTTTCACTGTGTAGTCCTGGCTAGCCTGGAACTCTATGTAGATCAGGCTGCCCAAACTCTCAGAAATCACCGGCTTCTGCCTTCCAAGTGCTGGGATTAAAGGCACATGCCACCAAGCCTGTCTTGTATTAAAGAAACTTCAAATGTCAGCATCTGGTGACACCTGTCACTCATCTGAGGAGTGACCTTTTACGATGACAGACCTGTTTTTGGTAAGATTTCAGTATAGTTTTGAGCAGCAGCATTTTGCCAGTGCTGAGAAGGTCAGACTTTGAACAGACAGGTGTGCTGTTTGCATGAAGCATTGTTCTTTTTCTGCCCCCTTTCTCCCTGAACACTCCCTTTCCCTCTTGAGGTTTGGGTGGGGTTGGAGTCCTTAAGTAGCCTCCTCTGCCTCACTGTGGATGTTTAGGAAAGCCTTGGTCTTCCTCTCATGCTTTCTGTTTCTCTCTGTCCCCACTCCATCCTCCTACACTGCAAACTGTCAGAGTGGCTTCCCTGACATAAAGACTGGCCTATGGCCCCTCTAAGGACAACACGTGGCCAGGCACGGTGGCTCACTTCTGTGATCTCAGCTTTGGGAAGCCACAGGAGGAAGATTGCTAGGAGCCCAAGGTTAACCTGAGCTGCCCAGTGAGTTTCAGGTCAGACAGGATTACTGAGTAAGGCCTGTCACAGACAAAACAAAAACAGGAGATAAGTGAAGTAGCCCCTGGGATCTCAGGAATTTCTGTGGGATGGAGTGCCCCACACCCTCTCAGGAGGACTTCAGAGAGCAACAGCGACAGGCCCAGTGGCCAGGAAAGAAAGCTGTTGGTTTTCCCTTTGAATTAGGAAGAGACATTGTGTGTGAAGATGTATGCAGAACATTGATTTGCTTTCTTCTACATGACGTGACTAGTTCAGGCTGAAACCCCTTCTAGCTGGTTGTGATCTCGTTGGAATAGGTTGCATCTCCAGGCTTCTCAGGATACTTTGACTGTCAAAGTATTTCTTATTTGTTTAATGAATCCCTGTTTGGATTTTAATTAAAGTCCAAATTAAAGACCAAAGAAGGTCTTTCAGCCATTTTGTTGTTTTCCGTTTGGACTGTGGATGTTCAGTGTTTGCTGTCCCATCCTGAATTAGCCACCACAGTACCAGTCTGAACTGATTCTGCATGGAGAGTGTTTATTATTGTTGCTTTAAAAATAACTATATATTTATGTATGTATTGGGTAACAAATGTTTATTTTAGTCAGACTTAGAATACTGCCCAAATAATTGTTGTAAAATTTGGATATTTTTCTGTATTGCGTGCCTTTGTAGCTAGAACAAAATAATATACATGTTAGTGATGAGAACTAAGTTTGGGAGTGTAGCTTTTCCTCTGGGAGAGGAGGAAAGTGGAATTGGAGACAGAAAGCAGGACCAAATATGGTAAGATGTTAAAATCGGGTAAATTGGGAGAGGTGGCTCAGTGGTTAAGAGTTCTTGCTGCTCTTTCAGAGGACCTGGGTTCAATTCCCAGCACCCAAATGTGAGTTTATAGCTATATATAACTCCATTTTCAGGGGATCCAATGCCCCTTTCTTATATTTTTGGTTGTGAACCTAGCCTTTAATGGCTGAGCCATCTCTCCAGCCCCAGTGCTTCTTTCTGATCTCCATGGGCGCCAGACACGAATGTGGCACACAAACATACATGCAGGCAAAACACTCATATATACACATACATATACATGTATACATATATACATATTTATAATAAAATTTAAAAATTTTGGATAAGGTATAGAAAGTAAAGTTATTCACAGTCCACCCTTCAAATGTAACTTTGAACAATTTAATATCCAATCTTTATGTATACTGCAGGCATTAATACGTAGTCATATATGGGGTCTGTGTTACGTAGATTATACAAACCAAGGATTGAGGATAATTGTCAAAAATGTTTCTATTTGAACTAAATGTATGTAAACGTTCTGCTTGGCATCATTCTGCTAAGTAGCCTAACAACCATTTTCATAGTATTTACATTGTGTTGTACACATTATAGGGAACTCAGATGACTTTCTGAGGAGGGAGATTTGCATAGGTTGTATGCAAAGACTATACTACAATACTATAAGAGACTTGAGCATCCACAGTTGTCAGCATCTGAAGGGAGCCGGTCCCCTGGGAATCTGAAGCACAGCTATAACTTAACAACATGGGGTGTCATTCCCCATACTGTTCCAAACTCTTCTAATGAGCCTCTCTCTAAACTGATATCTATTTTATCAGAGGTATATGGCTCTGGCTGTAAAGTACTCTATCTCACCACTTAGTGGGCATCCAGAAGGCTCAGTTACTTCTGATCATGAGTAACTTCAGTTCTATCCTCAAGATAAAACCTTTCCACACACCTGCAATAAAATAAATCATGGAGCGGATCTCTGTGAGTTCGAGGCCAGCCTGGTCTACAAGAGCTAGTTCCAGGACAGGCACCAAAGCTACAGAGAAATCCTGTCTCAAAAAACAACAACAACAACAAAAAAAAAATCATGGACCAAATTCTTGGAAGTGGAATTCTGATGCAGGAGTTGCAGTTTGCAGTTTGAAAGCTTTAAGAATGGGTTTGTTACACTGCTCTTTCCCTAACGGTGCCCACCATCTGAGCCCTTTGGGAGGTGTTTTAGCATTACTAATTCCAGAGGCAGAACTGTGAGTTTGTGTTAGCCCCCACTCACCCTCTTGTGCCTGACTTAATTCACTTAGCATAGGTGGTTGTGACGAGGTGTCTTTCATTGCCCTTCCGATATATGGCACCACACTTGGTCGCCCGCCCACTTTGGACACACGTTTCTTTTCTTGGTGAGTTTTAGTTATTGTAGTCGTACTGCTAGGAATATTTGTATATGTACTGTTTAGTGTTCTGGGCCTACAGTCCCACTGAAATATGTCTAAAAGTGGAATTGTCGGTCCTGTGTGTTTCCTCTTTTAACACTAGAGTAGTGTCTTATTCCATTATGTGAGGCCATAATAGATCACACAGGAGGAGTAATTAGTGATAAACGGATATAGGTTACTTTATAGTTCTGAAGGTTGGGAAGTCCAAGACCCTTCACTGCCGAGCTGTCTTCCCAGCTCTGTCTTTTTATTTCTTAAGTTCCTTATTTTTTAATTTTTCTTGAATTTTTTTTAATATATGTGTATGTTTGGGCATCCGTATGACTGTATATCACGTTTGTGTCTGGAAAGAGTATAGGATCCCCTGGAGTTGGAGTTACAGGCACTGATGATGTGAGCTTCCTGATGGATGTGGGTGTTGAGAACTGAACTCATAGCTTCTGGAAAAATAATAAACTCTCTTAACCACTGAGCCATCTCGGCCCCACCCACTTCTTCCTTTAAGGTAGACTTGTGTGTGTGTGTGTGTGGTGTGTGTGTGTGTGTGTGTGTGTGTGTGTGTTTGTGTGTGTGTGTATCTGTACACCATGGCTTGCATGTGAAGGACAGCAGACACCTTTATGGAGTTGCTTCTTCCACCTTTTTTTGGGTCCTCGGACTTGAATTCACGTTTCCAGGCTTATGCAGCAAGTAGCTTTACCTGCTAATCCATTTTACTGACCCATGTTTTTCATGTTCTTAATGGTGATTTTATTTTTTCTTTGGGGCTTGCCTGCCCTTTGTTTCTTTCCCTCCCTCCCTCTCTCTCTTCTCTGTATGTGCTTTTGTTCCTAATGCTTTGTAATTGGAGGAGATGCCTTCCAGTCCATCCAGTCTCTAAGGATTCTTGACTAGGAGTCCCACTTGGTTCTTTTCAGTTGAATCTATCTGCACTGGTAGTGCTCAGTGGGATCTTTAGGGGATGAATGGATGCTTGCCCTCTGTGGGATGCCATTCCCTGGTTAGGTGCAGGATGACCCCTGTCCAGACCCAAGGAAAGCAGAATTATAGTTCCAAATGTCAAAATGCTGACCCTCAATCGTTTTTTAGTTCATTTAAACCAGAATACGTTGTCATTGCTAAAGAATGCTTTTTAAGTGCTTGGACTGAGTGGCATAGGCTAGCATGCTTGTTAACAATTATGCTCTCTGGGATAAAACTGGACTCGCTGAACATAGCAGACAATGAAGACTACTGAGAACTCAAGAACAATGGCAATGGGTTTTGATCCTACTGCACGTACTGGTTTTGTGGGAGCCTAGGCAGTTTGGATGCTCACCTTACTAGACCTGGATGGAGGTGGGTGGTCCTTGGACTTCCCACAGGGCAGGGAACCCTGATGGCTCTTTGGGCTGATGAGGGAGGGGGACTTGACTGGGGAAGGGGGAGGGAAATGGGAGGCAGTGTTGGGGAGGAGGCAGAAATCTTTACTAAATAAATTAAAAAAAAATTATGCTCTCCTTAGATTGAGGAGCTTGCTCGGACTCTGCATTGCGATTATAATCAACCTTCTTCGGACATACCTTCTTTGGACATACCTTCTTCGGACATCGTGAATGCCGCAGATTCATCTCCTACCTCAAGTCCTCCGGCTAAGAAGTCTTCCAAAGCGCAAACTCAAGCAAGATGGCAGTTGTCTGCAAAGAAGGCCCTTCTTCAGTGGGCTCAGGAGCAGTGTGCCACGTGAGTAGTTGGCTGTGGGCAGGTGCAGTGTGCCACGTGACTAGTTTGCTGTGGCTGGGAGTGGTGTGCCACGTGAGTAGTTTTCTGTGATCAGGAATGGTGTGCCACGTGAGTAGTTGGCTGTGGCCAGGAGCAGTGTACCATGTAGTTGGCTGTTGGCTGGGAACAGTGTACCATGTAGTTGGCTGTAGCTGGGAACGGTGTGCCACGTGAGTAGTTGGCTGTGCCCAAATGAGACAAACAGGGCAGCCGTGTCCAGTCACACAACCTCATAGACCGACTAGATGACCAGGCTGACTAGATGGTCCACTCACAGAAACACCATTTCATAGTGAGTCTTCCAGAGGTGGATACTGGTGGGCTTAGCTACTTCTGGTTGCAAAGACGACAACTTCACTCCATTTGCCGTGTTTAGGTGGTTTATTGCTGTGGGCAGATAGGACAATATTTAAGCCCCTCCCCCTTTCTTTTTGAGATGGGGGTCTTACTATGTTTCCCTGGCTGCTTTCAAACTCACATCCAGCTGCCTCTGTTTCCTATGTGCTGGATTAAACTACACACCTTAACACCTGGCATTAAGTATTTCTTTAGGCACAATCCCCCATGCATCTAGGAGGTAGCTTTAGGTCTAGAGTCTTTACCTACTTGTGTTAGTTACTTGGTTTGTTACTGCAACAAAATACCTGATGGGAGCAACTTGTGCAGCCAAGGGTTTGTTTGATCTCCCAGGTGCAGGGAGATGCAGTTCATCATGCGAGGGGAGGTGTGATGGCGGGAGCATGAGGAGGTGGGTCCCAGTGCATCCACAGTCAGGAGGCAGAAGACAACGGATCTTCTTCGTGCTTAGCTTACTTGCTCCTTGTTATTCCGCCCATAGTCCCAGCCCATGTGCATCTCACATTAATCTGCCTGCTCTAGACGATCTCTCCCAGGCATGCCCAGAGATCCCACCTGCCATGGTGATTCTAAATTCCATCAAGTTGACAGTGAAGACTAATATAAACACTTTGAAAGTCAAGACCATGTCTTTTTAAAAATTACAAAAATCTGCTATTATTATTAGTGTGTGTGTATGTGTGTGTGCGTATGTGGCACAGGTATGCCATAGCATGCCCGTAGAGGGCAGAGGACAACTTTATGGACTTGGTTCTTTCCTTCCGCCTTTAGAAGGGTTCTGGGGATTGAACTCAGGCTGCCAGATTTGTGTGGTAAGCACTTGGTGAGTCAATTCACTAAGCCAGGATAGAGGTGTAATGAATGAATGAAATAACTAATATGGAAAGTTGCGCCATAGTTTGCTCCGTCTGTATAGTTAGAAACCATAGGCCTCATTTTTTGGAAACTTTAACTGTATTTTCTAATCGATCCTCATCAAATAGAAAAGGAACCAAAGAAGATGTATTTTTGTTTCTTAAATTTATTTTATTATTATTATTATGCTTATGAATGTTGTGTTTGTGTGTGTATGGGTATGTGTGTACCACGGCACGTACGTGGAGGTCAGAGGACAACTTTGGGGAGCTGGTCCCCCCATTCTACCATTATTGTGTATGAGGACTGGACTCAGGCCACCAGGTTTATGTGGCAAGTTCTTTACCTGCTGATGAATTTTTTAAGAAGAAAAGTAGAGATGATAAAGGCAAGTTTGATTTCTTTTGCCATTTTTAATTTTTTTTTTTAATTAAAAAAGCATATTATGTATATGGGTATGTCCATAGAAATATTAAGGAGCTCAGAGGTGTTGGATCCCTGCCTTATTCCATGTTCTATTGCTGTGAAGAGACACCACGACCACAGCAACTCTTACAAAGGAAAATATTTAACTGGGGCTGGCTTACAGTTTCAGAGGTTTATCAGGGAGCATGGTGGCATGCGGGCAGATGTGGTAGCTGAGAGTTCTACATCTGGATCTGCAGGAAGCAGAAGAGGAGTACCCTGTGGCCTTAGCTTGAACCCTTGAAACCTCAAAGACCACCCACCCCCAGTGACACTCTTCCTCCCAAAAGGCCACACCACCCGATTGTGCCACTTCCTGGTGGCCAAGCATTCAAATTTATGAGCTTATGGGGACCATTTGTATTCAAACACCACACCCTCACTCTCACTGCTCAGCTCCTTGCTGCCTCCCTATCCAGATCCATCCCCTTTCTGTCTCATTAGACTTAGAAAAACTTCTAAGGAATAATAATAAAATATAGTAAGAAAAAACAAGCATGAACACATCAGGTTTTGTCTCTTGACTGCTGCAGCCTGGACGGGAAGCAGATGGACTGGGGTGCAGTTGGCACAGAGTGAAGAGGATTCAAGCTGTGGTCAGGAGTGGTGGCGACAAAGGGACAGTTTCCCTTCCTGTGGGTGGCTAGGGAGGGCTTTGTAGAGGGGAGCCCTCTGGGCTGGGGCCTGAGGGAAACCTTTCAGTGTGTGGAATCTGTGAGAAAGAACATCCGTCTATATGGATTAGCGGCTTCGCTTTGAGAGAACGGAGGCAGATGTGGCTGCCTCACGGTCAGAGAGGTGTTCGGATGGGCAAGGCGCTCAGAGTCCAAATCACATCAGGCCCTGTTAACCAGGGTGGAGGTATTACAGTGGCAAACTGACCCTTAACTATTTTAGGTGTATGGTTTGGTGGTACCTCATGTGTTGCTGTGCAGCTCTCCCTACACTCCACCAGCTACAGTCTCCATTCCCATGGTTGAAACTCTATTATACCTATTAAATAATAGCTCCATATTCTTCCTCCCTAGCCACTGGACACCACCCATCTATTTTCTGTCTTGTCAGTGTGGCTGATTGAGCCACATGTAACTAGATAGTATTTGGCCTTTTTTATGGGTTTGTTTCAATCGGCACAATGCCTTCTAAGTTCCATCCATTTTGTAACATAACTCAGCAGTTCCTTCCTTTTAAGTCTGAATTTGTTCCTCTGTCCATCAGTTTATGCTTTTATCCATGACAACAGATTGCAAGCAGAGAAATGATGAAGTCTCTCTGTTCAGTGAGCAGCCAGGCAACTAGGCAATAATTTGGTCCAGAGTATCATTTGATTTACTCTACTGAGGGCAAAATATTGTTTCCTATGGAAAACGATCTTGACTCGCTGTGGGAGTCTAAAGTCAGGCTTGAGCCAGTAGATGGTTAAATGAAGAGTATCATGTGTGTGTGGTGGTGGGGGTACTGGAGGCACCTCCAGATTCCAGGCCCCCTTCTGAAGTCTGATGCACTGGGTGGAGAGGGGACTTGGGAATTTCCGTTCTCAATACTTGCATCTCAGGAGATGTTGGTGAGGTGGCAGGCACCACACTTTGTGAACTGATGCTCTGTGGTATTCTGAGCATTCTCATTGACCTTTTACCTGTTTGACAAGAAGGTTCAAACGAAAAATTTCCCTAGGTTCCTGGGATTCATCTATAGTGTTTGTTTCTCTGAATTACATTTTAGCTACCATTGACTACAGTGGGAACATTTTTATTTTTATTTTTTAACAACTGTCTATATTACATCCCTTTGCACAGATCTGAGTCTATCAGTGTGACAGATTTTAAGTCAAGCTGGAGAAATGGGATGGCCTTTTTGGCCGTCATTCATGCCTTGCGGCCAGACCTGATTGACATGGACAGCGTGAGGCACAGATCCAGCAAAGAGAATCTGAAAGAGGCCTTCAGGATCGCGGAACATGAGCTGAAGATCCCCAAATTGCTGGAGCCCGAAGGTAGAGAGCTCTTCTTTTCTTTGGAAACCTCCTTGTTTTAAGGTCCCGCAGGAAGTTGATTTGAAGCTGCACCTCTGTGCTGGTGACCATAGCAATGTATTTTCATGCTGGAAGGTTGAACTTACTCTTAATCGAATTTCATGGATTGGGACTTTGCAGCAATTACTTCTGTCATTGAGAAAATGAAGTTGTAGCTGAATGTAAGCAATGCCTTTGTTAAAGCAATTTGAGTCTTTGCCTTAATTTCCTTCTAGTATGTTCTGTATTGTGTTCTTTACTCTGATTTTCCTGAGCTCTCCCACAAGCTTCTTTAGTTTTGAATCACACTTGTTTATGAATCACACTTGTTTGTGAATCGCTCTTGTTTGTGAATCACTTGTTTATGAATAACACTTGTTTGCAAATCACACTTGTTTATGAATCTCTCATTTGTTTGTGAATCACACTTGTTTGTGAATTGCTCTTGTTTGTCTCTCTCCCTGTTCCAGCTCTCTCCTCCTGTGACTGAGGGAGAGCCACAGTTACCTTTTCCGTGTTCTCCTTATGTGGTTGACCACACTTTGGTATTCTTTCTGCTCAGTCCTTGTCTTTGATTATTAACAAGAAAATTGTAAAATGCCAATTTTAGCTGTATAGGATTATTGTTAAAATAATTTGTTTCTGAAGAACACTTTCCTAGTTTCTCAAATGTATCATACATATTTGTAAAAAAGAAATTACTATCAGTGTGGGAGACAAAGACAGAAGAACTGTTGAGTTTGAGGCCAGCCTGGGACACACAGCAAGTTCTAGGCCAGTCAGTTCTACACAGTGAGGGCCTGTCTTAAAAAAGGAACGAAGGAAGCAAGCAAGGAAGGAAAGAAGGCAGGCAGGCAGGCAGGCGAGTAATTTGGGTCAGCAAGATTGGAGGCATGGGATTTGCTGCCAAGCCTGGCCTCCTCATTCAGTTCGGAAATCTCATGATAGAACAAGAGAATCAACGTTCCCAAGTTGCCCTGACCTCTCCATATGTGCTATGCCATGTGGCTCTCCCAGACAAATAAGTAAGTGCCAAACAATGAAGTTATTAAAGCAGTGTATAGGATTCGTGAAGGCGTGGTGAGGCCGCAGATGAAGGGCAGCTTGTAGCTCTAGCTGTCTCTGTAGGAGTGTGGATTAGATGTGACCAGTGCACAGTTCTCCAAACAGTGTGAAGCACACACACTTAGACTTGTTTCCTATAAATCTGGCTTCTGTTAAGCATATGTAGCACATAATTGGTAAATAACAAAGTGTACGCTTTACTTTACTATGCAGTCCTAGTAGACTAAGGATGCTTTTCTGAGTTTACCTCTCTCTTGCATCAATCTATAGGCTTCAGGTTGCTCTTCGGTGACATGAATGGTTTCTTTGCTTAATCAAATATTAGTCTTTTATGTTAATTGCCACATGACAGCTCTAGATGACATATTTTAGCATCTGTGTCATTAATAACGGCCCCAGTGAGCATTTGTAGAACTCAGTAAAGGGACAAACCCAGTCCTCATTTGTACATCTGTGGCCTGAGTACAACCAGCATGGTGGTGTCTGGTCACTGTCACCAAATCATGGAAGGGAAGTGGAGATGAGGGTAATGTAGCAGCCTTTCTCCCCTTGGATGCAGATGAGCGTGGGTGCACACTTGTAATCCCAGGACTTAGGAAGCTGAGGCCAGCCTGGTGAGGGCCTGTTCAAAAATACATAAAGATTTAGTAGATGTAGTAATTCTCTAAAGCACAAACAATAGCAAAAATAAGTCTTTTCATTGGGAAGGGTTAGGTTTCAGTATTTATTACCTTGATTTTGAGGTCATTATTTTTCTTACATGTGGCACAAATACTGGCCCATAGAAATCAGGTTTATTAATTCCACAAATGAGTTAACTCTGAATGTCCTGGACAGGTCTTCTGTATAGAAATGGTTTACTGCAGAGATGCCTGGACTAGTCTGCTAGGAATCGGTTACCCTTGCTGTGTGCTCCTGTATCCTGCAGGACCCCATGCACCGTGTCTCCAGAAGGAGAAACACTTTGGTTTTTGTCTCTCTACCCCTCTGATTACTGTGTCATCCCGCAGTTGACAACACGCTGAGCGACACTGTGTTTCTTACTCTGAGGTTGTTTAGGCAACGTCAGCATTCTCCCTGCTTCTGTCTGACTGCAGATCTAAGGTCTGAATTCTGACCAGTGTTGGAGCCAGGAGAATGACCCGAGGCTTCAGGGCTGGCCCATGACCAGATAATCCAAGAGCCTCTGAACCCAATGGCTGTGGCCATAGACTTCTTGAGAATTAATTGTAAGAAGAAGTCTCTTCCACGGTTGACGGGGCCGTGTGCTGTGTCTTGCAGATGTAGATGTCATGAATCCTGACGAGAAGTCCATCATGACTTATGTGGCACAGTTCCTGAAGTATTCGAGGGATGCCCCTGGCGCTGGAACTTCAGCTCAGGTACGGCTTCCTACCTGTCGCCTCCTTTTGGGTGTACGCTAATGATCTGACTAAAAACAAAACAAAACAAAACGGGAGTTGCGCTCACAACTTAAACGTGCCATTCATACGAGTATGTAAACCATACCTGAAGTTATGATATAAAATAGTTTCAATATCTATAAAGTTCCATCATGCCTCTTTTCTGGGCTCTGCACTTCCTCCCTGGAAACTAATATTTGAATTTCTTCCACTGTAATTCATTTGGTTGGGATTTTCTTTCTTTTACGTTTGAGTGATGGTTTGCCAAGCTTTGCTGAATTATCTGAATTATCTTCTGGATTGACGTTGTGGCAGTTCTGTGTTAGCGTGACCCACAGTGCATGCCTGAAACAAGAAAAGGTTCATTTTCACCCGTGGTGTGAAAGGTTAGGGTGTGCCCAGCCAGCATTGGTCAGGTGGCATGTCCTAATGGGCCATGTATGGCAGGACCGGGGAAACACAGATGAGAAGGCACGAGAGTTCTGTGGTCCCCTTGGGATATGCCATCAAAGACTTAGTGCTTTCTGCTGGGCCTAACCTCTTAGTGCCGTCTGCTGCTGGTGCCCAACTTGTTGGAGGAAGCTGCTTGTTGGTTCCCGGCTGCCTAGCCCCGAAATAATCACACAGAAACTGTATTAATTAAATCACTGCTTGGCCCATTGGCTCTAGCTTTTTATTGGCTAACTCTTACATATTAATGTAAATCCATTTCCATTAATCTGTGCATCACCACGAAGCTGTGGCTTACTGGGAAACATTCCAGCGTCAGCGGGGCTACATGGCTTCTCTCTGACTCCGCCCTTCTTTCTCCCAGCATTCAGTCCAGTCTTCCCTGCCTAGCTCTGCCCCGCCCCACCCTGCTCCACTGTAGGCTCAAAGCAGTTTTTTATTCATTAATGGTCATCACAGCATACAGAGGAAAATCCCACGTCACCAATTTGTGACATTATTTGTTGTTCAAGAGCCAAACTATAGCGGTGTCTCTCAGGATGAGTTCTAAGTTAAGCTGCCTTTTGAACAATTTGCCGATTTATTTGTTTTTATTTTGGGGAGACAGGGTCTCTCTATATAGCACTGGGTACCCTGGAACTCACTATATAGACTAGGCTATCTCTTCAGTGCTGTGATTAAAGGTGTGTGCCCCCACACTTGGCTCTTTATTCATTTATTTGGTGACTTTTGCCTGCATATCTGTCTGTCTGCACCATATTCATGCAGTGCCCATGACGCCATGATGGCCAAAAGAGGGCATCTCCATGTGGGTGCTGGGAACCAAAGCCGGCTTCTAGAAGAGTCTCCAGTGATCTTGACTGCAAGCCATCTCTCCAGTCTTTTTGAAAAACTTAGAGATAATAGAATTTTGATCTATTGTAACTTTTATTTGTTTTACTGGAATACTCATATACTATAAAATTAAGATATTTCAAGTGTTCAGTTCTGTAGTTTTTAGGCATTTACGTGATCATGCTGCCATTGCCCTCTGGTTTAGCACCCTTCACCATGCTTCCATGAAGACAACTGAGTGTGGCGAATATAACAAGTTATCAAGTAAAATCCATATTATTTTAAAAGCTCCTTTAAGTGGTTTTCTCGGGCTTGGTTACATACCTTTTGTCTGATGAACTGGACTGCTTTTCCAGCTGTTATGGCCCAGGCTGCCAGACACGTTGTGACTGATTCTGGAAGTTATGTTCAGGGGGACTAGCCTCAGAAATGTGCAGGTTGTTTTGGACCTCCGAGAGGCATCCCCTTCCTGATTAACTCTCATATAAAAATAAGATAACAAATTCAACTCATGAAGTTGGATGCCAAAATATTGAGCAGCCCTCTTGCTTACTAGAATAAGAAGGCAAATGAACAGGAAACTGTAACCTCTGGATTTACCTTCCAGCAGCAAAATCTGCATTCGCTTGTGAGCAAGCCCATTGCAGCTAATATCTCAGAATTAGAAAGAGCACTGCTCCTGTCTACAGGATAGCACATCTGAGAATTTTGCTAGTTTTTTGTTTTTGTTTGTTTGTGTATGTATATTTATGATCATTAAGGTCTTCACAATATTTTTTGGTATGATTGTTTTTGGCAACAGACCTGCTATAAAGTGATTTAAGAGGTTGTTAAGATGACTTAGTGCATAAAAATGATTGACATTTGCTGAACAAACCTGGTGACCTGAGTTACATCTCTACAACCCATGTAAAGGTGAAAGGAGAGAAATGACTCCTTAGAGTTGTTTCCTGACCTCAATATTCTTGGTTTGGCATGTGTGGTTTCCCCTCATCATACATGATAATAAATAACATTAAAAATGATATATGTTTCCTAAAATACTGAAATAATGGAAATGATAGGCCATATCTGTAGTTAGTTTAACTTTTTCTTCTTTGAGATAGGACTTCTCATGTAGCCCTAGCTATTCTAGAGTTTGCTAAGTAAACCTTAGCCTTGGACTCCCGGAGATCCATGTGCCTCTGTTTTCTCAGATCTGGGATTAAATATATGACCTGTATGGCTTATTTACTTTTATGCCTCTGGATGTTTGCCTACATGTTATGTATGTATGACACAGTTGTGTCTGGTCCTGTGAAGTCAGAGGAGGGTTCCAGATCCCCTGGAATGCAGTTACTGACAATTGTGAGCTGCCCTGTAGTGCTGGGAATTGAACCCTGGTCCTCTGGAAGAGCAGCCAGTGCTCCTAACCATTGACCCATCTCTCCAGTCCCCATTTAAAATATGTATATTCTTTTGAGAAATCTTTATTTAGAAGCACAGAATGATTTTCGGTTGTTAGTTTCAGTCTATTTTAAATGTAAGGTGTTATAGGAACCAGCAGAATTACTCTTGGGCATAGGGAGTCATTGGTGTAAAATAATATTAACCCACTGCTCTTAAAAGTTGTCAGTTTTATTGCTCATAGAAATCGCCAAAGCTGTGTGGGATATGGTTTAAATATGTGTGTGCATGCATACATGCATGCATGCATGTTTACTTGTGTGAATTACAGGTCAAGGTGAAGGATGCTATAGTATGGCTAGCCCTGCAGGAGAAGAAACTACAGAAGTTGCAGAAGGATTCAGCCAGTGAGACCGACTTTAACAAGTATCACGTGAGTAAGACTTTTAAACACCAGCTCATACTGTTTTGGGGAAAGAGTGGTAAGCATACGTTTAGAAAAATACACTTTAGAAAACTCTAAGAGAGTAGTGTTTAGTCTTAAACAACCCCACGACTCCGAGCTGAAGTTCTGAACTGTGCTTCTGAAGCCTTTGAGGATGTTCTTGTCAACTACAGGTTCAGAGTCAGGAGTTCTGGCCAGGGTCTGAGATCCTGCATTGCTAACATGGTAGTGGAAACTGCTGATCACAGAGTAGTCTAAGCTACAGGGCTCTACAGCAAGGGATGGCACACCAGAGCCTCTGGCCCTGGACGCCTGCTTTTGCGAAGGAAATGACGTCAGAATAGAGCTATATCCATTTAAATACTCTTTATAGTTGTTTCCATGCTATACCTAGACCTGAGATGTTGGAAAAGAGACCAAATGGTCCATGAGGCCCAAGAGATTATCGTCTTGCCCCTGTAATGAAAGTTCTCCATCCCTGGTTTTGAGTAGATCATTCTTTCATCATGAATGTCGAATGAAAGAGAAACACCGAAGGCTATCAGTTGCACCTCTCAGCATTTTAATCCAGGGCTTCAGTCAGGAGGCCTTTGTATAGTAGTGGTGTTATCACAGAGCTGACCATCTGCTATGGAGCGAGCCCCGGGCTGATAATTCTTTTACAGGCTAACACATCTCACTGAACTTGGTGTTATTAATTCACTTTCCCACATAAAGATATTAAGGCTCAGAGGGACTAACTGACTTCTCTGTATTTCTACAGCGTCTCAAGAGCAGAGTGTGGCTTTAGGGTTCCAGCTCTTTTCACATTCTGTTGATTGTCCAGGACATGTTAATTATTAACTGTACAAGCTTGAGGGCGCCAGTGAAGGGTTCTTAGAACCCATTGTCTGTGTAATTTTGTGCTTCCCACCCGTTCTCTGTCTTGAATAAGAAAGATATTGTTGTGTTCTTATGTAGCCCTTAGAGCTTTCTGGGCCCCCATTCCCCCGCGGGAACTGCATGAGTCAGCCTCTCCAAATCCAACATTGAATTGGTCACGTGACTCCTGGATCATGCCATTCTGCTTGGCCTGAAGTCTGTAGGGGAGGAAGGGACCCGAATTTTCTTTCTTGGATCAGTACAGCATAGGGTCTACGGGCTTCTTCCCCGCAACACTTTTTTTTTTTTTTTTGGTTTTTCGAGACAGGGTTTCTCTGTGGTTTTGGAGCCTGTTCTGGAACTAGCTCTTATAGACCAGGCTGGTCTCGAACTCACTCACAGAGATCCGCCTGCCTCTGCCTCCCGAGTGCTGGGATTAAAGGCGTGCGCCACCACCACCTGGCTTTCCCCGACACGTTTGAGCTCAGTGTTCAAGCACCTTGTTCCTACTATGCCTTTGACTTAGTAAATGTAGCATAGACTCATGTTCCTTCAGTAAAAGGTTTTTATGACGTTATTGTCAGAGATAAAATAAATTGTTTATTATTTATTTATAGTCAAGTCTAAATATTACTAATTTCCTCAGCTTTTCAGCCTGCCCTGAATTCTTGAATTCAGATAATTTTTTAACTCTCATTTACCTGGGCCTTACTACCATACCCAGCTGACATTAAGTATAGTTAGGAATATTATTAATGGTTGTATAACGTCTTAAATAACACAGGATGGCAACTTGAAAACTTGAGTACCGAATACAGATGCAAACCAAGAAAGACTTTGTGTCTGAAATCCTGAGTGCAGGGAGAAGGGGTTTTCAGTGTGTAGAGAGCGCGTTGGGTAGAGTGGACATAATCTCGGTCAGTCGCCTCGAAAATCACTACATGGCTCAGATGTGTATTCCATGCACTTGGGAAGCTGAGACAGGAGGATTGGTGTGAGCCTGAGGCCAGCCTTAGATACATAGTTCCCTCCCAATCTGAGGTGCAGAGTGAGACTCATCCCACGCAACCAAAGACAACCGCCATCAATTATGCGTGACAACTGCCGGGCGGGAGTTATTTTGTCTGCTCCAGGTTGAACAGACTTTGCATGTGGCATCATGATCCACCCTCTAGAGAAAGGTGAATTCGCGCACACTCCCTTGCAGTACAAATCCAGCAACTGCCACCCCTGCGACATTTTGCTGTTACTCAAATTATCAGTGAGAAGAAACCAGATCAGAGAAAAGAGGCTGGATTCAGAGATTGTCTAAGCCAGGTTTAAATATAACCTTAAGCTAGAGACCTTGAATTAGCAGATTGCATTCTATAAACAGAATTAAGTGTTTTAAGGCATTACAGATTGTTCTTCTAATCGCAGAGTCTGCTCTCCTTTATGAAATCCCTGAATGAGGAAAAGGAGCCCTTTGTGGCCATCCTGTCACTGGAAGGGAGCAGGAATGAGCCGAATGAAGATCAGTTACGGTTGAGACAAGGCTGGGCCGGCCTCACGCACCAGGTGACTGTGTTATGTTGCTTAGTAGAACATCTCTGGGGGCGGGTTTGTTTTTAGGGGGTGAGGACTTGACTAGACTTTCGTCGGGAATTCTGGAGTGGAACAGGATAGATGCTTCATCAGAAAAAGAGGATCATGCTTCCCCCTCCTCACCACCCCATGACATTATTTAGACAGGAATTGAAATTAAAAAGACATTTACAGCATTCTGCTTAAAGGCAAGATTATCCAAAGCTACCTTGGCCATTAATTCTTGGTTTATCGTGGTGGGTAGCATGATGTTTGCTGTTATAGGTAATTCTTGTGAACAATAGCCTCTGCCTTCTTATTGTTCATATCAATAGGTGAATGAAAAGTTACGTGGACAACCTGGAGACACATGTAGGATGGTTGTGTTTATGAGTGTCATACACATGTATGGTTTTCATCCTTTGAAGTTTATTAGAACTTGGTTTATGGTCCAGCATGTGGTGTATCAGCATAACTGCATGCTTTTGTATAAGCTTGTATTCTTCAGCAATTTGGGATGACAGTAATATCAATTAAGACAGGGTATCTAATGCTCTTGTTCAACATATCTATGTCCTGGCTGGCATTTGTCTTATCCTGTAAGTGCTGAAAAGGAAACTTAAAAATCTGTGGAAACCTTTCTTTAATTTTGTCAAGTTTTGCTTTGTGCATTTTAAAACTTTATTAGGCACATAGATTTACAATAGTATGTCTTTTTGATGAATTGACACTTTATGAAACAACCCACTAAATATAAGTAGTATATATAAATATGCTTACATTTAGCAAGGATATATATATTTCAAACTTATATTTAGTGAGACTGTTTTGTTTGGTGTCTGCTTCATCTGATATGAATGTCATCTTTTGGTCTACTATTCTGATGCTATTTGAATTACACATTTTCCCCTTCATTTATTTTAACCCTTTTGAGTCTTTATAGTTCATTTTGTTAGAGACAATACATCGATTTTTCTTTTCTTATTTTTTATGGAATCCTAACCTTTTGATTGGAGTGTTCAGTACATTTATACTTAATGCAATAATTTCTATCATTTAATTTAGGCATATCATTTTATTCTTTAATTTTTGTGCTCCCTCTGTTTTTGAATCCTCATCTTTTTAAATTCTGTTTTAATGTGTCTATCAGCTTTGGGTGCTGTTTATTAAGTGTTTACTCTAGGGGCTATAATCATGTACATTCTAAGCTGTTTACAGTCTAAATTTTGAACTGTATAATTTCTTATTGTACAACTTCTTTTATCATGTAACATTTGTTTTTCAAATTTTTTTTTAAAATTTAATTTAATTATTATTCCTTAGATGCCTGTTTGTTTTCTAGTAAGAGACAGGAAGTGTATGGATCCAGATGGGAGGGAAGGTAGGGAGGAACTGGGAGGAGTAGGAAGCAGATAAGCTGTAATCAGAATCCAACCGAGTCCTTTGCAAGAACACAGACAGTATGCAGTCTTAATCATTGAGTCATCTTTCAAATCCCCCATTAAATAAATTTGTAGGGTGCACACATATTTATACACACACTACTGCAAATAAACTTTTAAAGAAAAATTCTTTAAAACATGTTTGCTCCGAACAAAAAAATACACACATGACACATAACATGTCTAAATATAAAGCAGGCACAGCATAATGAATCTGTGTGACGTCAGGGAGAGACTGTATGGCTCATGAAGTCAGTATTTCTCATCAAGGCCCTACACGGGAAGCATTTGTGGATCTCTGCTGGGGTATCAGGAGCGAGAGCCCCTTTTTTACAATGTTTTTCCAAACCATTTACTAAATGTGCTAAACAGTTGTGCAGGGCTCCCCAGAGCCATGCTTTCAGAGTCCGGGGAACAGTGTAGCTCCAGGGGTCTTTCCACCAGCGAACAGTGCCCAGAACCTCCACGGTAGAGGGTGAGAACCTGCATCAGGATGGGGTTTGCTGAAAGAAAGAAGTGGGAAGATGCGGTGGAATGTTGGCATATGATTAGGGCTAGTGAGATAGCAATTCCTGTGTGTGTGCGTGTGTGTGTGAGTGTGTGTGTGAAGTGGAGTTACAGTGCTGTTCTGGGGATGGTTTCTGTTCGTCTAGAGAACCTGACAAAAACCAAAGTCAAAGAACACAAGGGCATACGGTGTTTCAGACTTCTTTCTATGACTGTTTGGAGAAGAATTTTAAATAGTTCGAATTCCCTCCGTGCACCTTATTCTAGATTCATGCAAACCTTTCTTTTTCTTGTGCCTTCTTTGCCAACAACTTTTAAACTAATTATATTCCTCCTCTACAAGCATTAGAATAATATTTAGAGCTAAGAAGTTTGCCCACCGATAAAATCCCTTCACTACAACGCCTTGGCTTTCTGAGGCACACGAAGTAAATGCGTGTTGGTGAGGATGTAGACAGGACGAGCGCTGACAAAGGATGGCTCTTTGCCGTATTCCAGGTCGCTGTGTGGAAAGCCCAGCTGGACAACGCCTTGCCTTCACCGCTCAAAGAGACCGAAGCATGGCTCAAGGATGTGGAGGGGCTTGTGGAGGAAGGGCCGCCCGCCTCCCAGAATCATTCTGAAGCTGTGGCTCTGATCCAAGGGAAAATGTCTTTATTCAAGGTGGGAAAGCAGACGTGTGGGAAAAATGGACCCTTTGTTAGGGTCTGACCTTGAGGAAGATTGTATCCTAGAGAGAAGAGAGGGAAATACAGTAGTGGTCTAGTGTGGTGTAGTGAGTCCCCGGGGAACCAGAGGGCCTTTCAAGTGCTGGGCAGGATGGTGCCTGCTATAATCCCAGCCTTGGAAGGTGGAGGAAGGAGAGCTGAAAACTCAGGCTCCTCCTTCACTATATAGTAAATCTGAGTCTAGCTGGGCAACATGAGACCCTGAGACAAAAACAGTCCCCAACAGCAAATGCTTTTGCGTTTGTGACTGTTGTGCTGTTTAAGACAGAAATCAGGAGAGGTAGAAGCCAGTCGATTCTAAAGCCACAGGACGTCCGACCAAAACAAAAAAAGATGCCAAGGGGAAGAAGCTGGTTTAAAATGAGGGTGGTTGTGGGTCCTCGCTGCAAATGTGTGAGCAAATTTGATTTGTGAGCGTTAGGGCGGTTGTGTCTCTAGAGGGACGAACTGACTTGAGAACAAAAGATTTTGCTGATGACTTTGCCAAAGACACTGCATGCTGGTCCTTGGGAACCCCCCTCCCCCACCCCAGCTTAAAAGTTTTATGTTGAAATAATGGTTCATGAAAATCTTAGGTAAGAAGGAATAGATGAGCACCCGTTATGGTAGCTCATGCCTATGATCCTAGCACTCTGGAGGCTGAGGCAGGAGCATTACCACAAATGTGAGGCCAGTCAAAGGTACATTGTGAGTTCCAGGCCAGCAGGCACTACCATGTATGGCCCCATCTCAGTCAGTCAATCAGTCAACCAATCTTTAGAGATAAATCTAATTTTCCATGCTTCTAATTTTCTTTCAGAGTCTGATGGCCAGCTCTGACTATCATTTGAATATTCTCTTGGTCTTTGAAAACAGAGATGAGAACCAGCTGCCGGTCGTGCCACCTGACAAGCTAGAGGAGATGAAAAGACGGTTTGTAACAGTGGTATTTCAGAACCGCCATGCTCACGTTCAGCAACAGCATCGCTAGCATACCGCAAGCATAGACTTAGAGATAACGTCTGATGTATTTGCTTCTACAGCTTGATAACCACACCTTCGTGATTTTGCAATAACAACATACATGGCTCACGTCCTGTTTCATTGAGCAATAGACTCCTATGATGGGAGCTTTGTCTTTCTGAGCTTTCTTGTTTTCACATTTGTAAACACAGGCTCATGAGAGTCACTCTGTCCATGTCTCACAAGGCTATCAGATCAAGGCAGGGGGTGTGTACTCTTTTACAGAGTAAACGTAGGGGATGGAGAGACAGTTCATCAGTTCAGAACCCTGGCTGTGCAGTCATGGAGAAGGGCCAGACTGGATCCCCAACACTTGGGTAACAAACTGGGGTTCCACAGGTACCCATCACTGCAGCTCTAAGGGATCTGAGGCCTTTTTCTGGAGCGTGTGCATAGGCAAGTATACTCACACCCACCCGTGTGCACATACATTCATGAAGACACGCACATAGACATAAGTAAAATAAATAAAATAAAAATATAAACTGTAAAGTTTTATCGGTATGGGGACTGGAGAAACGGCTCAGTGGTTAACAACACCATCTGCTCTTGCAGAGGACCCAGGCTCAGTTCCTAACACCTATGTAGGGGGGCTCACAACCATCTGTATAATTCCAGCTCCAGGGGATCCAATGCCCTGTTCTGGCCTCTTTTAGATACCTTCACCCATTTACACACACACATACCCTATATACACATAAATGAATAATAACATAAAATCTTAAAAAAATATGTTATCAATATAGATGTCATTTAACGGAAAGTCACTCACACTGTCTTTTATTTTCTCTTTACTTGTAAGTATCTCACTGCAATAAGAGAACACTGTCCTTAATAATGAAACTGTCTTCATATGTAAACTTTAAAAAAATGGTAGCTGCATCAAATTATACAGAAGTTGTTTTTTGTTTTTTGTTTTTTTTTGGTTTTTCGAGACTGGGTTTCTCTGTGGCTTTGAAGCCTGTCCTGGAACTAGCTCTGTAGACCAGGCTGGTCTCGAACTCACAGAGATCCGCCTGCCTCTGCCTCCCGAGTGCTGGGATTAAAGGCGTGCGCCACCACCGCCCGGCCTATACAGAAGTTTTTAAACACTAAGATACTTTGTTTCTTAGGGTGTTCTTACAGGATTTCTCAATAAGAAAATAATTTCTTTAGAAATTGTTCTATTTTTACCTTAGAAATGGTTGTTTTATATCTTGCCACATTGTTTTAAAGGAAAAAGAGCGACAGAAGGGGACACACACACAGTAGGGGAGCACTCTTAAGGGTACATTTGAGTTCCATGTCGCTGAATAGAAAAACTAAAGCACAGTGTTATTATAATGCCGGACAGATTTCTGACACTTGGTCACTTCTACAACTTGTTTGTTTTCCAGAGTCAACAACATTTTGGGTAGGCAGTTCATCCCTCTTCTGGAGTTTCATGACTCCAGGTGCGCAGTCCTTGCTCTACTAGATGAAGCCAAGGCAAAGCTGGATGTTTGGAACGTCACTTATGGGAACGAGGAGTCTGTGGCCGTCCTGCTGGAAGACTGGCGTGTGAGCTGCTTCCTTCTGAGCTTGGGCATCGGCGGCTTCCCTGAGCTGATTCTCGAGTAGCTCAGGAATTCTTCTGTTCTGCGGTCAGGCTTCTCTGGGTGCAGGGCTCATTAGCTTCAGTTTTCCTGGAGAAAACCACCAGTAGTGGTCAAATAGGTAGAGGAAAGAGCAAGAAGATGAGGATTGCAGTGTTCAAGATGGAGTTAGGATGGTTAATATACATCAGGTGTTTCCCCCCCTTTACAACTTTCTTCTTTGATATTCTTTTCATCTTCAGTTTATTCTCTCACTCAGCAGTTAACTTTGCTTTGAGAACTTTAGGCTTAGCTTCTCAAGCTTTAGTTTTGATTTTTGAAAATATATTTTAAGTTACTTTGATTTGCTAGTGGCAGCGGGTGCCAAGGCCACAGATGCATGTGGAGGTCAGATGACAACCAATAAAGTCACTTCTCTCCTTCATCATGTGGGTCCCAGGGATGGAACTCGGTCCTTCAGGCTCGGTGGCAAGTGCTTTTGTGCCTTGTAGAGCCATCTTGCTGCCTCCTATCATGGCTGCTTCTGTGTAGGTGGTGAGCCTGACAGAGTAACCTAATGTAGCTAATGAGGACAAGTTAAGGTGGTCTGTGAGACAAGCAAGTGATACAGTTACACAGTGTCACTAAAAGAGGTGAGTTAGGAAGTTTTAGATTTGTTTTGAAAGATGAACTTGCCTTTTCCCAGCAAGAGAAAGCAGTGTAAAGTCACATGACCGTGTTACGCTAACTGCAGAATGATAGCCCCATGTCACTGTGCCCTCATGTCTGCTGAGTCCGAGCTACCTCTCATGATCTGTGCCTTCCTGTCTTGCTGTTGCAGTGTGTTGCTATTAAAGTACTCTAGAAAATTTGGCATTTCTTCCCTTTACTGATATCCTCTACTAATATCTGGATTTCTTTGCACCTTTTCAAAAGTAAACTTATCAATATTTTTTCTTTTCCTTTACAGAAATTTATTGAAGAGAAAAAATTCTTAGCTCAACTTGATACTTCTTTTCAAAAATGTGAAGAAATGTATAAGAATTTGGGTAAAGTATCCTTGTTGCTTTTTAATGACATGGCCGTTGTTTCTAGAAGGTATTTGTTTTACTTTAATGGTTTGGAAATTAACTTTTCTCACGTATGTTTTCTTGAGGAAATTCTTGCTTTTTGCTCTTAATGCAAATAGTTTCCTTAATGTTGTTTACAAATGACAACTATTTTCTGACTGTTTTCTTTCTGTTTGTTTGTTTTGGTGGTGTAGCTGGGGAGTGTGAGAATGTTAAAGAGGAGTATGTGACATTGGAAAAGAATGTTCATACATGCAAACAACGCATACATAACACAAAGGCCACGCTGCAGAGAGTGCTGGCATGTTGGGCGACCTACAAGGAAGACCTCGCGCTACTAAAGGCTTCTTTTGAGGCGACAAAGAAGGAACAAATTAAAGAGGTATTTGAAGTCAGTGGTCCTGTCCCAGTTTTACTTCTGTTTTTGGAGATTGCCTAAGTAGACTGGGCTGGCTTTGAACTTTGGCATCCATCTGCCTCTCTTTCCTGAGTTCTGGATTAAAGCATGCCTTACTGTGCCCAACTAGATTTACTTTTTTATTTCTTTTTGTTTGGAGGCCCGTTGTCTCTCCTAAGGTGAGTGTCTACAAAAGAGTAAAAACGTATCTTCTAGAAAATTCCTCAAGATCTTGGAAAGAACTTAGTGTCATTCTTAATGTAATTGTCAGAGAGTATTTTCTTCACATTGTATATTTAAAGACGCAGATACAAACACACACATACACACAAGTTTACATAAATAATACAGTTTTTATGAAAAAATATTATGTATTTATTCATTTGAGATAAGGTCTTAATTACCCCAGGTTGGTCTTGAATTCCCCACGGAATGGAAGAAGACTTAGAATTCTGTTCTCCAGCTTCCACCTCCTGAGTTTAAGGATGACAGATGTGCAGTCCATACCCAGTCTGTGCAGTGCTTGGATGGAGCCTGAGGCTTCATGCTTGTTTGGCAAAC
The DNA here is from genome assembly GCF_018167655.1 of Microtus oregoni. Lineage (NCBI taxonomy): Eukaryota > Metazoa > Chordata > Mammalia > Rodentia > Cricetidae > Microtus > Microtus oregoni. The sequence continues at coordinate 21,229,844 of NW_024543068.1, read as the reverse complement.
ATTGCCTACTGAGCTACATCTCCGGCCCCCTCTTGCCCTTCTCCTTAGAGAGTACAGAAAAGACATCGGCATGAATTAGTAGGAGTTGGCGCTGTAGTCTGGCACTTATCTGACCCGTGAAAAGCCCTGAGATTTGTTAACCCCACCCCATTTTTCAAGGCAGGTTCTTGACTCTGTGATCTAGGCTGGCTTCGGAGGCACAAGTCTCCTGTGTTCTCGTGGACCTTCCTTAGTGATAGGATTGCAGACATGGACTACCGTGCCTGCCTAGACCACTGTTTTTCAGAATTATCATTTTCCATTTAGTTAAAACCTTCTACCCCTAAATCCTTCCTGAATTTCTCCCACAGAGGGTCCCAGACTCATTGACCAATCTTGGTCATGGTTTTACTTAGTCTCCAGGCCAATACTTACTTGACACTTCCCAATTTAAATCATCGAATTCAACAACTTAATAGCGGTATGGGCTCTAGGAGACAGAGGCTGCCAAGTCTACTTCAGAATCCAAAGGCTCTAGCAAGATCTCTAGCTGCCTGGGGCACCGTGGCAGAGGGTTTGGGATGGTATGTTCAAGATGGCAACTTTTCTGAGTTATGTGTATTTTAATATTAGCTGTGCGGAAGGATTGTCAGTGCAATTCGTTATTATTTTCATATGCTAGCTAGGAAATATTATTTGTTTCTGTCATTTGTTTTCTTTGTTGAACGTGGATCTAGATAGCCTTGCCCACGGAACATCCTCCCAATGGAGAGGAATTACTTCATGCACAGTGGGTTCTTAGTATGAAAGAATTGTGCTGAGCATAGCAGGTCACAGAGAGTGGCTTGAACTTAGGAAGTCCTCTCGTCTCCCTGTCACCTGTGTTGATCCTACAAGTCCTCACTGCCGGTTTCCAACGGGTCTTCTGTCTTTCGGGGTCTGATATTAGAATGTCCCTAAACCTGGTGGAAGTTGCCGTCTTGAGTGTGATTCCAAACCTCTTCTGAGAGGTCCTGGGCTGCCAGAGGTCTTGCAAGAGACTTTTAACTTGGAAGGAGACTTGGTAGCATCTGCCACATAGACATTGTAGCACTATTAAGTTGTTGGACCAGATGACTTAAATAATTCTTGACCTTGAGACCAAATGAAACTAGAATCGAGGCAGCATGGCCTCTATGGAAGCCGTTGCCAGGCCAATATGAGTTCTATTGATTAAATGAGTCTGGAAACCTCAGCTATTAGTTTATCAGCATAGTTTATTAGCACTTAGTCGATTAGACACTTCTGAAGAGGCCGGAGTCGGGATCAGGACAGTGCCTGCACCTGCCACGCAGCAATCTGTGATAAGCTGGGAAGTTCTCTAGGAGGAAACTCAGTGTTTCTTTAAAGGCCTTCACACTCAGTCTTGCTGAGAATTAGCCTTAGTTGACATTTATTGTGGATGTTAGTAATGCAAATATACCATTAAATATTTCTACTCCTTCTGTGTAGATTCCCTTCGAGACCCTCTCCCAGTGGAACACAAAATACGCCTCTCTGAACGAGGTGGGAAGTTTCCTAGTTGACGTCAGCAATGGTGAAGTTGGATCATCTGTTTCTAAAGAACTGAGAAGGCTGAATAAAAGATGGAGAAAGTTTATCCCAAAGACACCACTCGTAAGTTCTTGCTTCTGGTCACAACTTTCTGGAGAGCTCATCCACATATTTTACAGCTCCGTCATATGTGCATAGCTCGGTGGCGATCAGCAGATTCACAGCTGTGCAGCCGTTAATGCAGTCAGGCTTTTGTGGAATATGAGGTATACGTACGTACCTGTCCATACATGTAGGAGTGTGTGTGTGTGTCTATCTATGTGTGTCTGTCTGTCTCAACTATGCTGTCCACATTATTTTTCAGGTAAAGTTTCTTGCTTAACCTTGAGCTCACTGATTGGCTAGACTAGCTTGCCCTCAGTCCCAACGATCCTGTCTGGAACTCCTCAGCCCTGGTTTACAAATGCACACTGCTATACCTGGCTTTATATGGGTGCTGGGAATCTGAACTCAGGTCCCCGCGCTTGCCTGGCTGTTAGTTTTGGAACACTGTCATCATTCCATGAAGATGATCTGCACCTATGGTTTCTACCCATACTTCTTTTCCAACCTCCCAGCCCCAGATAACCACCAGTACACTTCCTTTGTCTATAGACAGAATCATAATGTGGCGCTTCATGGCTGGCTTAATGCCCTCAGCAGAATGCTTTGAAGGCTCATCCAGATGTGCTGTGTAACTGCACCTCATTCCAGATGTGCTCTGTAGCTGCACTCCATGCCCTTGCAGTGCAGAGTGGAAGCCTAGCATATGAATACACCAAGTTGCGTTTGATTAGCCATCGGTGATGCACGTTTTGGTTCTCTCCATTCTATGGGCTGTTAGAGCCACTACACTTATGAACATATGCATAGAGGTATTCTAATTTCTTTGGGGTACACATATATTGCAGAGAACTTTTAGTGTTTGAGCCTTTTCTAATATGTACCTCTCTGTCAGTTCCTTTACCAAAATCATAGGCATTGTTTTGCCTATCCAAGGTCCTTAAGAGCCTATACAAGGTCTTGGTTATCTTTATATTATTTATCACAAAACAGAATTAAAATAAAAAATGTTTTAAATTATTTTTTTACTTGTTCATAACAATTTCTTAGATGTTTTAGTAGACTTTTTTGTGTGTTTAATGAAGAACTTTGCACAGCTGAGAACGGGCTTGCACACTTGATCCTCCTGCCTCCACTTCCCAAGTGCTAGGAGTACAGGTGTGCACCACTACACCTGGCCATAAATGCATGCTTCCCAACGCTATTGACGGCTGACATACCCAAAAAGTGTATTTAACTGTATTTTTCCACTTACTCTTTTTAATATATATTATCAAAGAAGTTGAAGTGTGAACATAAAACTTAAAAAATTAATTTTTATAGGAACTGAAACTACCACTTACGGAAAATCAGGACGAGCCCACCGGGGACAGCCCTGGATTGATTCTATGTGAGGGATCAGCTGGGCCAGCAGAACCTCATGAAAGTCATGGTGAGGACTTAAAGGTGAGGCCGGTATACTTCGCACACGTCCATAGGAATGACCCAGATTCTGCACCTTTCCTTAGGAAGGGACAGATGGAACAATGGGAAGTGCATGCGTTGCTAGGTCACAGTCAGGACACGGGACTTTTGAATGGTGCCGATAAAGCTCATATTTCTTTGGAGGACTTCCGACGAGTGTTCATAAATGCTTTGTGATGTGTGCCCCGTGCCAAGGACCTGACAACTGAGTTACACAAGCAAGCAACTACTAATGATGTAAACACGTTTGGGCTTTTGTCCTGGGCCGTGTTCTTAGTTCTCCTCAGTCACATGTGGCCTGTGAGCCTCAGGTCAGACGCACCTGGCCGCTTCCAAAGTTGGCTAGCCGCCAACCCCTTGCTGTGCAGTGGCAGAAAGTATAGCTGATATTCCTTGTTGTGGTGGACAGTTTGGAGGATGTTAGGTTTTTAAGTAATTCTATGAAAAGGGTAGAAAAATAGAAAGTCACATGTGTGCTGTGGCTTCAGATATGTGCCGCACCCATATTACCTTACTTAAGTGATCTCAACCGCCTATCGACAGCCTCAGGAGCGCTAAAGTTTTCATTAGTAAGAATGCCTAAAGGGCAAGTAGCCCAGGCTCCTGCAAGTAGAGCTCTCACTTGTCGGGCATGCGGGAAGCTTGGGGTACCACTGCATGAAGAAAAAAAAATGCGAATTCAAAGAAAATCCGCAAGGTTCTTATATTTTTGGTTGTGAGCCTAACCTTTAACGGCTGAGCCATCTCTCCAGCCTGAAGGTTCTTAATTTATCTGCTATACTTTAAAATATAAGTCTCTGAACTCTGAAAATGTTCAGATATATGTGTGTAAGCACATTTGCATGCACATGTGTGTGCTGAGAGAGGTTCTCTCTGTAGCTTGGCTAGTCTCGAACTCAGAGAGATCCTGAGTTCTGGGATTAAAGGCAGGCACCACCGTGTCTAGTAAAACCAACTTTGAAGTTGATGGTTGTGCAAAGCGATATGATATCAGCCTATAGAGTACTGAGACTCAGTGAGAACAGAATTGTTTTTAAATTTTGTCTAAGCCTCCTTTATTATTTTTAAATATATATATATATATGTAATATGTGTGTGTGTAAGAGAGAGAGAGAGCGAGAGAGAGAGAGGGAGGGAGGGAGGGGGAGAGAGAGAGAGAGAGAGAGAGAGGGAGGGAGGAAGAGAGAGAGAGAGAGAGAGAGGTATGTGACAGTCTTGCTGTGTAGCCCAGGCTGGCCCCAAACACATAACAACCCTTTGGTGCTAGGCTCACAGACACGTATCACCATACCCAGCTCACCTTTTTTTTGGACAGGTTATTCTAGAACTCACAATCCTCCTGTATCAGACCCCTGAATGTTAGGATTTTACAAGTGAGACACCATGCCTGGCTCAAAATCTCTTATTGATGATATCCTATCATTATTGTTAGGAATAGCTAAATTCAACTGTATATGAGTTTTAGACAAGTTTGTCCAGATTAATTTTCCAAGCTTCAGCTTACTTATGAGACGATACCGTCTAGCTGACTGAAATGATAAAATAATGTGCGTCATCAGTCTTTTCAGTGTAAAGTGATACGTGCTTTCATATCATCACCCTCAAACTAGGTCTTACATCCCAAACGCGCGCTGTGTGCAGACCAAATACACTGCAGCAGCCCTGTCACCAAGCCTGTGTGTCTAGTAGGCTCTGCGTCTGTGGAAGGATGTTTGCTTTGTGATGTTCACACAATGGCGCGAAACCTAGCGACGTGTTTCTCTGTCCTTATCGCTAAGCAAGCACCACGCAATGCGGTGTTGAATTCATGTTCTTCAGGGTGGTGATGAGATTTTAAATAATATTTTCATATTGCAATGGTAATGGTAATATGTTCAAATGCAATTTTCTTATGGCAATGGTTTTGAATGTTGTAGGGTGTGGGAAAACAGGAAACAGAAGATGACGCATCAACTGGACAGTTGAAGGTGAATGAAGAGGTTGAAAAACTCATCAAAGAGGTGAAAACCTGGGAGTCAGAGACCAAAACCAGCTTGGATCTCCTCCGACATGCAGATGACGTGAATGGCTCCTCGGTGGACGCCTTGCAGGTGCGATCGTGAGCACGTTTAAGAGGCTGCATTCGTGCTTGGAAACATACGTGGGCTTGTGTTTTAAGATAAACAGTTTAAAGCAGACAGTAGTGAGTTTGTGTTTAATGTCCCCTGTTGGGACATTTTTAAGACGGCATGGACTCCAACCTGGTTTCCTCTTCAGTTAGAAAATGAGCATAGGATTTTAACTCATTTCCCTGCCTATAACGTGGATTGGAATATTCTGGTGTGTGTGAGGCAGGAAAATGAGTCTGGTGAGGCTCACTACAATGGGAACATATGAATTATGTAGTAATTTGAGCCTTGAACCAGCCATGTCCCCGTGTCACTGATGGGGAGGTGACTGACATGTTTGAACTCTTGTTTTGCATTCATCCTCGAGCAGTTGACTCAAGTGAGGAGCGATGAGGTGCAAGCGATTTCAGGGTCAGGATAACTGAGGGTTTTTACCGACTTCCAGCACAACCACAACATCAACGGAGCATGCTGTGAGCTGTGTCCAGATGGGAAATCTCTTGAATAAAAGAGCACCTGTGTGTTTTTCTACACCTCCATGGCTGGAAAGATCTATAGTTCAGCATGCGATATTTTCATTGCCTGTAACAATGATACCTTGACTAGTTTGGAAAGTATTTTTTGCAAAATAGCATTAAAAGAACTTTATCCACTTTTTTGGAATTTCATTTTTAAAAAATTTAGATAATCTGCAATTTGTTTTAGTAAAAGAAATGAAATAGGTATCCCCTATTAAACAGCTTTTTGAAAGCATAATTTTAAGGCTTTTAAAAATTACATTTATTTACTTTGTGTGGGGGCCATGCCACGTTGCACACGCAGAGGTCAGAGGATAACCGCAGAGTCGATTCTCTTCTTAAGCCATGTGTGTCCTGGGACTAAACTCAGATCATTGGGCATGGTGGCAAGCAGCCTCACCTGCTGAACCATCTTGCTGGCTTTAATGTATGATTTTTCTCTCTCCCATTTCAAATTATTTTACAACTATTTTAAAAAAACACAGAAATGGTTCTTCTTATACACTGGAAGTACATAATCATGTTGTAATCCAGTTATTAGAGATAAATAATGATCATGTATATTTTATTTACTATCGACTTTTTTGTTGTGTTTGTTTTTTTATTTTTAGACAGGGTGTCTCTGTGTAACAGCCCTGCCTGTCCTGGAACTTACTTTGTAGACCAGATTAGCCACAAATTCACTCACTGGGATCCACCTGCCTCTCCTCTCAAGTGCTGGGACTAAAGGCGTGCGCTTCCACCACCTGGCTATTATTGACTTCTTTATAGATATGTTTTTGGGAGTTGGGGGAAACAGGAACTCATGTAGCCCAGGCTGATCTCAAATGCCTAAACTCCTGATCCTACTTTCTGGGTGCTCAGATTACAGGTGTACCATGCCTGGCCAGATGATGTGTTTAAAGAGTGGGAAGGCCTCCAGACAATGCAGATGATCTGTTTCCATTTTAAAAACAGAGTTGTACTTTCGTAGTTTATACTCCTATATCCACAGAAGGGAAGAACAGCTTACTTTTGTGTCTTGGCCCTACACGGTACTCAGTTTCTGGCACGGACACATAAATACTTTAAAAGTCAGTGTCCCAATGGGTGATTAAATGACAGCCAGTGGGTAGCTGGAGAAAGGTACTTTTTCTTCTCGCGCTACCTTTCCGGTATATGGGCTCATTTGTTATGTAATTTTAAATTAAAAAAAATTAAAAGGGAATGTTCTAATTTAATAAAAATAAAGTCACCACCATCCTAGTACATAAAAACCATAAAAGTGGCCTGAGCGCACTTGATGCCCCAGGCTGACGTCTGATTTACCACACCCTTCCTGCTCCTGAGGTGCAATTAACTTTTTTATGCGAACTTGAAAGCCAGAAGGTCATTGTTTATGTATAAGATTGAGTTATATTTTATATATTTATTTGACATGTAATTCTGTGGATATATGTGCTTCTGTTTCCAAGTTTTCTTCAGAATTTAACTTTTCCCTTTTTGGGGAGTGGGTGAGTAAGTGTGTATGTGTGTGTGTGTGTGTGTGTGTGTGTGTGTGTGTATGTATGTGCACGTGAGTGCAAGAGAGAAAGAGAGCATGTGCGCAGTTACCATTAACCTGTATGGTTTTTTACAGCCTTTTTCATGGTTTTTTTACATTAAGAAAGAGTCTCACTAAGTTATGCAGACTGGCCTTGAAGTCATCCTGTAACCCAGGTTGACCTTCTGCCTCAGCTTTCTGATTGGCTGGGATTGCAATCACCAGACCAGGCATCTCAGAATTTTCTTAATGAATTACATAAGCTCTGTGAACTGTGGTCCATTTTCATTCCTGTGGCAAATATTTTTAGTAAATCATTGACCTGCTAGTAACTTGTTTTGCAGAGAAAGTATATACATGTATACATTCCTATAGTCATGTCTTTCTCTACTCATATTCCTAAAAAAAAAAAAAAAAGAAAGAAAAAAGGAAGAAGTAGAAAGACCACATCCAGGCAGTAGGTTGAATTTTCTTGGAGAATTCATTCTTCATTGAGGCTTTATATTTTACATAACACTTTCTGGTCCATCTGGAATTTACTTTTGTATGTTGCATAAAATGTAGTTTTAAAAGATTATTTTTAGTAGTCATTTTCTCTAATAAATTTATTAATTTTCCTTCATTGACTTGGTCCTTAATTGACCAAGAACAATTTTCTTTTCAAAAGTTGTTATTCTTGGGGGCTGGAGAGATGGCTCAGCGGTTAAGAGCACTGACTCTTCTTCCAGAGGTCCTGAGTTCAATTCCCAGCAACCACATGGTGGCTCACAACCATCTGTAATGAGATCTGGTGCCTTCTTCTGGGGTGCAGGTACACATGCAGGCAGAATACTGTATATGTAATAAATAAATAATCTTTAAAAAAAAAAGTTGTTATTCTTCCCACTGATTTCCTCCTTTTGGCATTGTATGAGTTCTAGTTTTTATTTTAGTGGAATGTTTATGAAGAGTATTCTATAAAAGGTCTTGTCAGAATCATTGTGTTCATATAATATTTCAGGTGTTTTGCTTATTTAAATTTTTCAAGACTATTTTCTTAATGATTTGTTTATTCATTAATTTTTTTTTTTGAGATAAGGTTGCTCTGTGTAGTCATGGCTACCCAAGAATTTACTATATAAACCAGGCTGGTGTTAAACCCACAGAGTTCTGCCTGCTTCTGTCTCCTGAATGCTGGGGTTAAAGTCATACACCACTCCACCCGGCAAGATTTGTGTGTTCACGTGTGTGTGTGTGTTCACGCGTGTGCGTGTGCACATGCATTATGCACCTGTGTGGGTTGAGCACATGTCTGTGATGACAGACGAGGGCGTCATCCTCTGAAGCGATAGTCACAGGCAGTTATTAGCCATCTGATGTGGGTGCTGGGAACCAAATTCAGGTCCTCTGCAAGAGCAGCAAGTGCTCCTTACCTCTGAGCCATTTCTCCAACCCTTATTTATTTATTTACATTTTGAGGCACTGTCACTTGAATTCCAGGTTGACCGGGAACTTTCTGTGTGCCAAGGATGTCCTTAGATTTCCGATCCCCTCATCTTTACTGCCCGAGTGCTGGAATCGCAGCCGTGTGTCACCCACCTGATTTTATGCGGTGCAGTTGGTAGAACGTGGTTTCATGCATGGGAAGCTATCCCAACTGAGCCACAACCCTAACCCATCAAAATGAACATTTCTGTTTTAGAGTACAAGCCTACCTCATTCTGAATTAAGTTACCATTTTCCAGTTTGCTGTTAGAAGGTTGGCGTGTGGCTTAGAGGCTGACGATTTACTGTGATCCCCGATTTGTTTCTGTAGCATCTCATGGCTGAAGGCTCTATGTACGAGGAGCTTCTGACCAGAACTGAAGACACTCTACAGATGGACGTTCAAAGTGCTTCGAACCCGGAGTCCTTCCAGAATGTCCTCAGAGCTGGGCTTCAGGCAAAGATTCAAGAAGCCAAGGAGGGAGTCCAGGTCTCCAGTTAACATTTCTTATTTCATGAATTTATTGCTTAGAACCAAGTGGTTGAGGAGTGGGCCAAGAGGACGATCTGGCCCGAATCTTGGAAATATTTTTTAAAATATTAATTTTACATTATATTTTATTTCCTTATAATTTAGAGCATATTAGAAAATAGAGATGTTTTCAATTATATGTTTCTGTGCTTAATTGTAAAATATAAACTGCTTCTAGAATAAAAAAGATTGGAAACTTGGGGAGTTAGTCGCTTCAGCTGTTCACTTGAGAAGTTTATTTTTTTTTCCCCTTGCCTTCACAGATCACCATGGTAGAGTTGTCTGGGGTGTGTGAGAACATAACCGATGAATCCCAGGAGCTAGACGCGAGGCTAAAGGTGGAAGAGGCACAGAAGGACCTTGAGTCCCACATCACGAAAGCCCAGCAGTTACTTGGGCAAAGGGAGCGCCCTGGTGGACTCGTGGCGAAGTACAAGGTGGGAAGTTTGTTCCCATGGGGACCAGTTATCCTCAGCTCCCTATGGTGCTGAGGTGGATGCTTCCTTCACAGAATGATGTGCAGTCACTGTAACTTCCTTCACAGAGTGCTGTGCGGTCACTGTAACTTCCTTCACAGAGTGCTGTGCGGTCAGTGTAACTTCCTTCACAGAATGCTGTGCGGTCACTGTAACTTCCTTCACAGAATGCTGTGCGGTCACTGTAACTTCCTTCACAGAATGCTGTGCAGTCAGTGTAACTTCCTTCACAGAGTGCTGTGCAGTCAGTGTAACTTCCTTCACAGAGTGCTGTGCGGTCACTGTAACTTCCTTCACAGAGTGCTGTACGGTCACTGTAACTTCCTTCACAGAATGCTGTGCGGTCACTGTAACTTCCTTCACAGAGTGCTGTGCGGTCACTGTAACTTCCTTCACAGAATGCTGTGCAGTCACTGTCACTTCCTTCACAGAATGCTGTGCGGTCACTGTAACTTCCTTCACAGAATGCTGTGCGGTCACTGTAACTTCCTTCACAGAATGCTGTGCAGTCAGTGTAACTTCCTTCACAGAGTGCTGTGCGGTCACTGTAACTTCCTTCACAGAGTGCTGTGCGGTCACTGTCACTTGCAGAGTCTCCCCACTACTAGACATTGTTACCCTGATAGTATTAAAAATAGATATTCAAGCGAAGAACACTACAAACAGCGCTGCTGATTCCAAGGTTGGGAAGAATTTAGTTTCTCTGGCTTTTTAACTTGAAAAATGAGCATATTAATTCAGTACAGCCCGGGTCCCAGATTTGCTGAGGATTTAAGTGAAAACAGGTGCATAGAGGCACTTTGTTTAAACTCTGCAAATGTAAAAGGATTATTTTTTTTTTTTTTTGGTTTTTTGAGACAGGGTTTTTCTGTGGCTTTTGGAGCCTGTCCTGGAACTAGCTCTGTAGATCAGGCTGGTCTCGAACTCACAGAGATCCGCCTGCCTCTGCCTCCCGAGTGCTGGGATTAAAGGCGTGCGCCACCATCGCCCGGCTAAAAGAAATTTTTTATAGACATACACTTATGTATGACTTAAGAACCCAATAGTATTGTTTTGTGTAAAGAGAGTTTGCAGCATTTTGGTTGTTGTGGGGTTTTTTATTTTTTGGACTGTTTATTTTATTGGTTACTAGGTGTGTGTGTCTGTGTACAAAGCTACGTTATGTGTACATATCTATGTTATACATATGTGTCTGTGTACATGTTGATATTATGAATAATAATAGTTTTCATTGTGACATTTTCACACATGAAAATATTTTTCTTCACCCCTTTTTACTCCCTTTGATCTTCATTTCAACTAGTCCCCCTCTATATGTGCGTGTGAGAGAGAGAGGGAGAGAGAGAAAGAGAAAGAAAGCCTGTACAACCGGCCAGTGGTGCACATCTGGAATCTCAGAACTCAGGAAGCTGAGGCAGAAGAATGAGGAGTTCTCAGTCATCTTTCACTACATGGCTGCTTTGATAACTGCTGGGGAGAGAAGGGCCTGGGGCTCTGCATTGTATTGTGTCTACTAAATGTGCTTACTAAATGTGTGTTGTGTGGATGAATGAGTCTCTGCCCTGTAATCGCCTCCTCCAGAATCTATCCTTCCTTCTGTGGATTTCTAAGCCCATCTGTTTTTTTGTTTTTCATTCACTGGTTACCTGAGCCAGGTTTCTGCTCTCAGAGAGCATGCCTGGGGAGGAGGAGATGCAGGTCCTGCCAGTCTGTCTCCAGCTGTTTGCTGCAGCTCTTTCCCTGGGGTGGGACCGTCTGTCTATGGACCGGCCTTGGGCGAGACTTTGAGTGGAGGATGAGGTAGTGGTGCCTCCTGGCTGTATATCATTGCTCGTGCACAGTATTAAATATTTGCCATATAAATCCTACATTAAATGCTTCCTGTAAATTTTCAGGTGGTCACCATCAGCTCCCCTTCTGATTCTCCCTGCTAAAGATTAAAGACATAGCAAATTAGCTGAAACAATCTGGCAATATCATCCAATTTCCATTATTATTTTTTTTTCCAGGAAGCATTAGGAATTTTTAATACTAACAGTTTGGCCAAGTATCTGCAAGCCGTTGAAGAACTGAAGTGCAATGTCCCAGGTGATGCGAAGCTGCACCTGGAAGAGCAATGTGAAGCCGCACGCGCCAAGTGGGAGGTGAGAGCACCGTGGGCCTTGGGCTTGTGGCTCTGGGGCTGGGCCTGTCAGTCATCAGAGCCATTCCAGCTTCCCTGTCTACTCCATGATGCAGCCAGAGGTGCCGATTCCCAGGCTCTGCCTTAACTAGTGTCTACCTCAGCCAGGGACATTGCTTTGTAGATCCGAGACAACTGCCTCTCCATAACGTCTCAGCAGCAGCATGTCTCTCTAGCATTGGAGACTCCATGACTCCCTCCTCCCTGGGCTCCACCAAGGCCTCCAGCCCAGGGGTGGATCCGGCTCTCTCCTGTTGCTTTTCTCTAGATTGCCTTTCCCATCTTGGTTTGACTAGTCTGAACTTCCATGCCTGGAGCCATTTACTATCCCCAGAATGAAAAGTTTCTAGGTTCCTGGCTGGATCCTGACTGAGATAGTATAGTAAAGCGTGTTTCCATTCAGATTTCCCTAGTGAAACAGGGAGAGGCTTGGTGGAGGTGAAGCCATGCCCCTGGCTAGGTTCCTAAACTTTTAGGAACCTTGCTGGCAAAATGGGAATAGTACAATTTAATTGGCAGGATTGTTACGAAGATTTGCAAATAAGTCATAGATGGTATATTCAATAAATGATCATTGCTAATAGATGTTTGTATCTAATCAGTATAGTCAGCTCTCCATATCTTTGGGTTCTGTGTGCATGTATTCAACCAACCGTGGGTCAAAGACACTTGAAAAAAGACTTGTGTCCATTCTGAGGGTGTCCAGCCCTTTCCCCATCCATGATTCACTAAACAGTAGAGCACACAGCTGTTTACAGAGCATTTACATTATATTAAATGTTATATGTCATCTAGAGATGACCTGCAGCGTATGACAGGGTGTGAGGTAACAGGTAAATGCTATGCCAATCTCCGTAAGGGACTTGAGCATTCTCGGTTTTTCCGCTCCCCAGTGGGGAATGGGTTCTGGATCAAAGATGTCCATGTAATTGAATTGAAATCTATCAATGGTTTTCTTGAAATTTTATTTTTGATTTGTTTTTTTAGACAGGGTCTCATCTGTAGCCTTGGCTGGCCTAGAATTCATGTGTAGACCAGGCTGACCTGGAACTCACAGAGCTTTCTGCCTGCCGCTGCCTCTGGAGTGCTGGGATTAAAGGTGCATGCCCGCCATATAGGCGTTTTATAAATGGGCTTTTGGTTTAGAGCAGTTTCGTTTTAGAGAATTGTGGCAGAGGTAGTTGAGAGAGTTCTAGGGCAGGAATTGTCCCCGAGAGTGAGCCAGTACGGAGGTGGCACAGTCGCTAAAGCCTGTGCTTCCTCAGATTCATGCCCTCCCTTGCCATGCTTGGTGTCTGCTCCAGAGCCCCATCCAGGACACGTCCATCTGTTGTAGATCTCCTTGGACACAGATGCGCCTTCTGAGTGTATCCCTCGGTCTGTAGCTTGCCCTTTATTTTCTCAACAGCATCTTTCACAGTTTAAAACACTTTTTTTTTTTGTTGATAGAAACAAAATAGGCTTATGTATCTGGAATGTTTTTCAACATTCTTCTGAGGGTTATGAGGTTGAATGAACACACCATGCATGCTTCTCTGCCTTCCTTTTGTTCCTGTAGGCCATTTTGTTGTGAGTAGAAAGGAGTTCAGCCTGTTGTCTCCTCATGATTAATACACCCCTCTGTTGTTTGCAGCCTCTCCATCACGAAATTGCTGTGTATATTCAACAACTAAAAATAGATATTGAAGAAGGAAAGCTGAGAGACAATATTGCAAAACTTGAAAAGCAAATAAATAAAGAGAAGAAGCTTCTCCGCCGAGGGAAGACCAGGGGCCTCGCCAAGGAGCACGAGGTAAAGCCACCCCACTCCCACCGCTGTTAGCCTTCCTGTTCACTGGGTAACCACGGTGTAAGTTCATGGCCTAGGACTGGCCGTGCTGTGGAGATCATGTTAGCCTGCTCGTTCCCGTGGACGCGACACTTACATGGTCTGGGATCTCACCGGACCCTGTGCTTTCTCCCCACCTGACCTGAGAAATCTCAGCCACCGTTCTTGCTTCCTGTTTCTCTTGTGATGGCTGGGGACCTCCTGCTCCAGAGACTGGTCCTAACTGTCTCAGCTATTGCTGTAGTACGGATGTTTTTGTTTGTTTGTCTGTTTTTGTTTTTGTCAGGAGACAGGGTCCTCAAAAGTAGAGCTTTGTGAAAATGAGCAATCAAGTCGTACAGGATCTTGGGGGCCAAGCTGAGGACCTCCTCTTTTCGGTCCCCTGACTCTTTGATGGGATTTGTGTGGTCCATAGCTCTGAGGCCTCTTTTCTTTTTAACTGCCAACTTCTGTGACTTTCACAATGTTACCCTTTCTTGCACAGACATAGAGATACCTAGATGCAATATATATATATATATATATATATATATATATATATATATATATATACACACACACACACACACACACACACACACACACATACATAAATACACACATACACAGGCTGTAAATAGAGCTGCAGTTTTATTATCCTTCACAAATTTCCCCATCTTCTTCTCTTTTCCTAAATGTTTTAGTGTTTGGACAGGATAGCCTACATTTCTCACTTCCATCCATCCTTAGTTGCCACTTTATACCCTTCAGATTGTTTATTCATCTGTTTCTGATCGAGCCTGCGTTTCTCTCCAGCAGAGTTTCTCTGGTCTCTGAAGTCTACCCCTGACTGGTGGCTATCACTAATGTTCCTCAGGGACATCAGGCTCATGTGTCTAGAATGGAACCAGTAGCCTCACCTCTCACCCTTTGCTTCCTCCTCTCCTCGCATTTTGGTTGCAAACGGCTTTGCTGTCTCAGCGGTCTTCATCTGCTCCTGCTCCACCCGCCACTGTAGGCTCAGTGACCGAGCCGCTTGGTTCCATTAGTCCAGCCACTTCCTCCATTCTTCATGCCTCACCTCCCTTGTTTTATTAGGAAGAAAATGGCTTCATCATCTTTCACCACAACAATTCACTGTGGGGTTGGGGACAGGGCTGGGGATTGAAATCCAAGGCATCACACACTGAAGACAGGAATTCTACTAATGCAGCAATAGCCCCAGCCCCAGAACTAGCCTTTCAAAACCCAGATCCCAATTTCCTGGGTCCTGGTGGTAGCTCTCTCCCCTCTCCAAAGACAGCCCCATCTCTTTAGAAGGCTCCAGGACATCCCTTCAGCGTCTCAGCTTAGGCTGAGCACTCCAACAGCAGCAGGGGACCCGTGCTCTCAGAATGTTTACCACCTGCCATCTTCCATCACTGGTGGAGATGACATCTCTGTGACAGGTTTGTGTCTGAGTTCCCTAGGAGATGGGTTTCTGGGCATGCCCATGGGGGCCATCTTGACTGGCTGATATATAGGACTAGAAACTCCTTCCTGACTTCCTGCTGTGCCGGGCTGTGCTAGGAACCTTGAGATAAACTGAACATCTCATCCTTAACTTGCTTTTGTCAGGATGTTTGACTGTATTCACGGGCAGAGAATCTAAACCAGTCCTCCATTCACCCTCAACGCTCTGCGTTCCTTCTGCATCCAACTCGGATGGCTCCCTCTGTGAAGCAGGCCAGTGGTAGTGTGCTCCTAACATCATCGTCTGCATGTTGGTTATTGAACTGGGACTCCTTTAGGGTTGGCTCCCATTATCACTTTTCCCTAGTACCTGTTACCATACCTAACTCATGGCAGACGGTCCATAAAAGAGCATGCAGGCAGTCACAGACACACCTGGAGTTTCTGATCTCGTGTCCTTTGTTGAAGCTCAAATCATGCCTTCTTCCCTCCCGTAGGCTTGCTTCTCTCCGGATAGTGTTGCATGCCAGCTAGAACACCCTGTGGGTGTCTTGAGGGTGCTATGTGAAGAGCTGACTTCACCAGAGAGTCAACAGGAATTGAAGAGAGCACTCGGAGATTACAAACAAAAGATAGAGAGACTTCTGAAATGTGCTTCCGAGGTTCATATGACCCTGCAGTCCTCCCAGGCAGGCACGCTGAAGGAGAGGTTGGTACCTTGTAAAAGGAGCTGTGCTTCAGAACAAAGCTAGAAGAAGCCTTTTGTACAATCAAACGACATTAAATATGGTTCATGCTTTTTAAGGTTCCGTATTCCCCTACTCTATTTTATTATGCACTTGTGATTTTTTTTCCTAGGGGTGCCTTGACCACACCTGAGAATGGCAGAAGGGATGCCCACAGCGAGGCACTGCTTGAGACACCAGATAACCAGCTGCCTACTGAAAAGGTGTTGAACGCTGGGGTGTGAGGGTGGGGGGGGGGTGCAGGGATATAGTTCACAAAGAAACTCAGTGTAGAAGGCTTAAGTGTACAGCCATCCAGTTCTCGTGAGGGTTTGCTTAGTTATCTGATGGTTTTCATTAACTGAGATTTCCCATTTACAAAACACGAGGAAGACCACCCCTCAAAGAGTTAGGATGATGCCTGGCACAGCTGCAGTGTGCCTAGCAGTCTTCCGAGAATACCAACAGTTGCTCCACAAAGTCCGAAGACCAATTGTGTCTGCTGCTGTTGAGGTTGGATGAAGCTGACCGTGGTCTTCACAGACGACTCCATCATGCTATGATGAACTGGGTCATTTGGATTCTTAGCAGAATGTATTTTGTCTCCCTTGGGAACTGAGTTTGCAAAATTGTTGAAGGTGGAGAAACTGGCATTTACTATACGGCACCATGCAGGGTGCCAGGCAGCAGGTGTTGGGAAGGAATGGGGAATGCCTGTTTTCAGGGCTGTTGCTCTTGACTGAGCCCCTGAGGTCTGATGCAGAGTCTGCATCAGGAACCTGGCTGTTCTCCTTACCAGTTAGAAGACCATGGTCAGCCTAGCCAATGTCCTCTGTCCTGTGAGAAGGTTTTGTTCTGAGTGGAGACATATCAGAGACTTGTATTCTCTCTTGATTTTGGATATAAAGAACCAATGGTACATCTCTGAGCATTAAGTTCTTATGTAAATGTGTCTAAGGTTTTGTCTTTACTCTTTTGCATATTTGCTTAGGCAATGGAACCCGTTAAGAACTTTAGCCGGACACCAGAATTGAAGCCTCAGCAAGAAGGAAGGGCTATGGAGAAGGAAGGGAAGGATTGCAGCGCTCTAAGTGACTTATGGGAAAGGTGACTTCTTCTTACACAGTGAAGAGCCACTGAAGCTCTTCCACCAATGACATGTATTTTACATACCCACGCACATGTATACACACATACATATATGTACATATACATTTATTTGTGTGTGTGTGTTCTTCCAATATAGGTTCTAGGGATTAAGTTCGTGTCATTGTGCTTGGTGGCAGACACCTTTAACTACTAAGATATTTTAACATTTAGCTTTTATTGTTGAACATTAGTTATTTGAAAGCTTATTTAACATTAAGGGTTTTAACATTTATTCATTTGTGATGTGGGTGGGTACAAGGGTATGGAGACTGAGGACAACTTCCACCATGTGGGTCCTGGGGGTCAAAATCAAGTCCTCAGGTTTGGCAGC